>NC_140944.1:36643604-37038604 GCF_014529385.1 Adiantum capillus-veneris
GGTGTTTTGTATGCTCCACGATTTGCTTATGCATGCGAACCATGCCTTGAAGAAAGTTGAGCGCTTCACTTGTCATTCTTGTAAGGATTCACCTTTTATGATTATTCACAAAAACGGCGACACTTGTCATTCCTTGTAAGAACACCTTTTATGATTCTTCACAAAAACTTTTTTCACTTTGAAGCTACCTCCTTGAGGAAAAAAGAATGTTTGGAGGAAAACTTGCCTTCCTCCAAGAAGTGAAAAGGAAGGGTAAAGCTACTTCCTTGAAGTTTGAAGCTTTCCTTTTCCTTCTAGTTTTCCTTTCAACACAAGTAGACTATCTTTCCTTGTTATACACAACAAGGGCCAATAGCTTGATGGTAAAGTGTTGGCCTCTTACCCTCGTGGGGTGGGTTCAACCGTCCTTCATGCAAGGGTTAAGCGGGCCTTCCTACACGTGTAGCCAACGGCACGAACGGAAGCCTTCGGAGCCTCGGTGTCGTTGAGTTGCCGGTCGAGTTTGCCTTGGTCGCCCGTTGTGGAGGGTGTAGATGGGGCTGTCGCGTCGCACAAAAAATTGCACTTGTCTTCTTCTTGCTACACAGCGGAGCCGTCTCTATTTGTGGAACGTGGGGGAGAAGCAGGGCGTCGCATGCACATGCAAGCCGCTTTTAGTCTCCTCCCAAAAATAGCTCAGATACTAGTGCAAGGGCAGTGGTAATGAGTGTGCTAGTCTCCACCCAACCGTGCTAACTTATAGCCTCCCCCTAGCATACACACTGTCCGGCCCCTGTCGGTGGCCTTGCCCATAGGACCCATGTCCTTACAGCTCTGTATGGATCCTCTTCTTCTTCCCGAATCGGAGAGAGGCCTCTTTTGGGAGTCTCACAAGGAGGCTTCCTAGGTACTCTCTCGTCATGGTGAGGAGTTTGAAGAATCCCATGAGCACAAAGTTTCCGTTGCACTTCTTTGTGGAGGGAGGGATTGCCCATGGCTTGTTGAAGCATAGAAACAAGATAGTTAACAATCATAGGGGCATCATTAGTACCTTGCTCATTAGCAAAATCAAAGTTATCATTATTTATTTCACTCTCTTTACTATTCTTAGCCATTTAACAACTTTTAGGTGTAAACTTTTTAGGTGTACTTTGGCACTTCAAGCCCTAGTTGCTACTCCTCTTTACCCCTTTAGAAAAATCCCTCAAGCTACTGTACCCGTGTCTCGAATACCATTAATTACAAGGAATAGCAGAGAGGGTCGTTCACCACCAAAACAACACAGTCTCCTCTCAAGCTTCTAATAGATAATAGTGGTTAAGCTATAGGAAAGCCCCGTAGGACTCCACTAGTAAGACCATAGCTCTCGACGGTGATGCCCGGTTAGTTGTACGAAGGAAGGATCACTACAAGGCTGAAAAATCCCCACTCTACTTACTCAAATGCAATTAATAGTACCAACAATTTATAGCTAGCCTGAGAACCTCCCTTCTTGAGAAAGAAAAGAGAAACCTTGTGCTCTGATACCAATGTAACATTTAATGGCCTAGTAACTTGTGTGTAGTGGATAATAGTATGAAAATAGTGAGCATTTCATTATAATAGATTCCTGATGAAAATAACAAGAGTGCTTGGATGGAGAGAGCATCAAAAAGTATAACACCTAGTTAGATAGCATGAACAATACTTCAAAAGAGAGAAAGATTAATCTATTGACTACAGTTGAGGACCGGATTTACATGGAGCCGGTCTCCCCTCCAAAAGGTTTGTATTATGATTTCTCTCATCAAGAGAGACATTTTACATTATAATTCCTTGTGTTCCTTCAATACTAGTTAGTGCAATGAAGATGGAAACTTCAAGCACTAAGCAAAACACTTATTAAACACAACATCAATTCCCTCAAGTCTCAGACCCAAGACCTCACACACCTTTGAACATGGTGAGAGCTAGCGGGGTGTAAGAGTAAATTAAGAGGAAGGAGTAGTCTTATGAGAAAGATGTACATCTCCTCACAAAATCACTCATATTAGCATAGCTTAGCTTAGTAATTAGCATGGTAGAGGAGATGAGAATGCATTCAAGCTTGGCTCTTATTTGGATTTGCATCGAAAATCCAAGAGTTGTTGGTGTAGGCCTCCCTTCTCACAAGCTTGGAGTAGGTGATAATCTTTCCATTAAAGCTTGAGAAGAAGAGAGAGAGACACTTCTTTCTCCACACATGGACTAGTGTGAGTGTGTATGCAATAATGCCTTTGAAAAATCAGTCCTCTCTCTCTCTCTCTCTCTCTCTCTCTCTCTCTCTCTCTCTCGGTCGACCCCTCTTGCTATTTGCTCATGCTCACACCCTGTTGGCCCATGCCAGGCTTAGCCAATGAAATTTAAGCAGCATAGCTGATATCCTTCTGACATGTGTCCCCCTTTTCCCTTTTGTGAGAGCTTTAAGTAATAAATTATGAAACTAAACTCTCATTGGTCCCCTTTGTGTCCTGGCCAAGAGGAATCAAGCAAGCCATTGGGATATTGAATGCTCATTGGACCCCTTGGGAGACTGTCCAATAGTCTTCAAGAGAGCTTAATTCTTATTGGTTCTTTTGTTAAGTGTTTTAAAATTAATTAAACTAGATTTAATCTAGCCTAATTCTCATTACTCCACCTCCATGGCCATCCAACAGGATTTGATTACACCTTGTGGGAATCTGGGATGGGACCTGATATGTGTCCCTCTTTCCCTTTGTGTAAAGGAGCTTGTGAGTGTGTGTGTGTGTGTGTTTCTCTCTCATCTCCTACTTCTTGGGCTTGCCCCCTCCTATGTAGGGATGCATGAAGAATTTTTGGTACACACAAAAAGCATCCAATTTCCCTAGTGATGACCTTTGGACACAACCTTTAAATTTTGGAACCTTAGCATTTTGGAAGTTTTAATGGGCTGAACCTTAGGTCTTTTAAGCCCATTGTTTCTACTTTCTCTTTTGCAGATGGCCCCCCCTTTGGATCCCTATTCTCCCTCCTTTGGATCCCTACTGTGGCCGTCGTTTGCCAACTTAACCAATATTCTAGCTTTTTCTCCCCTTGCACTTTCCCATATTAAATGATCAGTTTAACATGAGAAAAACATTTAGGAGAATTAGATATTAGTTATTATGACAATTTGTAATTATCAATACTCACAATCTCAATTCTGGATGTGTTGCTCGAATTGAGTTTAGTGTCTAGACAGCTAGCTTTTCAAGTTCAATGCACACAAGGCTCTAGTGGCGGTTTCTCTCGTATGGAAAAATTATGGTTGTTACTTGCAGCATTGAACAATGAGCAAGCCACTTTTCGAATGTGCCAACAGGGGTATTTTTCATTTTGAGTAAGGGAGAAATGTGGGAATCCAAAATATATATTTTTGCATGGCATTGTGGAGGTACTTGCTCTTTATCAAACTACAAGACAATCTGATGTTGTTAGTCTCTAGCCTCAAGGGTGAATAAAAATATGCTAGAGCTAGTGAAAACATTTTACTTCATGAAGATATATACAATTGAATCTGTGATTTGAGCCTCTAGATACCGCAATATATTGATATCTGTGGAATCTAGTGCAAGTCTTCTTATACCATCTTCCAGTTGTATATCTACTATTAAACCTTTCTCCATAGATGACAATATTTTGTTGTTACTAACATCGATTTTGTGTATTACAATATGGTAGTTGTTAACCTCTTCTTCTATAGCATGTGATGCCTTTCCCTTCTCTTTCAGTTTATTTAACTCTTTTGGACGCCAATTTTCCTGTTTAGCCCTGGCCTTGGTATTCGCTTTGTGGGTGACTTCTACAATCTTCACCACCTCTCGCTTTGATGGAGGAATAGGAAAAATTTCTTTCATTTTATTCTCTATAAATGCGTTGGGCTAGAGCGGCTTGTCATATCTCCACCTTAACTTTTTAGAGTTTCACTGTCTTTGTCCATAATTGTTACCCTGTGTGCATGTGCTGCAACAATTGTTATGTCATTGAAAAATTCCAGCAAAAAATCCTCTGCTGCCTCTTGTAGTGCTAGGAGTGCAATAGGTTTCCACATCATTGTACCAAAACATGCTTCCTCACATATTGACCCGACCAGTCTTTGGAATGGAAGCTTTGGTACTAGAAGCTCGATACATTTCTGAGCCTTCCTAATTTCCTTATTACATTCTGACGTGTCTTTGTAGCCTATTCATCCATGGAGCTTTCAAGATTTTCATGGGCTTCCTTGGTCTCTTCTTTTTACTAGCAGACCTTCCTCCTACTTTAGCAGCCAGACCTAGTCCTTTCCCTACCTTCCTTGCAGTCACATTTGTTCTTGCCATTTACCTGTAAGCAAATCTCTCTATCTCTCTCTCTCTCTCTCTCTCTCTCTCTCTCTCTCTCTCTCTCTCTCTCTCTCTCTCTCTCTCTCTCTCTCTCTCTCTCTCACTCTCAATCGCCCTCTTACTCTGTCTAAGAACGCACACTAAAAATATGTGTGTGTGTGTGTGTGTGTGTGTGTGTGTAACAGTCTCTCCCTGTCTCCCTCTCACTCTCCCTAAGATTGCACACTAACGATCTCTCTCTCTCTAACAGTCTCTCCCTATATCTCCCTCTCACTCTCTCTAAGATTGCACACTAAAAATCTCTCTCTCTCTCTCTCTCTCTCTCTCTCTCTCTCTCCCACCCATATATCTCTCTTACTCTCTCTAAGATTGCAGACTAAAAATCTCTCTCTCTCTCTCTCTCTCTCTCTCTCTCTCTCTCTCTCTCTCTCTCTCTCTCTCTCTCTCTCTCTCTCTCTCTCTCTCCCCCCACCCCATTAGAGGCATTATGGTGTGCGAGAGCAATTTAGAGTTTCATAGAGTCAAATTCACATGCCATTGTGCACACATACGGGCAAATAACATTACAATTCATTTCTATCACACCTAGGGAAAAAGTGTCAATATGGCATGCGTAAGAACTTTAGCTAAACGTTGTGAGTGGGTTGGAAGCACACACAACGCCTCTATAATCAACTAACACACACTCTTGGGATGATACACACACACACTATGGGGCACCACTCGGCTTACACAATCCACCTGGCCAAGATAGGGAACACACCGATGGAGTGAGAGGAGAGAGACTATCCATTTGCTCACTCAACACAAACACACACACACACACACACACACTCTAAAGCTCAGCTGAAAAGACGAGAATTTTTTATGTTTAGATACAATTGAGCTTGGGCCAACACCAATGGGACAAATAGCTCACACAATATGGATGAAATATGCCAAATACAATCACAAATTTGAACAGAGGCTTTGCTCACAAGAGAAACTTACACAGCCAACATAGCAAGAAAAAATGAGGCATTTGGAAAAATGGACAGTTCCATTTTGTTCGGAGTGGCCAAAAACCCTTCTACATCCATATGCACACCTGGCACTCACCTTTTTCCAATAATGCATCCCGCAACCACGTGAAGTGGCCCCCAAATATAGGCCTCATGATGATATTTCTGCATAATTATCACAAGAAAACACCCACGTTGTGTACGTACTTATCCACGTGCAAGTATTGACCCCATTCGACCTCCTGACGCCACTGGATGCCATCTGATGCACCTGCTTATCTCATGTCATCGACCTGTGGATAGCTTCCTTGAGAAGTTTTACGTGCTACCAACTCCTCATTATTATAGGAAACACACACTGGTACTCATGATCATGAAAATCAATGTACTATGTACACGCTGTCCTACCTAGACACATGTGGGCCCCACGTAACCACCTGGCTCTGGAAAATGGGCAATCCTTTATTTGATGCACCATGCATGTGTATGTACATATGCACAATCACTTCTTCCACAAAACTCCTAACATTATTTGTTCATCCCCTAGCCTGCTAGATCATTCATGATCAGCAGCAGCAAAAAGACATATGAGACTCGCCGCATCACAGGTCTCCTCATCCCTCACATGCATTACTTGTTCTACCGACAACTCATCTTGGTCCACCATCATCAATATCGCATGATACAATTTAAGATGCAATACATTTACCCTTGACTTATGTAGAATCCCATCCAAGTTAGCCAACGGATATGTACCACTCGGAAAACACTCCACTACCTTGAAAGGGCCTTCCCACTTAATTTGAAACTTCTTTTGGAATGTCTTGTCCAGCTTACTGTTGTAGCGCAAAACAAGGTCATGTTTCTTGATACCCTTACTTTTGAACTTTTCATTTATCTTTTCTAAAGCCTTATCTTGTAGCTGCCCATAATGTTCCAATGCGCTCATCCTATCCAGCTGAACCTCTTGTAATTGTAAGAGTCTCTCTTTGAATGCATCACTAGGCGGCCCAAGCAACTTCTCTAACATCTTGATCGTAGGCAACTCTACTTCCACAAGAAATAGTGCTTCCTTTCCATATACCAAATGAAATGGAGTAAACCCTGTACCTGTCTTTACCGAAGTACGATAAGCCCATAATGCACTAGGCAATTCCAAATCCCAATTCTTTCCTTGGTGCTCTGTCACTTTTGAAAGAATTTGTACCAGCTCACCATTGAATATTTTATTTAAGCCGTTACATTGGGGATAATAAGGAGTGGTATGCTGGTGCCTTATCTTCATCTTCGCGCATAAAAGTCCAATAGTTTTGCTCTAAAGCCTGGCCCCTTATCCGAAAGTAGCTCCAATGGCACCCCAAACTTGAAACATATTTCATTGTACACAAATTTTTCCACATCCTTTGCTGTAGTTTGTTTTACTGCTATAGCCTCTGCCCATATAGAGAGATAGTCCAATGCAGTCAAAATATAGCTTTTGCCCCTGCTTGTGATAGGTAACGCGCCTATTGCATCAATCCCCCACTTTTCAAACACATCAAACGCCATAATGGTTTTTCGTAGCTCTGGCTTCAACACTCTCTTCCCAAATGCTTGACACCTATTGCAAGACCTACACCATTGGTGAACATCCTTGTGCAAACTAGGCCATACATACCCATCTTGCAAGATGTTATGCAAGGTGATCTTTAGAGAAAAATTTCCGCCACATGCGTCTTCATGATTCTGTTCCAACACTCTATAAAGCTCCTCCCGTCAAGGTACATGTCTCAACATGAGATCAGCCTCTTTCATGTATAAGACATCACCAATCAATTTGTACCTGGATTCTCTACGCACAAAACCATACTTCTTAGACTTCTGAATGTCCTTCGGAATGATTCATGTTAGCAAAAACTCTTCTTCTTGAGACAAACTTTCCGGACCATGATAAAGAGGTAAATTCGTCCTCAACACAAAAAGCTCACTAATCATGCTTTGAGTTGCTTCATGTGCCTCTCCATTTAGAGAACGTTCAATGTGACTGATGATCCATGATTCAAACTTTTTTAATAGGCCTTTAATTCTAAAACACATTTCCTTCAATGAGGTGTTCATGCTCTTCCACACACCCAACACTTGCTTCACAACTAACAAGACATCATCTTTTATGCTCATCCTTCTAATCCCATGCTTCAAACAAATGTGTAATTCGGATTTCAACGTAGCATATTCAACCTCATTGTTACTATGCGCATCCAATTTGAACCCTCTCTTGCATACTAGCTTCCCCTTTAGATCATAAAGTGTTATACCCCCTGAAGCCGCATCATGGATCTTTCTCTATGAGCCATCAAAGGACAACACATGTGCATTGCTGATTTGTGGCACTTCTTCAACTACCCTTCTCACCACCTCGTCCTTAACAAGGAGGGGATTCTCCTTGTAAGTCAACAAATCAGCTAGGGTAGCTCTTGTATTGTCTCCCACTAAAAACGAGAACTCAAACTCTTGCAGCTCAACTACCCATTTCTTGACCACATTTGACATGTTAGTGCCATTAATTAACCGTGGCAAAAAGGTGTAACGCGTTAAGAAAACAAAAGGTTGTGGTAGTAAGTAATGACGAAATCGTCGACAAGCAAATATTACTGGCCATCACTAGCTCTACTTCCGAGAATTTTCTCTCTTCTACCAACATCACTCGTCTTGCACTATACACTAACCTCATATAATGGCTGACCTTCCCCTTTTTCAATAGCATGACTCCAATGGCATCATCCCCTAGAGATGGATTTACATAAAACACTTGCTCCCAATCAGGAGCCTGCATGGCTAACAACCCCCCTAACACATATTTCACCTCTTGAAACACTTCTTGACACTTGTCATCCCATTGCAATGGATCATGCTTTGCCACTTGTTGTAATGGATAAAGGATTTGTGAAGACAATGGAATAAACCACTCCATGTACTTCACTTTGTGTATAAAGGTTGCCAATTGCTTTGTACTCGTAGGTGATGGAAGAAGGATAATAGACTTAACCTTGTCTGGATAATCCTGAATGCCATTTCCCTACACCATATGGCCCAATAACCTCACCCTTGGCTGTGCTAGATGACATTTCTTTGGATTTAGTTTTCCTCCACATTCATCATATCGAGCCAATCCCATCTTTAGATTCTCATGGTGTTCAACTCTACTGCTATAGACACAGAAGTCGTCCATAAAAGCTTTAACACAACTACCAATGAAGGGTTCCAATACCCAATTTGCTCTCTCTTGATAGAAGGAAGGTCCATTTGTCAACCCAAATGGCAATACAGTGTAACACTAACAACCCCATGGCATAATGAAAGTTGTCTTTGTTCAGTATTTAAGAGCAATCTTCAATTGAAAACAGCCTGAAAAACCATCACACACATGGTACCTCTCATAACCTGCCACTAAATCCAAGATCTGATCAATGAATGGAAGAGGATATGGGTTCTTCTTAGTGGCTGCATTTAAGGGTGTAAAATCTACACAAATCCTCCACTTTCCATCCTTCTTTGGGCTAACTACTACTGGACTCACCCATTTTGTGGTTTCCAACAAGGACTATGAACCTTGCCTTCAATAACTTGTCCACCTCCTCTCGCAAGGCTTCCATTTTCTCTTGACCCATCCTTCTTAGCCTTTGTTGCACTAGCTTAGCACCTTCTTTTAGCTCTATATGCATCTCTTCTGCTTTGAACCCTGTAATATCTTCATATGAATTAATGAACAAATCAAGAAAACTAGCCAGCATGTGCAAATATATCTCCTTCTCCATAGATGAGAGGTCTCCAGTGATCATTTGTGTCATCAATTTCTGCTTCTTTGACAATTCAACCTTGGTTTGTATCAGCCCTTCAATCACTTCATAAGTCCCTTCACTTTCATCTTCAATATCATTTGCAAATGCAATTAAACCAGACTCCTGGATTTATTTGTCTATCAGAAGAAATGCAACATCAACATCCTCATCATTGCTGCTAGTATTATCACTATCCTCATCAGTCACTGTGGAATAGTCTTTGTCACTAGACTCATCTTCATCTTCATAAAGATCCTCCAATACTTTCCTTGTGTCCATATTATATAGCTTCTTGGCACCTGTCTTTCCATAGAGGCTAATCGTACCACGTCTCCAATCTTGAGCAGCTCCCATTGCACGTAACCTTGGTCTACCGAGTATGGGTATCACATGAAAATCAACCACCACCTTTGCATCATACGCCTCCACTTCTAAGCTCTTTACAACACCCAAACATTTTACTTTTTGATGGTTTGCCAATCTGATCCGGAAGCTTGACACCCCAGTCACTGTAAGACCCATCTTCTCAACACATGAGTGTGTTATGATGCATATTTGGGCTCCACCATCAACATAACCTTGTCCCAGATTTTTTCTTTTATGCCACGCATCTACTATTGGCCAAATGTATGGTAGCTCATCCATCGCCAACACCTTCGCTGAACTTCTCTCTAGTTCTTTCTCCATTGGGTCAACCATCCTATTCCACTGTCACTTTAGCTTAGGCACCATCCCTATAAGCTGTCCAAAAGTAACATCTGCTTTCCTGCTTGTCAGATCCTCCTTCAAGTCATAGCTTAATTGCCCATCCGCTAGTGGAAAATCTGAAACTTTCGACGACCCTTCTTTTCCTCTTGGCCTTGACATCTTCGCCTTCATGGCTCTTTCCCTTCTTCTTGCTAGGACCTGGGGCACGTCTTCCTTCCTTATCATGTGTGGTCCTCTTCCCAAAAGGAATCACCAATATATCCTCTAGCTTTCATGCATTCTCCAAGGTGATCACACTTATCACTTTTGTCTTTCCCTTTTCCTCAGGTTAATCCATTGATTCCTTCTCCCTTAAGTTCAATTCCATCATCATTTGACATAGTTAGCACCTATCTTTGCAATAGATATATGTCTCCTCCCATCCTTGGTGGCTTATCACATTGCAGGCTAATGTGGCTGAACTCTCCATAATTATAACACCTGGGCGTCTGCCTCCAGAACCTACCATTGCTTTGTCCAACACCATTCCTGGGTTTTTCTTCACCTCTTGGCGACTGATTTGCAAACCTCCCCCGAACTTAATTATTTCCCACATTACCTAGCATGTTTAGGCTGAGATTATTTATTAAATCTACCACTTGTCTCATGTCTTGCCTTAGCCCATCATCTTGCACTGCTGTACTGACCACTGTTGGCATAACTTAAGGAGTAACAGAAACCAATGATTCATGATGAACCCCAAGCATACGACCTTAGGAAGAATCCATAGGCTGAAATTGAGACCTCATGGACAAAGAATTTACTCCTAGCTGACTCATTCTTCTCAGCTTCCACTCTTTGTTCCTCGCTACCTCTAGTGCATCTTCATATGTCCTAGGCTTCTTTAGCTCCACTCTCCAATGTATATTCTCCCAAAGACAAGCCAAGAACCTATCCTTCTTCATCATGTTAGGTGGGGGACCTGTGGTGCTAAGGACTTGCACATCCTCTCCCATGCCATTGAAAACTTACGTATGTAAGCATCTACTGGCTCACCTTCCCTTTGCACCAAACCCTGTATTTCTTGCCACACTTTGTCAGGATCTTCTGTCTTCACAAACTCCACTTCCAATCCATGCCGTATATTGTCCAAACTTAATCTCACAGGTGGATCCACCACATGCAACTTCTCTTCAAATGCTTTGGACCAAACTCGTGCATCACTCTTCAAACAGATTTTGAGAAGACGTAACATTTATGCAGGATTGTGAATCTCATTTCTAATGTAGGCAACCTCCATCTTTTCCAAAAAGTATTTCACATCTTTATCATTTCTTCCATGAAATTCTGGATAAGACAAAGCCATGGCTACTCAAATTTTAATGCATGGAGAACCCCTTCTAACAAAGGTGCAAGAACCCAAAGCTCTTTACTGACTCAATCCCCAGAAACTTCAATGGATCTCCTATTTAGACAAGGATAAAAACATGCACATCAAAAGAGTTTTCATAGTTAATCATTGGAATTACAACAGGCAAAGGGCATTCCAGTATCTCTCTTAATCTTCCTGGCCCAAACATAAAGACTATGCACTATTGGGAAAAAATCTTCCCGGACACATTAACATTTATATGGATTCTTTCTATGAAATGAGAAGGAGTTATTTGAGGTCCGTTTTGATCATCCATTAAAGCCAACCATGTAGCTCCCAAGAAGGCACAAATGACTTATCCTCTGATTTTGCCAAAATTTCAGCAGCATAACAACATAAATGGCTCACAACTTGGAAAAATTTTGGCAGAGTTTCCCCAGAAGTTGAGCAGTAAGAACCCAAGTATAGAGTGTATATGTATGCATAACTTGCCAACAATGAAACCCGAGCATCAAGTAGGAATCACTAGTACATAGCGTATGATGAGGTCACAAAAAGGGTGCTTCAGCCACCTGTATCACTGAAAGGATCTCACATTTGAGAATCCCCCAGCTTAATAAAACCTCACACCTCGACCCTCTCACGAAGGCTTATGCAAATCTTGTATAGTCAAGTCTCGTAAATGACTATCTTCCAAACCAAGTCTTAGAAATGGCTGGGACTGCCAAATAAAACCAAGTATGGCTCCACAAAGGCTTACAATGGTAGTATTTACAAGTAACCTATAGTACAAGACAACGCATTCAAACATGCGCCAAATAATGCATACCCACTATAATTGCCAGTGACTCCCACTTGCATGTATATCACTCTACTCCAGCTACCTCTACCTATGTAAATCACCTGTACCTGTACCTGTACCTATACATGTAATCTGCAATCTGCAACTTGTAACCTGTAACCTGTAATCCCGAAGCTAAAGGTACTCAAAGAAGATCCTCCGTGGGGGCACCAAAAGAATGTGAGAGGGTTGGAAACACACACAATGCCTCTATAATCACCCGACACACACTCTTGGGATGATAGACACACACACACATACTATGGGACACCACTCGGCTTACACAATCCACCTGGCTGAGACACGGAGCACACCGATGGAGTGAGAGGAGAGAGACTATCCATTTGCCCACTCAACATAGACACACACACACACACACACACACATACACTCTAAAACTCACCTCAAAAGAGGAGAATTTTTTATGTTTAGATACAATTGAGCTTGGGCCAACACCAATGGGGCAAATAGCTCACACAATATGGATAAAATATGCCAGATACAATCACAAATTTGAACAGAGACTTCACTCACAGGAGAAACTTACACAGCCTAAAAAACAAGAAAAATTGAGGAATTTGGCAAAATGGACAGTTCCATTTCGTCCGGAGAGGCCAAAAAACCCAGTCTACAATATCAAAGTGCTCAAATCCGACCTCGGATGAGCAGTTTATGGCCAAAACAGGCTCCAAAAACAACAAAAATTGTGCAGCTGATCCTCCTCTTCTCTCCACTTTTTTCTATTCTTTTTCTCAGGTTTTTTAGTGTCTGCACTTCACTTTATCCATTGGGAACTTTTGGCCTTTTAGTTGACCTGAAACAGACCCCGAACAGGCCAAAAACTGGCCACGTAGTGCATTTTTGTCACCCTTCAACGTCCATGCACACACCTGGCACTCAACTTTTTCCAATAATGAATATGGCAACCACGTGAAGTGGCCCCAAAATATAGTTCTCATGATGACCTTTCTGCATAATTATCACAAGAAAACACCCACGTTGTGTCCGTACTTATCTATGTGCAAGTATTGACCCCATTCGACCTCCTGATGCCACTGGATGCCATCTGACACACCTTGCTTACCTCATGTCGTCGACCCGTGGATAGCTTCCTCGAGAAGTTTTATGTGCTACCAACTCCTCGTTATTATAGAAAAAACACACTAGTACTAGTGATGATGAAAATCAAAGCACTATGTACACGCTGTCCTTCATGTACACATGCCGGCCCCACGCAACCACCTAGCTCTGGAAAATGGAAAATCCTTTATTTGATGCACCATGCATGTGTATGTACATATGCACAATCACTTCTTCCAAAAAACTCCTAACAACATAGAGTCGTGTCTGCGCGCCATTGTGGAAACCTGGTAAATATTTGGAAGGTTGTTATTTTGGGAAGTTTATCAGTCCCAATAACATACCATTTTAAGTTAAGGATTCACACATACACCCACATCACTACTCTCTACCTCTGTCATACCTGTAGGTATGGGTGGTTAGCAATACCCTCTGCCTTCTCACCTTCTGTTCTACTTTTTGAGCTATTGACCCTTACTGCCTCTCTGTCTCTCCCTGTCTCTCGTGATGGATGTTTGCACTACTCCGTCTCTCTTTCTCTCTCTTTCTCTCTCTTTCACGCTCTCTTGCAATGAAGTTTTTAGGTTGTAGGTTGTATCTTCTTCTACTTAGCGTCTCTCTCTCTCTCTCTCTCTCTCTCTCTCTCTCTCTCTCTCTCTCACTCACTCACTATATATATATATATATCTCTCGACGAGGCTGTAAATTCTTCTTCTAAACCTCTTTCTATCTCTCTCTCTAAGGTGCTACAATAAGGCTGCCAACTAATATTGTGCAACCATCTAAGTATGAAAGTGACCCCCGGGTAGGTCACCTAATAAAAATGTAACATATCACGTGAGTTCAACAGAAGGATATTTAAAGTTGTGGAAACTTACAAAAATATATATACAAAAGGACATTATTTTTTCATATTTGGAAAAAACTACACATTTGAAAAGAAAAGGGTACATTCTATTCTTAACAAAATTTATAGATAAAGAGTTTTACAAACAGGTCTTGAACGCACGTGATATGGTAGTTTTACACATAATAACCCCCGAGAAGTGACCATTCAATAAAAAGTATACGGTGCAATAAATGCCCACTATTTAGTTTTAGCCATTTGACACATGTAAAGCATGTACTTATTATCCGTGCATGTTGTTAACAGTACTAGAATGATGAGAGAGGGGGGGGGGGGGGGGGGGGGGGGGGGGGGGGGGGGAGGGATAGAGGGATAGGCTGGTTGAGACTGAGACATAGAGAGAGTGTGAAGGGGAGGCCAAGCCCAAGAACTGAATCTTGAAAGTCGCCATGCCAAGCCCAAAAAAAGGTAATCCCTCAGAACTTTCTTTGGAGAGAGAGAGAGAGAGAGAGAGAGAGAGAGAGAGAGAGAGAGCCATGACAATTTGGGATGGCATAATGGCACGTAGACGGCTCTTTTTTATAGGCCGATTCTCTTCTGCGTGACATAGGACACCAAAAGGTTTGTTGGGCGATAAGCAATCAAATTTAACCAACATAGAGTGAGGGAGAGAAGGCCCACTTTCTATTTGTTGTCCTATGTCTCGCATAAAATAGTATTTATCTGATGATCGTTCTTCCACGCCTTGGAGCATATAAGGGGTAGAATTCAAATAAAATGAGCTACTATAAGTAACCTCTATAAAAATAAAAAACATGACCTGTGAGATGAATCTATCAAAGAGAGAGAGAGAGAGAGAGAGAGAGAGAGAGAGAGAGAGAGAGAGAGAGATATTGTTGAAAAAACCAACCTATTAGCCACACTTATCTCTTTTTGCCTGTATTTTGTTTTTCTTACGATTAAGATCCCATAGAATAAAGAGGTAGAGGGTGAACATGTGGCAAAAGAGAGACCACCTAAGTTGCTGAGAGGATCTTCAAAGAGAGATGTGGACTTTGCTCTTGCTAAAGACACATTTCTTGGAGATGAAGTTGTGATGACATAGGAACCCTCCAATGACTCAAAAGCTTCAAAACAGGAAGAAGTGTACTGTAATCCAGAAGTTTCAATTGACTAGCACCAAAAGGAGAAACATTGATCTTTCTTCTGCCAGTGAGCCGACTACAAAATGAGGAAGAGGTTGAAAATCCTGCATGTGTGGATGAAAGACTTTTTGATTTTGTAGTATCTATAAGATCTGTTGAAATGTTTGAGAAGTTCTCTTCTATCTTTAATGCCCCGTTCATTTTGGATGACCTTATAGCCAGCACAATGATTTCCTCAAGTATAAAAGAGATAAGTTTGAGGGTGAGGTCCACAAGGGCAAGGTGGTTGTTGGTGACACGGTGGTAGTGCACTTAAGAGATTGTGATTCCACAAGATGGGCATACAAGAAGTACCATCAACTGCCTATAATCTATAGACCCTCACAGTGTCCTATACACCAACAAGATTGAAAGCTAATTAAAGAATCATTTGGGTTTCTTCTATTCTTAAACTCTCTATTTGTTAGTCTATTGAATGATTCTTCAGAGGTAATGGAGGAGAAGGATCTACCACACAATGTACAAGATGATGAGGACTTGGAGTCCAATGAGGTTCCTGAGATTGAGGAGGATAGTAATCTTTAGGCAGAGGCTAGAGAGGTGCAACAAGCCAAAATACGTACTGTTAAAACATCTGACATCAAAATACCTTTAGATGTCTCTGGATCTAATGAGAAACAAGCCACATTGATGCTCTCTAGACTCCCAGACTTTAATTTTCCTCCATGACATTTAAATTATATTTTCTTTAAGGGAGGACTTTGCACTTGCTACACTCTCCAAATTTCAAGAGGGGAGGAGTGGTTCTGTATTTGATGACAACATTGACGACGAGGCAATGATAAATTTGAGTAACCCGATCGAGTGCCTCAAACTTTGCTTTGACAAGGCTGAAAGGTATAGTGACACACTCCCAAATGAGGCCACCTTCAAATCTATTAGAAACAACCTCGGGCAATCTATTAGAACCAGGCGGGCCTCTGGCTATGGGAGGTGTGAAAGAGAGAGAACAAGAACAATTGATGCAGCTGACTCTGGCAATCACCGTAATCATCAATTAATTGATGAATGCTTTGCGTACAACTTAGTTCTTAGCCAAGGCGGGATGTTAATAGCACTGTCACTTGGATCATCTGCTAACTAGGAGTTTAAGCTCCCGCTTTACATAATTAATCGGGTCGTTAACGACACCTAGCTGTCAATGAAGGATTCTGCGATAAAACAATTGGAACAACTCTTTCAAGTTGTTTGCCTTATCTCGAGAGCCACCATGATGTGTGTGTCTGAATTATGCATTCTTGGACATGTAATGAGACTTTTCTGAGCCTTGGGTGTTCCATATGCCTGGGTTTCATACTTTTGAATGAAGTATAGTAAGTGATTGAAAATGATGTGCCGCAAATAAATTAAGTTGTCAGCAATTATAAACAACCTCTTAGTCCTTAATATTTAAAAGGGTGTGTTAACAATACCATATAGTGAGTAATCTGAGTTTCAATCCAGGCTGACCTAAATGCTTTCTTTACTGTTGAAGGTTCTCCTTAAACTTGTTTAGATCATTTTGTGTCCACTCAAATTTGTCATACATCTAAAAGAGCACATCGATGGAATGCCACACTTAACCCTTGGCATTGCGAGTTGTGGGTTCCTGGTCCTTTATTGCCATATGGAGATTTTTCCATTGCTGAAACTCAATTTTGCTGAAATAAGTGGATTGATATATCCTTCCACACTTGGTTAGCTTCCTATCTTTGATGCCTGTTGGATTTGATTAAAAAAAACGTGCCTTGGCCCCACCACTAGATGGTTTGCAAGGTACATCTTTATCATTGGTTGACCTTTTCTCGTCCTGCTGGATTTTTACACTGCCCCCATGGAGACCCATCTCTGACAAAACTAGTTCAAGCATTGCTACTGCAACCTTCTATTCTTTTAAGCTCTTGATTTTCCAAGCAAACCCAATGTACAAATATACCAACTTCTCCACAATTTTGCAAAGAGCATGCACTGTACAAATGTGGACATTTACAAGTGGAAGGTCTAGAACTCGGTGGAAATTAGGATCCTCATTGTGGTGAGTAGGTGCCTTTCTCCACCATTTTGGGTCCATCTTCCTTGCAGGCTCCATAAAATACAAACATGGAGCCTTTACCATAATACCCATTCCACAATTATACATACACTTTAGTGTTTTAAGGTCACCTGCAAGATGCCATTGGACCTGAAGGTCTCCCCTCCCATTGACAACCAGCATCTTTCCATGATTCATTTGTTTGTCAATGATATTAGGGATAGGGGTTTGATGGAACACCCAATATAAAATGTTGTGGTCTTCTTTCTTTACTTTTAAGATAAAATCTGCATGAGATGTTAAAGTAAATCTAAATTTAATCTCAAGAGGGCTCACCAAATCTGTACAGAAAGTGAAAATGGAATACCTGAAAAGCACCAAGCCACCATATATTGGTTTCTGATTGAACATTGAAGTATGAATGATCATCAGTGGGGAATTTTGAAAGAGCCCTACTCATCAATGTTATTTTGACTTGTTCTATCTTCTTTTCTTTGAGGATCTCACACTCATATAGCTTCAAAACAATATGCAAAACTTCACCTGTGTCTTGAAATGTTACATTGTAGAACTCAACCATTCTAGTTTTCAACAAAGTGAGGTCCATGAAGATATTGTTGTACTCATCGTAGGTTACACTTTCTCCTTGAGATCTATAGATACCATCAATATGAAAGGTACATCCAATGAAATCTATTTGTGCATGGTTGAGTTGAAGTCTCTCTTTCCAACACTTGCTTCTGCTGGTAGTTTAGACTTGATTCCATTCTTCACAAAATTGGAGGAGATAGACTGCTGAATAGCTGAGTACCCTCTCTTACTCACACCAAGTGAGTCAAGTGTGCCCTGTATTTCACTTGCAGGCACTGCAAACTTTGTAATGAGACAGTCAACAACATCCCGTTGCAAAACCTTATACTTTTTTTCATGCACTATATCCTTTGCGAGACCACTTGTTATCAAAGGCTTCATTTTCTTTCCTACATTTACCTTTGGATCTATATTTTCTTTGTCTCGATATATAGCATGTCTACATAAAAAATATAACAGACATAAGAAAAAAAATGTATAGTTGAAATAAATTAAAAGATTCACATTCCTGACCTCAATGCTTGTATTCTTTTCTTGAGACCTCCATAGCCAACCTTCAAGGTTTCAAGATTCCGTAGTCTCCTCTTTTGCAGATGAGCACCCAAGCTTATATCTTTCCTTTGTAAGTTACACACTTTTTCTTGCAATATCTTTATTTCTTGTGTGCACTGCAAAAGGGTTTTTTGGTCCTCGCAATGCAAAGTAGAAAGTCGTATAATCTCATTTGCTTGATAGTGAACCATGCTTTTTTGAATATCTAATTTTCCAGCTAGAGCTTTGCAGTAGCCAAGTAAACCATTCTATCTATCACCTGCAAAGGTCAATGAATTAGGCGGATTTACAAATGCAAGGGAACCATTGGTCATAGGATTCAAAGGATAGAGGGAGCCATTTGTCCATAAATCTATGTGTTTTGCTGCTTCTATTCAGAGGTTCGTTCTCCGTTTGTGTTACTGTTGTGTTGGTTTTACTTTGCTTGCATAAAGAATCATATTCAGGACTCAAATCAATGTGTAGATGATATTTATGATGTTTAGTGAGAAGGTTTGAGGTGGTGGATGAAGAACCATGAATACAGAGTCAAGAAGATCGAGAAACAAAAGAGTATAGTTCCATTAATCCCTAAACTATCAATTGCGTACATCGTATGTAAAAGAAATTCCTTCCAATATGTGCATTCAATATAAATCAAAAGGGACATTCCATCAATCATTATGGACGTTATGATTCTGTGAAAAGAATCCACTTGGAAGTACACTTTTTGAACGGTTGATGAGGACACCTTTTCTTTTACCACACCAATTTTCTAGAGAGAGAAGGCCAAAATTTATCTTTTCTTAGAAGGCCCTCCAAACGACCTCCCAAATTCCCTAATGTAGCAATATTGGGCCTAAAGTCCTTCCTTTTCATTTCCTACAAAATTCATATAAATGTATACATAGATAGGAAAATGTTTTACCAGCAGACGATTGTTTTCTTATTAAGAGTCGAAATGCTAGGAGAAATCCTTAGATCTCGGTGTCCCATCATTCTACCTAACCTCGACTACTATCACTCTTTTAATGTGAGTATCTTCATTTTGTTCTAGCCTTTGCCCCGTCTTTAGCCCCAGTTTCAGATGTCCAACCCTTGTAAAAACTCTCATGAATCATTAAATCCATCTATTTAAAAAATATTAATCTTTGTAGCTCTTGAATCCTTGGAATAAAAGGTCAAATGGATTTCCCAATTTTGCATGGAAGACTTGATGTAGTTGCTCCAAATTTTCTAGGTAATCTGAAAATGGCATGTCTAATGATGGGGGGGGATGATGATACCACAAAGAGGTAGATTTTTCCACTCTTAATAAAATGTGAAGCCAAGGCATGGTACCTAGGCCTTCCACTTTCAAAGAAGGAGGATTGGAAAGTACTTAAGCAGTCCTTTCTGGAAGATTATCAAGAGCACAAGTCCTCAGAAGAGGTATAGCGCCAATTGTTAAAGCTTCGTCAAACCTCTCTCAATGATTGCAAGATTTCTGAAGGGAAATTTCTAGAGCTATAGATAAGGTGGTCATCCTCACTAGCTAAAGGTGAGAGAGCTCTAGATTTTCTAAAGAGGGGTTATCTCCGCAACGGTTTGCAGCCTACCTTCAAAGATAAAGTAGGTGGTAAATGTCCTGGCACATTTGAAGAGGTGCAAAGAACAACTCAAAGGATGGAGGAAAAGCAATAAATTTTGGCCACACCATCAAGTAAGAAATTTGAGCAAGGTTGTGTAGTCAGCACCCTTGAGAGTTTGAATCTAGATCTCACGTGCAACAAAACATCTGAAAATCATCAGACCTTGAGGAATAATGTCAATCACCTATCAAAATTGACAACCCACTTGGAAGAACACGGAAGGATTCTTCCAAAAAATCAAGCTCAAGGAAGGATGACACATGATGAGTACTACCCTAGTACTAAATGCAATCAAGAAAATGAGATTCACTTGCAGTTCTCTCTTTTTTTTTGTCCACAAGGACAATTATTTGTTCTAACATCCACAAAAACTCAACCTATTCTAGCTAAGAAGGTAGAACCTAAAGTGGAAGTAGCATCAAGCACTGAAGCAATGGTGGCTCATAATAGTCTGGGAGTACAAGGTGAGGGAGGGCTCTCCAAGAAAGGTGAACAAGAGGATACCTCATCCACTTCATATTAGAAGAAATATAATCAAAGTGAGATGCTGTCCAAGAGTGTGTAGCAGCTGAGAAGGAAGTTGAAGCATTAAGAGATGCCGCCTTTGTGAGCAAGGTAAGTCAAGGTGGTTTGGTTATAGATGATAGTAAATCTCTAGTCTTGAGCAAGATAGGCACTAAAGTGGTCAATCAACGGTGCTGGGTGGTAAGATTGAAAAGATATAAGGTTGTAATCAAGCCTCACAGATACCTAAGGAAGAAATGCAAGCGACAACAGGAGGAAAGTGCATCATCCAGATCCAAAGAAAAGTACTAATCAAGACACCCCCCCAAAACCCCGTGTACATTGGAAACTTTAAGTTCCATGTGCTTTTTGTGCTATTTACTATAAGATATATTTTTTGTCTCATGGCGTTAATCGTCACTACACTCTACTGGGTGTGGTTTCTTGGGTGTTGTAGTAAAGAGACAAGTGATTGGTAATGTTGGGAACCAGCATTGTGCTCAATAAGATGTAATGGAATTTGCCTATTCAATTTGAGAGTAGCGGAATTTAATGAGAGTACTTTCAAGAAATGATTTTGTGAGCATAGCGGGTTGACATAATTGAAGATAGCAACATAATCATAGCAATTAGTTAACTTGGCATAGACAATACTTTTGCAAGAGAGAGAATTTAGAGAACATGACAACAGTTGAGGACCAGATTTATGTGGAGCCGGTCCCCCCTCCAATAGGCATTTGTATTATGATTTCTCCCATAAAGAGAGACTTGTTACAATACATTCTTTGTGCTCCTTGTGACCTAGGTGAAGCAATGAAGATGGAAAGCTTAATGCATCACCATCATAGCATAACCTAAACTTGAAGAAAGCTTTAACTATACCAAGCCTCAGTCCCAAGACCTCAAACACCTTCGAAGGTGGAGAGAGCTAGCAGGGAATGAGGGTAGGGAAGAGGAAGAAGAAACATTTCATACGAGAAAGAGCTAGTTCCTCACTTATCATAACTCTTGTGCTATCATACATAATAGCATAGTAATGAAGAAGAAATAGATGGCAAGCTCAAGTAGCGAAGCATGGCTCTTGGATGGATTTGCACTCCATAGCCAAGAGTGTTGGTTTAGGCTCTCAACCTCTACTTGCATGGAGAAAGAGCGGGAGCTCTTGCACTTTGCATAGTACACAATGAGAGTGTTTGTGACTGTGTGTGGGTGAGTATACCCCCTAAGCACCCCCCTAGCTTGCTTGGGTCGACCCCCCCTTGTAGCTCATGCTTGAAGCTCATTGGACCCCTCCAAGCCTAGCCAATCACAAGCAGGAGCCATTATAAGCAACAGGGATAGCCTTGGGACAAGTGTCCCCCTTTCCCCTTTGAGAAAGAGGACTTGATAAATGCAAAATCAATTAATTGAATATCCTTTATTATCATTGGACCCCTTGGGTGGCCAACCAATAGGTTTCAGGCACACCATGAGGGCAACATGAGGAGGAACTTGACAAGTGTCCTTGTTGCCTCTTCAAGCTGGGGCTTCCCTTGTGTGTGTGTGTGTGTGTGTGTGTGTGTGTGTGTTTTCTCTCTCATACCCCCCCCCCCCCCCCCCCCCCCCCCTTGTAGGCTCGCCCCCCTCCTTGTAGGGATCTTTTTGACTTTGGATGAGCAAGCCCCTTAGTCATCAAGCATGACTAAGCACTTGAAGTAGGGGGTGTTCCCACAAGCATCTCAGGCAAGCTTCTCAAGGCACCTCAAGCACCTTAATCATGCACCAAGTCAAGCACCTCAAGCATGGAGCCAGTCAAGCACCTCAAGCATCTTAATCAAGCACCTCAAGCATGACATGCACCTCAAGCAGGACAAGCACCTCGAGTTTGGGCCGGGTTCCCACCTCAAGCTCAGCCCTAGCTTACCTAAGGTCAAAGGACTTTTACACACATTATTGGAGGTCTTCAATGAAGCTAACCCTAAGGTCATATGCTCCATTGGTTAGCCTTGCTCTTGATAGACCATCTCCCATTTGGGCCCCTTTACCATTGGCCCCGTGTTGAGATAGATCTATAAGCACATATTTATATCTTAACACTTGTTCCCGTTTATTCTCCCACATTAAGTGATCAATTTAATATGAGAAAATCATTTGGGTTGGTTACATATTAAATTTTATGACATTACCTCTCTCTTGAAATCATAGTCGTCCTTGACTATGAGGTAGAAGAGATAAAGCCTTAGTCATTAGTCAATCGTACTTAGCGGCTAGAGGATCCCTTTTTTACCCTACGACATCTTTCCAAGATGGATGACTAATCCATTTGGTGCTTGGGAGACATAGCTGCCACAAGCATGTCTGCTCTTTAGTCCATTTCATTCTCCCAAAGTAGAGTGACAAATTCTACTTGGTGTTTGAGAGACGTAGTCATCACAAACATGATTCTAAGCATGCATACTAGTTAAATTTGTGCACAATTAAAAAGAGGACTAGTCTTATAAGACAAAAACATGAGTCATTTAAAAGAAATTTGTACATTTTCTTACTCTAATGTAGCATTGTAAGCATTGACAAGGTTCATACTATCCTTAAGTTGTATTCCTTGCATCCATCTAGCATCTTCAAAAGGATAATTTTTGAACTTAATAAGATACCGTCGGATTATCTTACCATGTCATAGTACCTTGTCTTCATGCCGAAGGACAGCTTCGGGTTGTAGCAACTCTTCTTGGTCTTCAACTTCGGGAGGGTCTTCAATAATAAGTTCAGTTGGTGGCTCTCCTTTGTATGGCTTAAGTAGGCTTACATGAAAGGCATTGTGTATAAGCCAATGGTTGGGCAACTTGAGTTGATAAGCCGTCTCATTGATGGGCTTCAAGATTTGGAAAGGACCATAGTATCTTTTTGCTAGTTTAGCATAATACTTTTGATGGCCCGTAGGATTTTTGCCCGTCGTTTGCCTTAATCAAGCCTTAGGAAACTTGAGTAAGACCCAATCATTTTCTTTGAACATTAAGGCTCTTCTGTGCTTATCAGCAACAGCTTTTTGCCTTTGTTGAGAGATGGCTATAGCCTCCCTAATCTTTTGAAAAGATTCTTGTAGGTCACGGCTATACTCATCGGCGGTGAAGATCTTCCCATGTACTTTGAGTAGCCAGGGACTTTTAGGTCTTGCCTCTATGATCTCGAAAGGTGCTTTCCTCGTAGAAGTATGGACAGTATTATTGTAGGCATACTCTACTAGAGGTAAATACTTTTCCCATTGTGAGCATTGATCTACTTCGGTAACATAATTCTTGAGTAGATCGAGTATCGTAAGATTGGCTATCTCACTTTGGCCATCCGTTTGTGGGTGATAGGCCGAAGAGAAATTCAATCTTGTTCCTAGATTTTCAAAGAGACCTTTCCAGAAATTACTGGTCATTCTAGGATCTCTATCTGACACGATGGATGTGGGTAATCCATGGTGCTTGAAAATCTGAGATATGAAGAGAGTTGCCATTTGATGTGCCTTAATAGTCTTTTTGACAGGAATAAAATGTGCTTGCTTGCTAAACCTGTCGACTATTGTCCATATTCCTGTATTCCCATGGATAGACTTGGGTAATCCAAAGATGAAATCCATGGATATACTCTCCCATGGTGAATTTGGAATAGGCAATGGCTGGAGTAATCCACGTTGCTTCCCTCTATCATACTTGGTCTTTTGGAATACTACACATTTTGAAACATACTCTTGTATGTCCACTTTCATGGTAGGCCAATAGAAATACGTCTCTACTCCTCCGAGAGTAGGTTGAATACCTCTATGCCCTGCATATGGAGGAACATGGGATTCATACATAACCTTCTCATGAAGGGAATGGGTAACACATAGCCTATTGCCGTGGATAAGATAACCATCCTGCAAGGTGAATGGTTCCTCTTTATTCCCCATAGCAAGGGCTGACATTATGTCTCTAAAGTCAGGGTCAGTAGCATACTCATCTATCATAGAGGATAGATCATTGTGAGTAGCTATAGACACCGCATTAACTTTTGGTCATCGTGAAAGTGCATCGGCAACTTGATTGTGCTTACCAGCTATGTGAGCAATATGGAAATTAAATTGCGAAAGAAAATTTGCCCACCTCATTTGTTTGTCGGAAAGATTGGTTTGCGTCATGAAATACTTGAGACTTTGGTGGTCGGTTCGTAGGATAAATGGAGTCCCCAATAGGTAGTGGTTCCATGTGTCTAGGGCATTTAGAACAGCTAAAATCTCTTTCTCATAAATGCCCAAGACTCGTTCATCACTATTGAGCCTTCGGCTCTCATATGCTATGGCATGCCCTTCTTGAAGAAAAACCGCTCCAAGGCAATCACCACAAGAATCACATTGGACCTCAAATGGCTTTGAGAGATCCAGAAGCACGAGGACTGGTTGGGAAGTAAGCTTCTCTTTGAGTTTTTCAAAAGCATTTTGCTCCTTAGCAGTCCATACAAACTTAACGTTCTTCTTTGTTAAGTCATGTAGTGGTCCTGCTACTTGAGAGAATTTTGCTATGAAGCGTCTATAGTATGCACACATACCAATAAATCTTCTTAGCTCATGTAGATTCCTTGGGTTAGGCCATGATTTTATTACCTCTAACTTTGATGGATCCATACGAATACCATCGTGAGAGATAATATGACCTAGATATTGAATCTCTTGAAGGAAGAATTCACTTTTCTTTTGGTTGAGAAAAAGTTTGTTCTCCCTCAAGGCTTGAAAAATCACTTGGAGATGTTGCTTATGTTCCTCCAAAGACTTGGAGTAGATGATGATATCATCAAAGAATACTCAAGTGAATTTACGATATGGTCTAAAAATTTTCTCCATGAGACGATTGAAAGTAGCTGGTGCATTAGTCAAGCCAAAAGGCATGACTAGATATTCATAAAGACCAAATGTTGTGCAAAACGGGGTCTTTAGGATATCTTCATCCACTATCCTTATTTGATGATAGCCACTCTTAAGGTCAATCCTACTGAAGTAGGTAGAGCCTTGTAGCTTATCAAACAGATTTTCTACCCGAGGCACAGGAAATCTATTTTTGATAGTGATATGGTTTAGTGCTCGATAGTCCACACACATACGGTATGTACCATCTTTCTTTTGCACTAAAAGGACTGGAGAACAAAAGGGAGAGGAACTAGGCCTCACCATCCCTTTGTCTACCAATTCCTGTACTTGCCTCATAATCTCCTCTTGTTGAGCTTGTGAGACTCGATAAGGAGGTTTGTTAGGCGGTGAGCTTCCTGGAAGGAGCTCAATACGATGGTCATCATCCCCTCGTTTTGGAGGTAGGTCCATAGGGATATCATCGATGAACACATCTTGGAATCCTTTTAGAAAAGTAGACAAGTCTAACTCTTCTTGATTCCTATCATTTTCATTTGATGAAACATTATTAGCTTTTAGAGACTCTTTGACATAAATCATGTATGCAGAAACTAAGCTCTTCATTGATTTATCAAAAGAAAGAGGATTTAAAAGTGGAATAGTGCGATCACGCTCACTAGCATCTATATACATGTTCTTTCCCCTGTAGGTGAAGTAAATTCTCCTTTCAGGGAACTTCATGTTGGCAGCCATGCGATCAAACCATGGTGCCCCTAGGATAACATCCTGATGTTGGAGAGGAGAGATGAAGAAGTCTTCTTTGTCGACATAGCTTTGGACATGAAGCCTCAAATTCCCAATCAAGGGAGTAACGGAGGCTTGTTGTCCCTTGAAAGTTGCATCAGCCACTACTATATCTCCCATCTCAAAAGCTTGAATGCCCAACTTGGTGGCCAACTCTATTGATATGAAGTTGAGAGTAGAGCCAGGGTCAAACAAGATGAAGGCATCATGCTCTCTTACCTTTCCCCAAGCATAGGAGAGTGATGATCCTTTGCAATGAGCATCCTCTTTTGGAGCTTCGATGGTGGAAGCCCTAGGAGTCTCATTGCGAGTATTCTTCTTGGGGCAAGAACGATGGCCATGTCCTTGCTCCCCACACTTGAAACACTTATGGTCCTTGCGAAAAGCTTCAAGCTCTTTAGGAGAGAGTTTGTTTTTACCTTTGTAAACTCCCTTCTCCTTGGACCGATTGTTGTTGTTGTTGTTGGAAGTGACTTGGGAATTATTTTGAGCATTGGTTTTCCCCTTTGCATCATTTTTGTATTTGTTTTCCATGGGCTTGACATTACGTCTAGCCCCTTGATGGAAATTGATGCGTGAAGCAACCATGGTGTGGTGGATTACTTCGGTAATAGTACCGGGCCATTGAGAGTTGATGTATTCGGCCATCTCTTCAGGTAATCCCGCATAGAATTGTTGTCTTTGCTCGGCAAAGTCTATCTTTTGAAAGACAGTAGCTTCGAGATGTAAATACCAAAACTTGTCTACATACTTGTTGATAGACTCATGAGAGAGAAGCTTCAAGCCGCGCCATTCGGTAAGAACTTTATCTTTAGTATCACTTGGAAGAAATTGCTTCATGATGGAAACTCATAGAGTTTTCCATGTCTTTGGGGCTTCTCCATTGCCACGAAGGCTAGCCCACCACTGACGAGCTGATTTTTGGAAGTGCATAGCTACATGGCGTAGCTTGGAGGACTTGTGAAGCCCTCGTCCCCAAAGGCCGCATCAAATTGCTGGATGAAAGCCAACACTTTGTCGGTAGCACCAAAGGTGCCATCATAGGTGAGAAAAGAGATACTCTTTCCTCCCTCCTTGAACTTCTTTAGCTTTTGTGACCTTCGCCATGCAAGAAATGATTTGCGATGCCCTCCCCTCTTGTATTCTCTAGGAGAATAGCCATAAATTTCATCGGAAGACGAGGAAGGTGAAGAAGAAGGTGAAGAGGGTGACCTCTTCCTAGTCCTTTTCTTCCTTTGTTTCCTCTCTTGCCTTTCAGAGTGATGAGGAGAAGGACTATGGGTTGCTCTTTTCCTCTTGGGAGGAGTAGGCGATCGTCTAGACCGCCATCTTAGTGGAGCCACATCTTCAGAAGAACTTAGACTGTCATTGCTTTCTTTCTCTTTGGATTCCTCCTCTCGAATGGGAGAGAGTCTTCTTTTGGGGGTCTCTTCAAGAGGCCTCCTAAGCTCTCTCTCCTCTGGGAGAGGAAGGGAAATTCCATAAGCACGAAGTTGTTGAGTAACTTCGGCTTGCAAAACAGGGTTGCCCATAGCTTGTTGCAACCTAGTGACGAGATAATTCACAAACATGGGAGCATCATCATTAGCACCTTCATGTGCAAAATCAAATCTATCAATGTTCATTCTACTAGATCTCTTGATTATTGTCAGCCATGTTAACAAAATTTATGTTTATACTTAGTGTATGCTTTGGCAATACAAAACCTTAGTTGCCACTCCTCTTAGCCTTTGAAAATCGGCTCTTAAGTATCTACACCCACGGATCAAAGTGGTTAATTATAGAGAGTAGAGGAGTAGGTCTAACATAGCAGAGTTGCCAAGGGCTAGCTCCTTTCGGACTTCTTATGGCTCAATAATGGTAAAGCCGTAGGCAAGTCTAAAATGACTCCATTATTAAGTCCAAAGCTACCGAGGTGTGCACCATCCCCCACATAGTGGGCTTAACAAAACCGATATTAGATCCCAGTTCCACTTACTCTATTATAACTAACAACATCAACCATTTATAGGCTACTTAAGGACCTCTCTTCTTAAGCAAGAAAAGAGAAACCAAATGCTTTGATACCAATGTAATGGAATTTGCCTATTCAAATTGAGAGTAGAGGAATTTAATGAGAGTACTTTCAAGAAATGATTTTGTGACATAGCGGGTTGACATAATTGAAGATAGCAACATAATCATAGCAATTAGTTAACTTGGCATAGACAATACTTTTGCAAGAGAGAGAATTTAGAGAACATGACAACAGTTGAGGACCGGATTTATGTGGAGCTGGTCCCCCCTCCAATAGGCATTTGTATTATGATTTCTCCCATAAAGAGAGACTTGTTACAATACATTCTTTGTGTTCCTTGTGACCTAGGTGAAGCAATGAAGATGGACAGCTTCATGCATCACCATCATAGCATAACCTAAACTTGAAGAAAGCTTTAACTATACCAAGCCTCAGTCCCAAGACCTCAAACACCTTCGAAGGTGGAGAGAGCTAGTAGGGAATGAGGGTAGGGAAGAGGAAGAAGAAACATTTCATACGAGAAAGAGCTAGTTCCTCACTTATCATAACTCTTGTGCTAGCATACATAATAGCATAGTAATGAAGAAGAAATAGATGGCAAGCTCAAGCATTGAAGCATGGCTCTTGGATGGATTTGCACTCCATAGCCAAGAGTGTTGGTGTAGGCTCTCAACTTCTACTTGCTTGGAGAAAGAGCGAGAGCTCTTGCACTTTGCATAGTACACAATGAGAGTGTTTGTGAGTGTGTGTGGGCAAGTATACCCCCTAAGCACCCCCCTAGCTTGCTTGGGTCGACCCCCCCTTGTAGCTCATGATTGAATCTCATTGGACCCCTCCAAGCCTAGCCAATCACAAGCAAGAGCCATTACAAGCAACAGGGATAGCCTTGGGACAAGTGTCCCCCTTTCCCCTTTGAGAGAGAGGACTTGATAAATGCAAAATCAATTAATTAAATATCCTTTATTATCATTGGACCCCTTGGGTGGCCAACCAATAGGTTTCAGGCAGACCATGAGGGCAACATGAGGAGGAACTGGACAAGTGTCCTTGCTGCCTCTTCAAGCTGGGGCTTCCCTTGTGTGTGTGGGTGTGTGGGTGTGTGTATGTGTGTGTGTGTGTGTGTGTGTGTGTTCTCTCTCATCCCCCCCCCCCCTCTTGTAGGCTCGCCCCCCTCCTTGTAGGGATCTTTTTGACTTTGGATGAGCAAGCCCCTTAGTCATCAAGCATGACTAAGCACTTCACTACAAGAGGTTGTGTGCTCTTGTGACGCTGTTAGCGACGGAAATACACTGGGTTTTTATAACCCCCGGCGTCGCTAAAACCGTCGCTAACAGCGTCGCTACGAGAGCGTCGCTATAGACGTCGCTATAGGCGTCGCTATATAGCGACGCTGATAGCGACGCCTATAGCGACGCCTATAGCGACGCATATAGCGATGCTACAGAGCCATAAATAGCGACGCTTATAGCGACGCCTGAGAGAATATTTTTTTGGTGGCAGGGCATTGAATGCCCTGCCACCCATCAACCATATTGTACTTGATTCACTTTTTAAAAAAAGTGCAAAGGTAGATAATAGACCCAAAATAGTCACCCACAAGACGCATTATTTGCAAAATTGACAATTGTACACATCATAGGCAAACTGAATTGATTGGCAAATGTAATAATGACAATTGTACAACATCATAGGCATAAAGAATTGATTGGCAAAAGGAATTACGGTGACAAATGTAATAATATACATGGTTCAAAAAGACGTATAAAATCCGTCTCATGATACATAAGCTATGAGAAACCCTAAACTAATGCTATCTAGCTACGGCTAAACTGACGTCGTCTAATCAGACGTCTCATCGCGTCCAAGCGGCGTATCTGTCGGATTCTGCAAAAAAAGACAATAAGACAATTTTCAGTAAATATAAACATATAACAACATTTATAAAACAATACAAAAAATAAAAAAGAGTAAACCCTAATACTAACCATGCCGCCGCGAGAACTGAGAATGTCCATTAGGGCGTTTAAGCCCTTCCTGCCTGCGTACTCGCGCTCGTACGGTGTGGGATCACGTCCTGTCATCGACCACTGTCAAAACATACAAAGATTTCATTATGTTAGAACTAAAAAACTCATAAACCCTAAACTATCGAACATGCATAAAGAGCAATGTGAAAAGACTTACAAAATCGGCCTCAAATGATGCCCATCCACCGCTCCCCAAGTGGTGCGAGCTCCCTGCCTCTACTCGCGCTCTGGCTGCATCCTTTTGTTGCTTCCACTTGTCGGGATTTTCGCGCGCTGCTTTCTTCGCATTCTTCCAATCTTCTTTGGCCAGCCAATCTGGCCTATTCCACCCATTCTTGATTGCTTTTTGCACTTCGGAACGCTTGTGTTTGCAGTATTCGCGCATTCGAATCTTCATCAGGTCTTCATTGAAGCGTTGATCCCGTGTTGGAACGGGAAACTCATCATGAAGTATGCTGATGACTCTGTTTTTTAAATCACTTGGTACTTCACTCCATTTGTTTAGTATATAGTGTCTAAACAGCTGAGAGCAAAGACCACGCATGCGCGAGATCACCTTCTTGCCGTCATCATCCATGATGATGCCGCCGCTGATGTCGACGGAGTAAGGCAAGCCCTCTAGCCGGTGACGCGTGAACCTGGGTGTCCCGACAGGGGTCTCTAGCGGCGTGTCGATGGGGGTACGGACGTCAGGTGTCTCCACCGGCGTCTGGGCGCCGAAGCGAGGAGTGTCGAGTGGGGTGGCTCCTGGCGGAGTAGGTAGAGGTGTGTAGCTTCTAGGAACAGTCAGCCGTGCAAAACCTGGCGTAGATGGCAATGCTGTGGCTGGTGTGGGGGCGGGCAAAGAAGGGGAGGGTAAAGAGCCTCGTCGAACACGAGGCGGTGTGGAGGCATCGGTGGCGGAATCCCCACAACAACCGCCACCGCCACCACTAGAGCGCCGGTGTCTAGACGAGTGTGACGCTCGTCTCGTCGACGCCGAAGCTTCAGAGCGCGCCGAATGCTCCGAAAGAGAGGGAGATGCGGATGGTGTAGGAACGCGCGATGATGCGCCAGAGCGATGACGCTCCACGTACCACTGTCTCTGCTGCGGTGACAAAGAAGAAAGAAACTCCTCATCATCCATACCTGCATTAAACACACGAATATTTAAACTTAATATTGAATGAATAGAGTAGACAATGACGCAAAGACCATTAAATACAATGACGTAATGACGCATATAAATACAATGACGCAATGAATCGAGTGATAGAAGAGGCAAGTCGAAAACTCAGAATTTTCAATCAAAAGATGTGAGCGCGAGTAGAAAAGAGCGTTACACACCATGGAAGCTACTTAGAGAGCCAGAGCTTTTACAGCACGGAGCAAAATTGTTCAAATACAATATTTGTGGCTTTAAGAGATCTCTCTCTCATCCTCGCATAACTCAGCATAACTTCCTATATCTATATAGAGCTCTCCGTTTAAACACATATCCTCTGTTTCATTTTGTAGCTCCTCTGCATGCACCCCATATAGAGTAGTAGCATCTTGATGCTCGTCTGGCACCACCGTAGCGGCTTCTGATTGAGCATCTTCTCTGATCTCCTCCATTGATGTCGTTGTGATTGGCACATGGTAGCCTTCATACGTCCTTGCACTACGAGGGGCTACCTCTATGACGTACCACCAGTTTGATGTAGACTTTGTAGGATGAAATACTACCTGCCAGAGCCACATAACTTACATGAGAGCTTTCAAGCACATAACTTGTAAAAGGGGGATGTTAACTATTTATATACTTACTTGTTCACAATGCTCGGGTAGTACGAAAGTGTCTCTTAAGTCAGTCCATTTCTTAGTAGAATCCACCTCAAGAAAACCAGACTCTCCTCTACGCACAGTAGCGTTTCGACCCTCCATGATTATCTTGAACCATTGCACGTCGAACAAGTCGACAAAAAATCCTCTGTAATCGATCCTCAAAATCTCTTGCAGCGTGCCGAAGTAAGTGAGTTCCGCCACCACGGGATCTGCATTAGAGGAACGTCGTCGACTAGACTGTTCAAATTTTGCCATGATTCCACAATCTTGAGTAAAACGCTTTTTGTCGATTCGTTCCACCCTAAAATGTCGACCTTTACACCATGCTGCTGTGTATGACTTATACTACAACGAACAAAGATTATGAGTGGCCGTTCAAACGTTTATAAATAAAGTCACTTGCTAGTCGTACATTGCAAACTTACCTTGGTCGCGCAACCTCGAGAGTACTCCCACTCTTCTTCAGTCACTTCGTCACCGCATTGTTGTGGGCTTTTCAATTGGTTGTAAGACCATATTAGGTATTTTGGTAAAAATCTCACATTATGGGAATCTCCAAATCGACCGAATTCATGTAATTTGGGAATTTTCCACTTAAAGTGGGAAAAATTGAGGTGTGTGGCTAGTAAATAAAGTGAAAATCTCATAGGATTGTGGTGTTGATAAACACCAAAAGTCAAGAGGATGTACAACACATGGATTTGAATAATAACTATAAATTACATAAAACAAAGGAAGATACAAAAAAGATTTTGTTTACAAATTGACTAGTATAGTCACAATAGAAGCTCCACATAATTCTACTCCACATTTGATACCATATCTGAACTTTGATCCAAGTGTGGCTGATGTGCACGAGTGAGGCCTTCTTTGGCTTTTAGAGCATGTCTTTCTGGAATCTTTATTCTAGAAAATGGTCCTTCTTTGTTGGGTCTCCAGGACCAAACAATTGCATCTATAGTTTCCCACACTTGTGGGTCCTTATAGTTGACAGCCCAATAACCCTTCCAACAATTACTGTAAGCTTGAGTATCTGTCATCCCACTTTTTCTCGCGCAAGGTGCCCAATATTGAATCAAGAGTTTTCTGTAGTTTGGTGATGTAGGCTCATTATCAATGTCAGATAAAGCCATTGCAAGCCACACTGGATAGATTTCTGTGTCACTCGGAACAAGCATAAGAAAGTCACCTTGGTGCACATCAGACATAGGGTCAAACTCTTCCCTTGGCCTATCTCGTTGAGGCCCACAAAAATGATCGTTCAACTCTTCAAGGCCTAGGAATCTTTCTGCTCCTTGTTGCAAATTCATTGTAGTGCTTTGTAGATGAGAATATTCTTGAGTTTTTGGCCAAAATATTTCATACAAGACTCCCTCTGATATGATTGCTTTTCCAATCTCTTCAATTACCTTACTCCAATAATCTATCACGGGTCTATAATATCGCGGAATACTTGAACCATTCCCTAAATTTTTCCAAAATTTTATATAGTTCTTTAGCCCCAAAATGACTTCTTCGTGGGCCTTGACATACTCCGCCATTTGTACTAGAGGTGGATCTCCATGTGGTAACATTGGCTTGCCTTCTGTGTCTGTTTTCCAAAGGTGAATACTTCCACTCCAACTTGATACACCTACATGTGCCTTATATTGCATCATTGGTGTCTCATCCTGCATAAAGAACCTGAACTGAAGCGGTTTGGAATGTCCAACAAGTATGTCTTGTCCATCACAAAGATAGCCATCACAATATTGCTTGAAATCAGGGATCTTTGTGAGAAAAAATGGAGCTGGAGATGAAGATGAGCTGTTTCGTAATGTATCCATCAAATGTGGCAAAGTATAGGTTTGTGTAACTCTCAACTTCTCTGAAAACCTACTAAACATGGCGTCTATGTCCTCATGTGTATGCCCAACCATTAAAAATCCCAGCTGGATGGTTTTGAAAACACCCCTTGCAACAAGCATTGACAAATAGGCAAATAAGTATCGATTTTTGTTTTCCCCTGCACAATTATCCAATTGTAGCAACAAGTTCTCTGGCAATCTGCGAAATGTTGACCCCAATTCCTCTTCTGCAATTTCTGACGACTGCACAATGGGCTCTTTTCCATCACTCAAGTTATGGTAGTCCAAAGCATCCCTTGAGTTCAAAGCATGTAGTAGTGAAATATTGCTCCTTGGAAGTCCATTTGTTACTAGATCACCAAGAGGATGCTTATCTATCCTCTCGAGGTTATGTAAACAATTAGCAATTGAGCCAATTGTAAGATTTGGATCAGCTAGCCACAAACCATTCAAGACAAAGTGTCCGTAATGACCTTCTCCATGTCCATGAGTGATCATGCCAATCAATGCCACCTGCAGATTATATCCTGAATCCACACCCTTGGGAACAATGCGTAATCTAGGAATGGCAGTCTTCTTTTGATCCATCTTATCATGGATTATGCATACATATTTTTGTGGTTGAGTTTCTGAATACGTGCGCCATGCATAATATAGGCTTCTGCAACTCTTTTGTTGTGCCATGTGAACTTCTCTCTCCCTCAAGAGAAGAGCTCTCTCTTCAAGAGAAGGTTTAGCTTCTAACCTTGCCTTGATTGAACTACAAATATTGCACTTAGAGAACTCACTCGTCTTTGTTAAAGTGACATGTGGGTACTCTTTGTTCCAAATTCTACCAAAAGAAGATTGGGATAGCTTCTTCTCATAGCCCATTTGGTCAAGTGTCGTGTTGATTTCACATAAAATATCCACTTGTTTGTATGTTGATGGAATCACCAATTGAGTCTCTCTTGAGCCATCTAGCAGTGTTCTACTTCTATGTGGCATTTTCTCAGAGTTATTTTCCACAAACTCGTTTAGTAGTGCTCTTGCTAAACTAGTATGTTGAAGTCCCCTTCTCAATGTACATGTGTTCCCATGTACATATTGGCGCACACCATTTTCAAAGTTCTCCTTGTATCGATAAAATGATGTCTTTGGTATTCCATGTAGCTCATACCATGCTCTACAACAAACAATAGAGCCATTTAGCCTGAATTGGTATCGTGACTTCTCATCTTTCTGATAACATATAGAAAGAACATCATAAACATAATTAGTGCGTGATTTTTGAGACTCTCCCCAAAATTGTTGTCGTAACCTTGTCACCATATCACGATCTGCAAATTGGCAGCATTTTTGTGCACAACAATCAATGCATGATACCCTTTGAATTGATTTGTTTGAAAGGTAAAAAGTCGAAGCTGGTGCTGCTTTTGATTTTTGAGTCCTGTTCATGAAAGTGTATCGTCTCTTCCTTGACAACTGGACAACATTACTCCCATCAAGTTTTTTTCCAACATTGCCATCGTTGGATACATCCTCATATGTAGCATGCATGCCATCAACAGGAACAAAGCGTTGTAATGGGCTCCCATTCAACATTGTTGTCTGCTTGATGGGCCACTTTAGCAAAGTGATGCTACCCACTTCAACCACATCATGAATGCTTGCATTTTCTCTTTCAATACCCACACCCACACAATCAGGACCAAGTTCCTGAAAGTTGACATAATCATGTGGAAATACATATAAGATGGTCCCTTCATTCATGGTTTGCATCATTGTGTCATCTTTTAAAAGGACCCTCTGATTTCTCCAAGACTCTCGAATCATTGCTTCAAATTCTGGGCTTGTCATAGGTATTGCATCTGTAACTAGAGGATCAGAATGATCATGTTCTTCATCACCATTGTAGCTTTCGTGTGGATCAATTAAGTTCCCATTTAATACAAAAGATTGCAAAAGAAGCTTTGACCATCGAACAGCACTCCATAATGAGCCTTGGAGAGATGAAGTATCCATTGTAGGAAAAGGTAGGACCACATCCTTCAAGCATTCCTCCACTAGTATGGAGACATTTCCCAGCCCTATCTTTGTACCACCACAAGTGGAATATGGATCTGTTCTACACACACAACCAATACCAACGATTTCATTGTCAAGTATCATATGTACTTTCTCCCCAGATTCGAAGTCCATCCTGTAAGTAAAAAGATTACATTGTTAAATCCATAGTTATAGAAAAATACTCTTCAAACCAAAAATCATGCTACAACATGAAAAAGGTTTGCATAGGTTGGACAAGTGGTGAACCTTGAGACCAAATCCTCCTTGCTATATTAATGGAAGCAAGGTTGGACAAGTGGTGGACCTTGAAACCAAAGCCTCTTTGCTATATGAGAGCATAGGTTGGACAAGTGGTGGACCTAGTTGTAATACCCACTGCCACCTATCAACTACTATAGGACTATGCTTTCCAATGTCCAAGTATCCCTTGAGTCTTTCAAGGTTGAACACGTGGTGGACCTTGAAACAAAAATCCCCTTTCTATATCAGAGCATAGCTTGGACAAGTGGTGGACCTAGTTATAATGCCCAATATCCAAGGTGAAATACCTTAGGACTTTGCTACCTTGCTTGCCAATGTTTACGTAGCCCCTCATTTCTTTAATGGAAGTAAGGTTGGACAAGTGGTGGACCTTGAAACCAAAGCCTCTTTGCTATATAAGAGCATAGGTTGGACCTAGTTTTAATACCCACTGCCACCTATCAACTACTATAAGACTATGCTTTCCAATGTCCAAGTATCCCTTGAGTCTTTCAAGGTTGAACACGTGGTGGACCTTGAAACAAAAATCCCCTTTCTATATTAGAAAGGTTGAACACATGGTGGACCTTGAAACGAAAATCCCCTTTCTTTATCAGAGCATAGCTTGGACAAGTGGTGGACCTAGTTATAATGCCCAATATCCAAGGTGAAATACCTTAGGACTTTGCTACCTTGCTTGCCAATGTTTACGTAGCCCCTCATTTCTTTAATGGAAGTAAGGTTGGACAAGTGGTGGACCTTGAAACCAAAGCCTCTTTGCTATATAAGACATAGGTTGGACCTAGTTTAATACCCACTGCCACCTATCAACTACTAATAAGACTTCTATGCTTCCAATGTCCAGTATCCCTTGAGTCTTCAAGGTTGAACACGTGGTGGACCTTGAAAAACAAAAATCTCCCTTTCTATATTAAAAGGTTGAACACATGGTGGACCTTGAAACGAAAATCCCCTTTCTCTTTATCAGAGCATAGCTTGGACAAGTGGTGACCTAGTTATAAAAGCCCAATATCCAAGGTGAAATACCTTAGGACTTTGCTACCTTGCTTGCCAATGTTTTCGTAGCCCCTCATTTCTTTAATGGAAGTAAGGTTGGACAAGTGGTGACCTTGAAACCAAAGCCTCTTTGCTTATATAAGAGCATAGGTTGGACCTAGTTTTAATACCCACTGCCACCTATCAACTACTATAAGACTATGCTTTCCAATGTCCAAGTATCCCTTGAGTCTTTCAAGGTTGAACACGTGGTGGACCTTGAAACAAAATCCCTTTCTATATTAGAAAGGTTGAACACATGGTGGACCTTGAAACGAAAATCCCCTTTCTTTATCAGAGCATAGCTTGGACAAGTGGTGGACCTAGTTATAATGCCCAATATCCAAGGTGAAATACCTTAGGACTTTGCTACCTTGCTTGCCAATGTTTACGTAGCCCCTCATTTCTTTAATGGAAGTAAGGTTGACAAGTGGTGGACCTTGAAACCAAAGCCTCTTTGCTATATAAGAGCATAGTTTGGACCTAGTTTTAATACCCACTGCCACCTATCAACTACTATAAGACTAATGCTTTCCAATGTCCAAGTATCCCTTGAGTCTTTCAAGGTTGAACACGTGGTGGACCTTGAAACAAAAATCCCCTTTCTATATTAGAAAGGTTGAACACATGGTGGACCTTTAAACGAAAATCCCCTTTCTTTATCAGAGCATAGCTTGGACAAGTGGTGGACCTAGTTATAATGCCCAATATCCAAGGTGAAACACCTAGAACCTTGCTACCTTGCTTGCCAATGTTTACGTAGCCCCTCATTTCTTTAATGGAAGCAAGGTTGGACAAGTGGTGGACCTTGAAAGCAAAGCCTCTTTGCGATATGAGAGCATAGGTTGGACCTAGTTGTAATACCCACTGCCACCTATCAACTACTATAGGACTATGCTTTCCAATGTCCAAGTATCCCTTGAGTCTTGCAAGGTTGAACACGTGGTGGACCTTGAAACCAAAATCCCCTTTCCATATCAGAGCATAGCTTGGACAAGTGGTGGACCTAGTTATAAAGCCCCTCCTTTCTTTAATGGAAGAAAGGTTGGAAAAGTGGTGAATCTTGAAACCCAAACCCTTTGGCTATATATAGAGGATATCTTGGACAAGTGGTGGGCTTAGTTGTAGTATCCAATGTCCAAGGTCCAAGGTGAACTATGTAAAGACCTTACTTCCAAAAACAGAGTCGTACAAGTGGTTCTCCTTGAAACCAAAACCTCCTTAGTGTATTAGAACATAGCTTGGAGAAGTGGTGGACTTAGTTGTAATGGTGAATGTCCAAAGCAAACTATTATAGGACCTTGCTTCCCAAATCAAGTTTGGACAAGTGGTGGATCTTGAAACCAAAACCCCCTTACTCTATTAGAGCATAGCTTAGATAAGTGGTGGACCTAGCTGCCATGGAAAATGTTCAATCTGAACTGCTGCAAGACCTTGCTATTAAATGTCTAAGTAGAGCTAGCTTCTTTAATGGAATCAAGGTTGGGAAAGTGGTGCATCTTGAAACCAAAAGCCCTTTATTGTATTAGAGCATAGCTTGGACAAGTGAGGGACCTAGTTTTAATGTGTGATGTCCAAAGAAAAGTATTACAAGACCTTGCTTTCCAATATTTGAATTGGTCAAGTGGTTAAAACTAAGTATAAAACTTTGACCATTTCTTCTCGAATTGCCAAAAAGCTAGTTTTAGACACCCCTAAATGAAATGGTTTAGGGTGGCCTTAAACAATGTTTTTCAAAGACTTGAACAAAAGGGTTGTCGAAGAGTAATGACAATTTATTGTGGCTTGAAGTGCCTGAGTATGTGAAAACAAGCCTAGGTTTTCCACGAGGCAAAAGGTGACATAATAAGAACATTGGAAAGTTAGGATTGACCATGTGGCCTAAACTTTGGCAAGTGAAGTGGTGGCCAAGTTTGTGGCACATGGTGCACTTGGTCCTATATGTGTTGACCACTTGGCTAAATCTAGGACCATAAGGCCAAACCTTTGGCACCTTAAATATAGTATGGGACATAATCTAGAACTGCTATAGTAAATTAGTAGTATAGCTAATATGTTAATATTTGTATTATATTTAAGTATGTGCTAATATAATTATGTTCAAAATTTCACTAATGAAGAATGTTCCATTTAGCACTCCAGATGCGGGTCTTATGGCAATGCCACAATGGGTGACAAGGCAGCGCTTCCACGTGAGGTTTGGGGATAGCGCTCTTGATGGGGATGTGGAATATAGCGCTCCTCGATGGCGGGGCTTGGGAGGATGATTTTGGATATTGTTTCTGGGCGGGTCCTGGGGCAGCGCCCCCGGGCGGGGTCAAGTCGACCGTTATCCCCGCACAACATACAAATATTCTCCGCACATACAATCGTCTTCCTCTCTTCCACATACATAACCACAGTGGATCTGTTACATGCTGTCTCTCTCCATGAATACATGCACAAATTCCCCACACATCGTCGTCCTCACTTCCACATACAAACCCAATGAAATCTGTTATCTTGTTGTCTCTCTCTTGAAAATACGTGCACATATTCCCATACATCGTCTTCCTCTCTTCCACATACATAAACACAGTGAAATCTGTTATCTTTCTCTCTCCTCTCTCTGAAAAAACAGTTATTTATCTCTCTCTCTCTCTCTCTTACTATCTATCTCTGTATTTGCTATCTCTCTCTAAAATACATGCTCATGTATGTGTGCGTCTGTGTTATCTATGTGTATGTATGTATATTTGTGTTATTCATTGTAATACTCATACATAATGCAGATACACAATTACACTTAATTACGATATGCACACATAGTATATATACATACATAAATATCACAAATAACTAACACATTGTAATACTAGTAAATTGAATGGAAGACTTACTTGCGTGATCTGTTAAAGTCGATTCTTGTAGCGAGTTCTGGATGTATGCTGAGCTGATTTTCCTCTAATCCATTTGTAGATATGATTTAACTTCTGTTTCTCAAAAATAGTAGTGTTGTTTAGTGATACACCTAATGGACATAAATGGTTTAAACTAGGACATGTAGACCAAAAATACGTGTATTTCTTTGGATGAATATATACACTTTTTGGTGACCCTTACCACAAGTGGTGGACCTTAAGACCAATGGACTATAAGGACCTCCAAACAATACCTTGTACACTCAATCCTTCTTGGATCTAGGTTGGACAAGTGGTGGACCTTGTTCAAATCTCTAACCACTCTCTCTAACATGGTGACATAATTTAGGTGTGATAAATTCATATCTATGCAAACTAATATCAGTTTAGGCTTGTTAATTTGAATTTGTTTGAATTTATGTACAATATAATGATTTGAGGTTTGCATATTTGAATTTAGGTGGTATAATAATGATATCTTTTTGTGGTAAACTTGAATTTAAAATCAATTTTGCGTGGAATATTTTAAATTTAAGTAGTAAAATTTAAATTTTTATAAAAAAGTTTGAATTTTAAAATTGGGCGGGATAGTTTAAAATTTAGGCGGGATATTTAAGATTTGGAGGGATATTTTAAATTTAGGCGGGAGGTTTTGAATTTATAGCGAGATCTCCCTTACATAAGAGAGTATAGGTTGGACAAGTGGTGGACCTTCAAGCTAGAGCATCCATGCTACTGGACATGATAGGTAGGGAATCTAGTTGAATATTTATGTATAATATATATGTAATAGATCTAGCTTGGACAAGTGGTGGACCTTGGAATAAAACCCCATGTAAAACATATCATGCACATTCCAAGTGGTCAAAAAAAATATCATTTAGAATATAGCCTTATAGGTTTGACAAGTGGTGGACCTTAACACCCAGATATTCTTCATAATATGACATAGCGTGGAAAACTGGTGAATCTTGAGACCAAACCATGCTACTAGCGATAATAGCTTGGACAAGTGGTGGACCTTGAAAGTAAACCCCCCATCTACGAAATATCGTGGGTTTTAAGGTATTTCGATGGAGCCTAGCATCTTGGAGACATCGTGCATCTTGCTTCTCTTCATGTTTCAATGGAGCCTATCTTGGACAAATGGTGGAGCATCCTTCTCTCCATGTTTCAATGGACCCTAGCTTGGACAAGTGGTGGACCTTTACTTCTCTCTATTATTCAATAGAGTTAGCTTGGACAAGTGGTGGACCTTGGAACCAAACCCCCATTTAAAACCTATCATGGTCACTCCAAGTGGTGAGAAAGAATAACCTTTAAGATATAGCCTTATAGGTTGGACAAGTGGTGGACCTTAACACCCTAATATTCTTAATATAATGACATAGAGTGAAAAAGTGGTGAATCTTGAGACAAAACCACTCGTGCTACTAGCACTAATAGCTTGGACAAGTGGTGGACCTTGAATGTAAACCCCCCATGTTTCAATAGAGTTAGCTTCGACAAATGGTGGAGCATCCTTCTCTCCATGTTTCAATGGACCCTAGCTTGGACAAGTGGTGGACCTTTGTTTCTCTCTATGTTTCAATAGAGTTAGCTTGGACAAGTGGTGGACCTTGGAACCAAACCCCCATGTAAAAACCTATCATGGTCACTCTAAGTGGTAATAAAGAAATACCTTTAAGATGTAGCCTTATAGGTTGGACAAGTGGTGGACCTTAACACGCGCATATTCTTAATTAATGACATAGAGTGGAAAAGTGGTGAATCTTGAGACCAAACCACTCAGGCTACTAGCAATAATAGCTTGGACAAGTGGTGGACCTTGAATGTAAACCCCTCATCTACGAAATATCGTGGGTTTAATGTATTTCGATGGAGCCTAGCATCTTGGAGACATGGTGCAGCAGCTTGCTTCTCGTCATGTTTCAATGGATCCTATCTTGGACAAATGGTGGAGCATCCTTCTCTCCATGTTTCAATGGACCCTAGCTTGGACAAGTGGTGGACCTTTGTTTCTCTCTATGTTTCAATAGAGTTAGCTTGGACAAGTGGTGGACCTTGGAACCAAACCCCCATGTAAAACCTATCATGGTCACTCCAAGTGGTAATAAAGAATAACCTTTAAGATGTAGCCTTATAGGTTGGACAAGTGGTGGACCTTAACACCGCATATTCTTAATATAATGACATAGAGTGGAAAAGTGGTGAATCTTGAGACCAAACCACTCAGGCTACTAGCAATAATAGCTTGGACAAGTGTGGACCTTGAATGTAAACCCCTCATCTACGACATATCGTGGGTTTAATGTTTTTCGATGGAGCCTAGCATCTTGGAGACATGGTGCACCTTGCTTCTCCTCATGTTTGAATGGAGCCTACCTTGGACAAATGGTGGAGCATCCTTCTCTCCATGTTTCAATGGACCCTAGCTTAGACAAGGGTGGACCTTTGCTTCTCTCTATGTTTTCAATAGAGTTAGCTTGGACAAGTGGTGGACCTTGGAACCAAACCCCCATGTAAAACCTATCATGGTCACTCCAAGTAGTAAGAAAGAATAACCTTTAAGATGTAGCCTTATAGGTTGGACAAGTGGTGGACCTTAACACCCACATATTCTTAATAAAAGTGGTGAATCTTGAGACCAAACCACTCACGCTACTAGCAATAATAGCTTGGACAAGTGGTGGACCTTGAATGTAAACCCCTCATCTACGAAATATCGTGGGTTTAATGTATTTCGATGGAGCCTAGCATCTTGGAGACATGGTGCAGCTTGCTTCTCGTCATGTTTCAATGGAGCCTATCTTGGACAAATGGTGGAGCATCCTTCTCTCCATGTTTCAATGGACCCTAGCTTGGACAAGTGGGTGGACCTTTGTTTCTCTCTATGTTTCAATAGAGTTAGCTTGGACAAGTGGTGGACCTTGGAACCAAACCCCCATGTAAAACCTATCATGGTCACTCCAAGTGGTAATAAAGAATAACCTTTAAGATGTAGCCTTATAGGTTGGACAAGTGGTGGACCTTAACACGCGCATATTCTTAATATAATGACATAGAGTGGAAAAGTGTGAATCTTGAGACCAAACCACTCAGGCTACTACCAAAAATAGCTTGGACAAGTGTTGGACCTTGAATGTAAACCCCTCATCTACGACATATCATGGGTTTAATTTTTTCGATGGAGCCTAGCATCTTGGAGTCATGGTGCACCTTGATTCTCCTCATGTTTCAATGGAGCCTACCTTGGACAAATGGTGGAGCATCCTTCTCTCCATGTTTCAATGGACCCTAGCTTAGACAAGGGTGGACCTTTGCTTCTCTCTATGTTTCAATAGAGTTAGCTTGGACAAGTGGTGGACCTTGGAACCAAACCCCCATGTAAAACCTATCATGGTCACTCCAAGTAGTAAGAAAGAATAACCTTTAAGATGTAGCCTTATAGGTTGGACAAGTGGTGGACCTTAACACCCACATATTCTTAATAAAAGTGTGGAATCTTGAGACCAAACCACTCACGCTACTAGCAATAATAGCTAGGGATAACCATTAAGATATAGTCTTTCAAGAGGTGAGAAAGAATAACCATTAAGATATATCTTATATTTGGACAAGTGGTGGACCTTAACACCCAAATATTCTTAATATAATGATAGAGAGTGGAAAAGTGGTGAATCTTGAGACCAAACCACTCATGCTACTAGCGATAATAGGTTGGACAAATTGTTGATCTTGAATGTAAACTCCCCATGTACAAAATAACGTGGGTTTAAGGTATTTCGATGGAGTCAGAATCTTGGAGATATGGTGCAGCTTGCTTCTCTTCATGTTTCAATGGAGTCTATCTTGGACAAATGGTGGAGCATCCTTCTCTCCATGTTTCAATAGACCCTAGCTTAGACAAGTGGTGGACCTTTGCTTCTCTCTATGTTTGAATAGAGTTAGCTTGGACAAGTGGTGGACCTTGGAACCAACCCCCCATGTAAAACCTTTCATGGTCACTCCAAGTGGTCAGAAAGAATAACCATTAAGATATAGTCTTATAGGTTGGACAAGTGGTGGACCTTAATACCCAAATATTCTTAATATAATAACACAGAGTGAAAAAGTGGTGAATCTTGAGACCAAACCCTCATGCTACTAGCGTTAATAGGTTGGACAACTGGTGGACCTTGAATGTAAACCTTCCATGTTTCAATAGAGTTAGCTTCGACAAATGGTGGAGCATCCTTCTCTCCATGTTTCAATGGAGCCTAGCTTGGACAAGTGGTGGACCTTTTGTTTTCTCTCTATGAGAAGAATAAAGTTAGCTTGGATAAGTGGTGGACCTTGGAACTAAACCCCTATGTAAAACATATCATGGACATTTCAAGTGGTGAGAAAGAATACCCTTTAAGATATACGCTTATAGGTTGGACAAGTGGTGGACCTTAACACCTAGATCTTCTTATATAATGACATAGAGTGGAAAAGTGGTGAATCTTGAGACCAAACCACTCATGCTACTAGGGATAATAGCTTGGAAAAGTGACTGACCTTGACGTTAAACCCCACATGTAAACAATATCGTGGGTTTAAGGTATTTCAATGGATCCTAGAATCTTGGAGACATGGTGCAACTTGCTTCTTTTCATGTTTCAATGAAGCCTATCTTCCACCAATGGGGGATCATCCTTCTCTAAATGTCTCAGTGGACCTAGCTTGGACAAGTGGTGGACCTTTGCTTCTCTCTATGTTTCCATAGAGTTAGCTTGGACAAGTGGTGGACCTTGAAACCAACCCCCATGTAAAACATATCATGGTCATTCCAAGTGGTGAGAAATAATACCCTTTAAGATCTAGCCTTATAGGTTGGACAAGTGGTCGACCTTAGAACCTAGATCTTCATAATATAACGACATAGAGTGAAAAAGTGGTAAATCTTGAGACCAACCACTAGTGCTACTAGGGATAATAGCTTGGAAAAGTGACTGACCTTGACGTTAAACCCCACATGTAAACAATATCGTGGGTTTAAGTGTATTTCAATGGATCCTAGAATCTTGGAGACATGGTGCAGATTGCTTCCCTTCATGTTTCAATGGAGCCTATCTTGGACAAATGGTGGAGCATCCTTCTCTCCATGTTTCAATGGACCCTAGCTTGGACAAGTGGTGGACCTTTACTTCTCTCTATTATTCAATAGAGTTAGCTTGGACAAGTGGTGACCTTGGAACCAAACCCCCATTTAAAACCTATCATGGTCACTAATCATGGTCACTCCAAGTGGTGAGAAAGAATAACCTTAAGATAAGCCTTATAGGTTGGACAAGTGGTGGACCTTAACACCCCTACATATTCTTAATATAATGACATAGAGTGAAAAAGTGGTGAATCTTGAGACAAAACCACTCGTGCTACTAGCACTAATAGCTTGGACAAGTGGTGGACCTTGAATGTAAACCCCCCCATGTTTCAATAGAGTTAGCTTCGACAATGGTGGAGCATCCTTCTCTCCATGTTTCAATGGACCCTAGCTTGGACAAGTGGTGACCTTTGTTTCTCTCTATGTTTCAATAGAGTTAGCTTGGACAAGTGGTGGACCTTGGAACCAAACCCCCATGTAAAACCTATCATGGTCACTCTAAGTGGTAATAAAGAATAACCTTTAAGATGTAGCCTTATAGGTTGGACAAGTGGTGGACCTTAACACGCGCATATTCTTAATTTAATGACATAGAGTGGAAAAGTGGTGAATCTTGAGACCAAACCACTCAGGCTACTAGCAATAATAGCTTGGACAAGTGGTGGACCTTGAATGTAAACCCCTCATCTACGAAATATCGTGGGTTTAATGTATTTCGATGGAGCCTAGCATCTTGGAGACATGGTGCAGCTTGCTTCTCGTCATGTTTCAATGGATCCTATCTTGGACAAATGGTGGAGCATCCTTCTCTCCATGTTTCAATGGACCCTAGCTTGGACAAGTGGTGGACCTTTGTTTCTCTCTATGTTTCAATAGAGTTAGCTTGGACAAGTGGTGGACCTTGGAACCAAACCCCCATGTAAAACCTATCATGGTCACTCCAAGTGGTAATAGAGAATAACCTTTAAGATGTAGCCTTATAGGTTGGACAAGTGGTGGACCTTAACACGCGCATATTCTTAATATAATGACATAGAGTGGAAAAGTGGTGAATCTTGAGACCAAACCACTCAGGCTACTAGCAATAATAGCTTGGACAAGTGTGGACCTTGAATGTAAACCCCTCATCTACGACATATCGTGGGTTTAATGTTTTTCGATGGAGCCTAGCATCTTGGAGACATGGTGCACCTTGCTTCTCCTCATGTTTGAATGGAGCCTACCTTGGACAAATGTGGAGCATCCTTCTCTCCATGTTTCAATGGACCCTAGCTTAGACAAGGGTGGACCTTTGCTTCTCTCTATGTTTCAATAGAGTTAGCTTGGACAAGTGGTGGACCTTGGAACCAAACCCCCATGTAAAACCTATCATGGTCACTCCAAGTAGTAAGAAAGAATAACCTTTAAGATGTAGCCTTATAGGTTGGACAAGTGGTGGACCTTAACACCCACATATTCTAATAAAAGTGGTGAATCTTGAGACCAAACCACTCACGCTACTAGCAATAATAGCTTGGACAAGTGGTGGACCTTGAATGTAAACCCCTCATCTACGAAATATCGTGGGTTTAATGTATTTCGATGGAGCCTAGCATCTTGGAGACATGGTGCAGCTTGCTTCTCGTCATGTTTCAATGGAGCCTATCTTGGACAAATGGTGGAGCATCCTTCTCTCCATGTTTCAATGGACCCTAGCTTGGACAAGTGGTGGACCTTTGTTTCTCTCTATGTTTCAATAGAGTTAGCTTGGACAAGTGGTGGACCTTGGAACCAAACCCCCATGTAAAACCTATCATGGTCACTCCAAGTGGTAATAAAGAATAACCTTTAAGATGTAGCCTTATAGGTTGGACAAGTGGTGGACCTTAACACGCGCATATTCTTAATATAATGACATAGAGTGGAAAAGTGGTGAATCTTGAGACCAAACCACTCAGGCTACTACCAATAATAGCTTGGACAAGTGTTGGACCTTGAATGTAAACCCCTCATCTACGACATATCATGGGTTTAATGTTTTTCGATGGAGCCTAGCATCTTGGAGTCATGGTGCACCTTGATTCTCCTCATGTTTCAATGGAGCCTACCTTGGACAAATGGTGGAGCATCCTTCTCTCCATGTTTCAATGGACCCTAGCTTAGACAAGGGGTGGACCTTTGCTTCTCTCTATGTTTCAATAGAGTTAGCTTGGACAAGTGGTGGACCTTGGAACCAAACCCCCATGTAAAACCTATCATGGTCACTCCAAGTAGTAAGAAAGAATAACCTTTAAGATGTAGCCTTATAGGTTGGACAAGTGGTGGACCTTAACACCCACATATTCTTAATAAAAGTGGTGAATCTTGAGACCAAACCACTCACGCTACTAGCAATAATAGCTAGGGATAACCATTAAGATATAGTCTTTCAAGAGGTGAGAAAGAATAACCATTAAGATATAGTCTTATAGGTTGGACAAGTGGTGGACCTTAACACCCAAATATTCTTAATATAATGATAGAGAGTGGAAAAGTGGTGAATCTTGAGACCAAACCACTCATGCTACTAGCGATAATAGGTTGGACAAATTGTTGATCTTGAATGTAAACTCCCCATGTACAAAATAACGTGGGTTTAAGGTATTTCGATGGAGTCTAGAATCTTGGAGATATGGTGCAGCTTGCTTCTCTTCATGTTTCAATGGAGTCTATCTTGGACAAATGGTGGAGCATCCTTCTCTCCATGTTTCAATAGACCCTAGCTTAGACAAGTGGTGGACCTTTGCTTCTCTCTATGTTTGAATAGAGTTAGCTTGGACAAGTGGTGGACCTTGGAACCAACCCCCCATGTAAAACCTTTCATGGTCACTCCAAGTGGTCAGAAAGAATAACCATTAAGATATAGTCTTATAGGTTGGACAAGTGGTGGACCTTAATACCCAAATATTCTTAATATAATAACACAGAGTGAAAAAGTGGTGAATCTTGAGACCAAACCCCTCATGCTACTAGCGTTAATAGGTTGGACAACTGGTGGACCTTGAATGTAAACCTTCCATGTTTCAATAGAGTTAGCTTCGACAAATGGTGGAGCATCCTTCTCTCCATGTTTCAATGGAGCCTAGCTTGGACAAGTGGTGGACCTTTTGCTTCTCTCTATGAGAAGAATAAAGTTAGCTTGGATAAGTGGTGGACCTTGGAACTAAACCCCTATGTAAAACATATCATGGACATTTCAAGTGGTGAGAAAGAATACCCTTTAAGATATACGCTTATAGGTTGGACAAGTGGTCGACCTTAACACCTAGATCTTCTTTATATAATGACATAGAGTGGAAAAGTGGTGAATCTTGAGACCAAACCACTCATGCTACTAGGGATAATAGCTTGGAAAAGTGACTGGCCTTGACGTTAAACCCCACATGTAAACAATATCGTGGGTTTAAGGTATTTCAATGGATCCTAGAATCTTGGAGACATGGTGCAACTTGCTTCTTTTCATGTTCAATGAAGCCTATCTTCCACCAATGGGGGATCATCCTTCTCTAAATGTCTCAGTGGAGCCTAGCTTGGACAAGTGGTGGACCTTTGCTTCTCTCTATGTTTCCATAGAGTTAGCTTGGACAAGTGGTGGACCTTGAAACCAAACCCCCATGTAAAACATATCATGGTCATTCCAGGTGGTGAGAAATAATACCCTTTAAGATCTATCCTTATAGGTTGGACAAGTGGTCGACCTTAAAACCTAGATCTTCATAATATAACGACATAGAGTGAAAAAGTGGTAAATCTTGAGACCCAACCACTAGTGCTACTAGGGATAATAGCTTGGAAAAGTGACTGACCTTGACGTTAAACCCCACATGTAAACAATATCGTGGGTTTAAGGTATTTCAATGGATCCTAGAATCTTGGAGACATGGTGCAGATTGCTTCCCTTCATGTTTCAATGGAGCCTATCTTGGACAAATGGTGGAGCATCCTTCTCTCCATGTTTCAATGGACCCTAGCTTGGACAAGTGGTGGACCTTTACTTCTCTCTATTATTCAATAGAGTTAGCTTGGACAAGTGGTGGACCTTGGAACCAAACCCCCATTTAAAACCTATCATGGTCACTCCAAGTGGTGAGAAAGAATAACCTTTAAGATATAGCCTTATAGGTTGGACAAGTGGTGGACCTTAACACCCTAATATTCTTAATATAATGACATAGAGTGAAAAAGTGGTGAATCTTGAGACAAAACCACTCGTGCTACTAGCACTAATAGCTTGGACAAGTGGTGGACCTTGAATGTAAACCCCCCATGTTTCAATAGAGTTAGCTTCGACAAATGGTGGAGCATCCTTCTCTCCATGTTTCAATGGACCCTAGCTTGGACAAGTGGTGGACCTTTGTTTCTCTCTATGTTTCAATAGAGTTAGCTTGGACAAGTGGTGGACCTTGGAACCAAACCCCCATGTAAAACCTATCATGGTCACTCTAAGTGGTAATAAAGAATAACCTTTAAGATGTAGCCTTATAGGTTGGACAAGTGGTGGACCTTAACACGCGCATATTCTTAATTTAATGACATAGAGTGGAAAAGTGGTGAATCTTGAGACCAAACCACTCAGGCTACTAGCAATAATAGCTTGGACAAGTGGTGGACCTTGAATGTAAACCCCTCATCTACGAAATATCGTGGGTTTAATGTATTTCGATGGAGCCTAGCATCTTGGAGACATGGTGCAGCTTGCTTCTCGTCATGTTTCAATGGATCCTATCTTGGACAAATGGTGGAGCATCCTTCTCTCCATGTTTCAATGGACCCTAGCTTGGACAAGTGGTGGACCTTTGTTTCTCTCTATGTTTCAATAGAGTTAGCTTGGACAAGTGGTGGACCTTGGAACCAAACCCCCATGTAAAACCTATCATGGTCACTCCAAGTGGTAATAGAGAATAACCTTTAAGATGTAGCCTTATAGGTTGGACAAGTGGTGGACCTTAACACGCGCATATTCTTAATATAATGACATAGAGTGGAAAAGTGGTGAATCTTGAGACCAAACCACTCAGGCTACTAGCAATAATAGCTTGGACAAGTGTGGACCTTGAATGTAAACCCCTCATCTACGACATATCGTGGGTTTAATGTTTTTCGATGGAGCCTAGCATCTTGGAGACATGGTGCACCTTGCTTCTCCTCATGTTTGAATGGAGCCTACCTTGGACAAATGGTGGAGCATCCTTCTCTCCATGTTTCAATGGACCCTAGCTTAGACAAGGGGTGGACCTTTGCTTCTCTCTATGTTTCAATAGAGTTAGCTTGGACAAGTGGTGGACCTTGGAACCAAACCCCCATGTAAAACCTATCATGGTCACTCCAAGTAGTAAGAAAGAATAACCTTTAAGATGTAGCCTTATAGGTTGGACAAGTGGTGGACCTTAACACCCACATATTCTTAATAAAAGTGGTGAATCTTGAGACCAAACCACTCACGCTACTAGCAATAATAGCTTGGACAAGTGGTGGACCTTGAATGTAAACCCCTCATCTACGAAATATCGTGGGTTTAATGTATTTCGATGGAGCCTAGCATCTTGGAGACATGGTGCAGCTTGCTTCTCGTCATGTTTCAATGGAGCCTATCTTGGACAAATGGTGGAGCATCCTTCTCTCCATGTTTCAATGGACCCTAGCTTGGACAAGTGGTGGACCTTTGTTTCTCTCTATGTTTCAATAGAGTTAGCTTGGACAAGTGGTGGACCTTGGAACCAAACCCCATGTAAAACCTATCATGGTCACTCCAAGTGGTAATAAAGAATAACCTTTAAGATGTAGCCTTATAGGTTGGACAAGTGGTGGACCTTAACACGCGCATATTCTTAATATAATGACATAGAGTGGAAAAGTGGTGAATCTTGAGACCAAACCACTCAGGCTACTACCAATAATAGCTTGGACAAGTGTTGGACCTTGAATGTAAACCCCTCATCTACGACATATCATGGGTTTAATGTTTTTCGATGGAGCCTAGCATCTTGGAGTCATGGTGCACCTTGATTCTCCTCATGTTTCAATGGAGCCTACCTTGGACAAATGGTGGAGCATCCTTCTCTCCATGTTTCAATGGACCCTAGCTTAGACAAGGGGTGGACCTTTGCTTCTCTCTATGTTTCAATAGAGTTAGCTTGGACAAGTGGTGGACCTTGGAACCAAACCCCCATGTAAAACCTATCATGGTCACTCCAAGTAGTAAGAAAGAATAACCTTTAAGATGTAGCCTTATAGGTTGGACAAGTGGTGGACCTTAACACCCACATATTCTTAATAAAAGTGGTGAATCTTGAGACCAAACCACTCACGCTACTAGCAATAATAGCTAGGGATAACCATTAAGATATAGTCTTTCAAGAGGTGAGAAAGAATAACCATTAAGATATAGTCTTATAGGTTGGACAAGTGGTGGACCTTAACACCCAAATATTCTTAATATAATGATAGAGAGTGGAAAAGTGGTGAATCTTGAGACCAAACCACTCATGCTACTAGCGATAATAGGTTGGACAAATTGTTGATCTTGAATGTAAACTCCCCATGTACAAAATAACGTGGGTTTAAGGTATTTCGATGGAGTCTAGAATCTTGGAGATATGGTGCAGCTTGCTTCTCTTCATGTTTCAATGGAGTCTATCTTGGACAAATGGTGGAGCATCCTTCTCTCCATGTTTCAATAGACCCTAGCTTAGACAAGTGGTGGACCTTTGCTTCTCTCTATGTTTGAATAGAGTTAGCTTGGACAAGTGGTGGACCTTGGAACCAACCCCCCATGTAAAACCTTTCATGGTCACTCCAAGTGGTCAGAAAGAATAACCATTAAGATATAGTCTTATAGGTTGGACAAGTGGTGGACCTTAATACCCAAATATTCTTAATATAATAACACAGAGTGAAAAAGTGGTGAATCTTGAGACCAAACCCCCCTCATGCTACTAGCGTTAATAGGTTGGACAACTGGTGGACCTTGAATGTAAACCTTCCATGTTTCAATAGAGTTAGCTTCGACAAATGGTGGAGCATCCTTCTCTCCATGTTTCAATGGAGCCTAGCTTGGACAAGTGGTGGACCTTTTGCTTCTCTCTATGAGAAGAATAAAGTTAGCTTGGATAAGTGGTGGACCTTGGAACTAAACCCCTATGTAAAACATATCATGGACATTTCAAGTGGTGAGAAAGAATACCCTTTAAGATATACGCTTATAGGTTGGACAAGTGGTTGACCTTAACACCTAGATCTTCTTTATATAATGACATAGAGTGGAAAAGTGGTGAATCTTGAGACCAAACCACTCATGCTACTAGGGATAATAGCTTGGAAAAGTGACTGACCTTGACGTTAAACCCCACATGTAAACAATATCGTGGGTTTAAGGTATTTCAATGGATCCTAGAATCTTGGAGACATGGTGCAACTTGCTTCTTTTCATGTTTCAATGAAGCCTATCTTCCACCAATGGGGGATCATCCTTCTCTAAATGTCTCAGTGGAGCCTAGCTTGGACAAGTGGTGGACCTTTGCTTCTCTCTATGTTTCCATAGAGTTAGCTTGGACAAGTGGTGGACCTTGAAACCAAACCCCCATGTAAAACATATCATGGTCATTCCAAGTGGTGAGAAATAATACCCTTTAAGATCTAGCCTTATAGGTTGGACAAGTGGTCGACCTTAGAACCTAGATCTTCATAATATAACGACATAGAGTGAAAAAGTGGTAAATCTTGAGACCCAACCACTAGTGCTACTAGGGATAATAGCTTGGAAAAGTGACTGACCTTGACGTTAAACCCCACATGTAAACAATATCGTGGGTTTAAGGTATTTCAATGGATCCTAGAATCTTGGAGACATGGTGCAGATTGCTTCCCTTCATGTTTCAATGGAGCCTATCTTGGACAAATGGTGGAGCATCCTTCTCTCCATGTTTCAATGGACCCTAGCTTGGACAAGTGGTGGACCTTTACTTCTCTCTATTATTCAATAGAGTTAGCTTGGACAAGTGGTGGACCTTGGAACCAAACCCCCATTTAAAACCTATCATGGTCACTCCAAGTGGTGAGAAAGAATAACCTTTAAGATATAGCCTTATAGGTTGGACAAGTGGTGGACCTTAACACCCTAATATTCTTAATATAATGACATAGAGTGAAAAAGTGGTGAATCTTGAGACAAAACCACTCGTGCTACTAGCACTAATAGCTTGGACAAGTGGTGGACCTTGAATGTAAACCCCCCATGTTTCAATAGAGTTAGCTTCGACAAATGGTGGAGCATCCTTCTCTCCATGTTTCAATGGACCCTAGCTTGGACAAGTGGTGGACCTTTGTTTCTCTCTATGTTTCAATAGAGTTAGCTTGGACAAGTGGTGGACCTTGGAACCAAACCCCCATGTAAAACCTATCATGGTCACTCTAAGTGGTAATAAAGAATAACCTTTAAGATGTAGCCTTATAGGTTGGACAAGTGGTGGACCTTAACACGCGCATATTCTTAATTTAATGACATAGAGTGGAAAAGTGGTGAATCTTGAGACCAAACCACTCAGGCTACTAGCAATAATAGCTTGGACAAGTGGTGGACCTTGAATGTAAACCCCTCATCTACGAAATATCGTGGGTTTAATGTATTTCGATGGAGCCTAGCATCTTGGAGACATGGTGCAGCTTGCTTCTCGTCATGTTTCAATGGATCCTATCTTGGACAAATGGTGGAGCATCCTTCTCTCCATGTTTCAATGGACCCTAGCTTGGACAAGTGGTGGACCTTTGTTTCTCTCTATGTTTCAATAGAGTTAGCTTGGACAAGTGGTGGACCTTGGAACCAAACCCCCATGTAAAACCTATCATGGTCACTCCAAGTGGTAATAGAGAATAACCTTTAAGATGTAGCCTTATAGGTTGGACAAGTGGTGGACCTTAACACGCGCATATTCTTAATATAATGACATAGAGTGGAAAAGTGGTGAATCTTGAGACCAAACCACTCAGGCTACTAGCAATAATAGCTTGGACAAGTGTGGACCTTGAATGTAAACCCCTCATCTACGACATATCGTGGTTTAATGTTTTTCGATGGAGCCTAGCATCTTGGAGACATGGTGCACCTTGCTTCTCCTCATGTTTGAATGGAGCCTACCTTGGACAAATGGTGGAGCATCCTTCTCTCCATGTTTCAATGGACCCTAGCTTAGACAAGGGTGGACCTTTGCTTCTCTCTATGTTTCAATAGAGTTAGCTTGGACAAGTGGTGACCTGGAACCAAACCCCCATGTAAAACCTATCATGGTCACTCCAAGTAGTAAGAAAGAATAACCTTTAAGATGTAGCCTTATAGGTTGGACAAGTGGTGGACCTTAACACCCACATATTCTTAATAAAAGTGGTGAATCTTGAGACCAAACCACTCACGCTACTAGCAATAATAGCTTGGACAAGTGGTGGACCTTGAATGTAAACCCCTCATCTACGAAATATCGTGGGTTTAATGTATTTCGATGGAGCCTAGCATCTTGGAGACATGGTGCAGCTTGCTTCTCGTCATGTTTCAATGGAGCCTATCTTGGACAAATGGTGGAGCATCCTTCTCTCCATGTTTCAATGGACCCTAGCTTGGACAAGTGGTGGACCTTTGTTTCTCTCTATGTTTCAATAGAGTTAGCTTGGACAAGTGGTGGACCTTGGAACCAAACCCCCATGTAAAACCTATCATGGTCACTCCAAGTGGTAATAAAGAATAACCTTTAAGATTAGCCTTATAGGTTGGACAAGTGGTGGACCTTAACACGCGCATATTCTTAATATAATGACATAGAGTGGAAAAGTGGTGAATCTTGAGACCAAACCACTCAGGCTACTACCAATAATAGCTTGGACAAGTGTTGGACCTTGAATGTAAACCCCTCATCTACGACATATCATGGTTAAATGTTTTTCGATGGAGCCTAGCATCTTGGAGTCATGGTGCACCTTGATTCTCCTCATGTTTCAATGGAGCCTACCTTGGACAAATGGTGGAGCATCCTTCTCTCCATGTTTCAATGGACCCTAGCTTAGACAAGGGGTGGACCTTTGCTTCTCTCTATGTTTCAATAGAGTTAGCTTGGACAAGTGGTGGACCTTGGAACCAAACCCCCATGTAAAACCTATCATGGTCACTCCAAGTAGTAAGAAAGAATAACCTTTAAGATGTAGCCTTATAGGTTGGACAAGTGGTGGACCTTAACACCCACATATTCTTAATAAAAGTGGTGAATCTTGAGACCAAACCACTCACGCTACTAGCAATAATAGCTAGGGAAACCATTAAGATATAGTCTTTCAAGAGGTGAGAAAGAATAACCATTAAGATATAGTCTTATAGGTTGGACAAGTGGTGGACCTTAACACCCAAATATTCATAATATAATGATAGAGAGTGGAAAAGTGGTGAATCTTGAGACCAAACCACTCATGCTACTAGCGATAATAGGTTGGACAAATTGTTGATCTTGAATGTAAACTCCCCATGTACAAAATAACGTGGTTTAAGGTATTTCGATGGAGTCTAGAATCTTGGAGATATGGTGCAGCTTGCTTCTCTTCATGTTTCAATGGAGTCTATCTTGGACAAATGGTGGAGCATCCTTCTCTCCATGTTTCAATAGACCCTAGCTTAGACAAGTGGTGGACCTTTGCTTCTCTCTATGTTTGAATAGAGTTAGCTTGGACAAGTGGTGGACCTTGGAACCAACCCCCCATGTAAAACCTTTCATGGTCACTCCAAGTGGTCAGAAAGAATAACCATTAAGATATAGTCTTATAGGTTGGACAAGTGGTGGACCTTAATACCCAAATATTCTTAATATAATAACACAGAGTGAAAAAAAGTGGTGAATCTTGAGACCAAACCCCTCATGCTACTAGCGTTAATAGGTTGGACAACTGGTGGACCTTGAATGTAAACCTTCCATGTTTCAATAGAGTTAGCTTCGACAAATGGTGGAGCATCCTTCTCTCCATGTTTTCAATGGAGCCTAGCTTGGACAAGTGGTGGACCTTTTGCTTCTCTCTATGAGAAGAATAAAGTTAGCTTGGATAAGTGGTGGACCTTGGAACTAAACCCCTATGTAAAACATATCATGGACATTTCAAGTGGTGAGAAAGAATACCCTTTAAGATATACGCTTATAGGTTGGACAAGTGGTTGACCTTAACACCTAGATCTTCTTTATATAATGACATAGAGTGGAAAAGTGGTGAATCTTGAGACCAAACCACTCATGCTACTAGGATAATAGCTTGGAAAAGTGACTGACCTTGACGTTAAACCCCACATGTAAACAATATCGTGGGTTTAAGGTATTTCAATGGATCCTAGAATCTTGGAGACATGGTGCAACTTGCTTCTTTTCATGTTTCAATGAAGCCTATCTTCCACCAATGGGGATCATCCTTCTCTAAATGTCTCAGTGGAGCCTAGCTTGGACAAGTGGTGGACCTTTGCTTCTCTCTATGTTTCCATAGAGTTAGCTTGGACAAGTGGTGGACCTTGAAACCAAACCCCATGTAAAACATATCATGGTCATTCCAAGTGGTGAGAAATAATACCCTTTAAGATCTAGCCTTATAGGTTGGACAAGTGGTCGACCTTAGAACCTAGATCTTCATAATATAACGACATAGAGTGAAAAAGTGGTAAATCTTGAGACCCAACCACTAGTGCTACTAGGGATAATAGCTTGGAAAAGTGACTGACCTTGACGTTAAACCCCACATGTAAACAATATCGGGGTTTAAGGTATTTCAATGGATCCTAGAATCTTGGAGACATGGTGCAGATTGCTTCCCTTCATGTTTCAATGGAGCCTATCTTGGACAAATGGTGGAGCATCCTTCTCTCCATGTTTCAATGGACCCTAGCTTGGACAAGTGGTGGACCTTTACTTCTCTCTATTATTCAATAGAGTTAGCTTGGACAAGTGGTGGACCTTGGAACCAAACCCCCATTTAAAACCTATCATGGTCACTCCAAGTGGTGAGAAAGAATAACCTTTAAGATATAGCCTTATAGGTTGGACAAGTGGTGGACCTTAACACCCTAATATTCTTAATATAATGACATAGAGTGAAAAAGTGGTGAATCTTGAGACAAAACCACTCGTGCTACTAGCACTAATAGCTTGGACAAGTGGTGGACCTTGAATGTAAACCCCCCATGTTTCAATAGAGTTAGCTTCGACAAATGGTGGAGCATCCTTCTCCCATGTTTCAATGGACCCTAGCTTGGACAAGTGGTGGACCTTTGTTTCTCTCTATGTTTCAATAGAGTTAGCTTGGACAAGTGGTGGACCTTGGAACCAAACCCCCATGTAAAACCTATCATGGTCACTCTAAGTGGTAATAAAGAATAACCTTTAAGATGTAGCCTTATAGGTTGGACAAGTGGTGGACCTTAACACGCGCATATTCTTAATTTAATGACATAGAGTGGAAAAGTGGTGAATCTTGAGACCAAACCACTCAGGCTACTAGCAATAATAGCTTGGACAAGTGGTGGACCTTGAATGTAAACCCCCTCATCTACGAAATATCGTGGGTTTAATGTATTTCGATGGAGCCTAGCATCTTGGAGACATGGTGCAGCTTGCTTCTCGTCATGTTTCAATGGATCCTATCTTGGACAAATGGTGGAGCATCCTTCTCTCCATGTTTCAATGGACCCTAGCTTGGACAAGTGGTGGACCTTTGTTTCTCTCTATGTTTCAATAGAGTTAGCTTGGACAAGTGGTGGACCTTGGAACCAAACCCCCATGTAAAACCTATCATGGTCACTCCAAGTGGTAATAAGAATAACCTTTAAGATGTAGCCTTATAGGTTGGACAAGTGTGTACCTTAACACGCGCATATTCTTAATATAATGACATAGAGTGGAAAAGTGGTGAATCTTGAGACCAAACCACTCAGGCTACTAGCAATAATAGCTTGGACAAGTGTGGACCTTGAATGTAAACCCCTCATCTACGACATATCGTGGGTTTAATGTTTTTCGATGGAGCCTAGCATCTTGGAGACATGGTGCACCTTGCTTCTCCTCATGTTTGAATGGAGCCTACCTTGGACAAATGGTGGAGCATCCTTCTCTCCATGTTTCAATGGACCCTAGCTTAGACAAGGGGTGGACCTTTGCTTCTCTCTATGTTTCAATAGAGTTAGCTTGGACAAGTGGTGGACCTTGGAACCAAACCCCCATGTAAAACCTATCATGGTCACTCCAAGTAGTAAGAAAGAATAACCTTTAAGATGTAGCCTTATAGGTTGGACAAGTGGTGGACCTTAACACCCACATATTCTTAATAAAAGTGGTGAATCTTGAGACCAAACCACTCACGCTACTAGCAATAATAGCTTGGACAAGTGGTGGACCTTGAATGTAAACCCCTCATCTACGAAATATCGTGGGTTTAATGTATTTCGATGGAGCCTAGCATCTTGGAGACATGGTGCAGCTTGCTTCTCGTCATGTTTCAATGGAGCCTATCTTGGACAAATGGTGGAGCATCCTTCTCTCCATGTTTCAATGGACCCTAGCTTGGACAAGTGGTGGACCTTTGTTTCTCTCTATGTTTCAATAGAGTTAGCTTGGACAAGTGGTGGACCTTGGAACCAAACCCCCATGTAAAACCTATCATGGTCACTCCAAGTGGTAATAAAGAATAACCTTTAAGATGTAGCCTTATAGGTTGGACAAGTGGTGGACCTTAACACGCGCATATTCTTAATATAATGACATAGAGTGGAAAAGTGGTGAATCTTGAGACCAAACCACTCAGGCTACTACCAATAATAGCTTGGACAAGTGTTGGACCTTGAATGTAAACCCCTCATCTACGACATATCATGGGTTTAATGTTTTTCGATGGAGCCTAGCATCTTGGAGTCATGGTGCACCTTGATTCTCCTCATGTTTCAATGGAGCCTACCTTGGACAAATGGTGGAGCATCCTTCTCTCCATGTTTCAATGGACCCTAGCTTAGACAAGGGGTGGACCTTTGCTTCTCTCTATGTTTCAATAGAGTTAGCTTGGACAAGTGGTGGACCTTGGAACCAAACCCCATGTAAAACCTATCATGGTCACTCCAAGTAGTAAGAAAGAATAACCTTTAAGATGTAGCCTTATAGTTGGACAAGTGGTGGACCTTAACACCCACATATTCTTAATAAAAATGGTGAATCTTGAGACCAAACCACTCACGCTACTAGCATAATAGCTAGGGATAACCATTAAGATATAGTCTTTCAAGAGGTGAGAAAGAATAACCATTAAGATATAGTCTTATAGGTTGGACAAGTGTGGACCTTAACACCCAAATATTCTTAATATAATGATAGAGAGTGGAAAAGTGGTGAATCTTGAGACCAAACCACTCATGCTACTAGCGATAATTTTGGACAAATTGTTGATCTTGAATGTAAACTCCCCATGTACAAAATAACGTGGGTTTAAGGTATTTCGATGGAGTCTAGAATCTTGGAGATATGGTGCAGCTTGCTTCTCTTCATGTTTCAATGGAGTCTATCTTGGACAAATGGTGGAGCATCCTTCTCTCCATGTTTCAATAGACCCTAGCTTAGACAAGTGGTGGACCTTTGCTTCTCTCTATGTTTGAATAGAGTTAGCTTGGACAAGTGGTGGACCTTGGAACCAACCCCCCATGTAAAACCTTTCATGGTCACTCCAAGTGGTCAGAAAGAATAACCATTAAGATATAGTCTTATAGTTGGACAAGTGGTGGACCTTAATACCCAAATATTCTTAATATAATAACACAGAGTGAAAAAGTGGTGAATCTTGAGACCAAACCCCTCATGCTACTAGCGTTAATAGGTTGGACAACTGGTGGACCTTGAATGTAAACCTTCCATGTTTCAATAGAGTTAGCTTCGACAAATGGTGGAGCATCCTTCTCTCCATGTTTCAATGGAGCCTAGCTTGGACAAGTGGTGGACCTTTTGCTTCTCTCTATGAGAAGAATAAAGTTAGCTTGGATAAGTGGTGGACCTTGGAACTAAACCCCTATGTAAAACATATCATGGACATTTCAAGTGGTGAGAAAGAATACCCTTTAAGATATACGCTTATAGGTTGGACAAGTGGTTGACCTTAACACCTAGATCTTCTTTATATAATGACATAGAGTGGAAAAGTGGTGAATCTTGAGACCAAACCACTCATGCTACTAGGGATAATAGCTTGAAAAGTGACTGACCTTGACGTTAAACCCCACATGAAACAATATCGTGGGTTTAAGGTATTTCAATGGATCCTAGAATCTTGGAGACATGGTGCAACTTGCTTCTTTTCATGTTTCAATGAAGCCTATCTCCACAATGGGGGATCATCCTTCTCTAAATGTCTCAGTGGAGCCTAGCTTGGACAAGTGGTGGACCTTTGCTTCTCTCTATGTTTCCATAGAGTTAGCTTGGACAAGTGGTGGACCTTGAAACCAAACCCCCATGTAAAACATATCATGGTCATTCCAAGTGGTGAGAAATAATACCCTTTAAGATCTAGCCTTATAGGTTGGACAAGTGGTCGACCTTAGAACCTAGATCTTCATAATATAACGACATAGAGTGAAAAAGTGGTAAATCTTGAGACCCAACCACTAGTGCTACTAGGATAATAGCTTGGAAAAGTGACTGACCTTGACGTTAAACCCCACATGTAAACATATCGTGGGTTTAAGGTATTTCAATGGATCCTAGAATCTTGGAGACATGGTGCAGATTGCTTCCTTCATGTTTCAATGGAGCCTATCTTGGACAAATGGTGGAGCATCCTTCTCTCCATGTTTCAATGGACCCTAGCTTGGACAAGTGGTGACCCTTTACTCTCTCTCTATATGTTTCAATAGAGTTAGCTGGACAAGTGGTGCCTTGGAACCCAAACCCGCAAACTCCCATGTAAAACCTATCTTGGTAACTCCAAGTGGTGAGAAAGAATAAAGTTTAAGATATGGCCTTATAGGTTGGACAAGTGGTGGACCTTAGCACCCATATATTCTTAATAGAATGACATAGAGTGGAAAAATGGTGAATCTTGAGACCAAACCACTCATGCTACTAGAGATAATAGGTTGGACAAGTGGTGGACCTTGAATGTAAATGTCATATGTACAAAATATCATGGGTTTGAGGTATTTCAATGGAGCCTAGCATCTTGGAGACATGGTGTAGCTTGCTTCTCTTCATGTTTCAATGGAGTGTATCTTGGACAAATGGTGGAGCATCCTTCTCTCCATGTTTCAATGGACCCTAGCTTGGACAAGTGGTGGACCTTTGATTCTCTCTATGTTTCAATAGAGTTAGCTTGGACAAGTGGTGGACCTTGAAACAAAACCCCCATGTAAAACCTATGCTGGTCACTCCAAGTGGTGAGAAAGAATAACCCTTAAGATATAGCCTTATAGGTTGGACAAGTGGTGGACCTTAAACACCCAAATATTCTTAATATAATGACATAGAGTGAAAAAGTGGTGAATCTTGAGACCAAACCACTCATGCTACTAGCGTTAATAGGTTGGACAAGTGGTGGACCTTGAATGTAAACCCCCCATGTTTCAATAGAGTTAGCTTCGACAAATGGTAGAGGATCCTTCTCTCCATGTTTCAATGGAGCCTAGCTTGGACAAGTGGTGGACCTTTTTTTCTCTCTATGTTTCAATAGAGTTAGCTTGGAGAGGTGGAGGACCTTGGAGCCAAACCCCCATGTAAAACATATCATGGACATTTCAAGTGGTGAGAAAGAATACCCTTTAAGATATACCCTTATAGGTTGGACAAGTGGTCGACCTTAACACCCAGATCTTCTTAACGTAATGACATAGAGTGGAAAAGTGGTGAATCTTCAGACCAAACCACTCATGCTACTAGAGATAATAGGTTGGACAAGTGGTGGACCTTGAATGTAAACTCCCCATGTACAAAATATCATGGGTTTAAGGTATTTCAATGGATCTTAGCATCTTGGAGACATGGTGCAGCTTGCTTCTCTTCATGTTTCAATGGAGCCTATCTTGGACAAATGGTGGAGCATCCTTCTCTCCATGTTTCAATGGACCCTAGCTTAGACAAGTGGTGGACCTTTGCTTCTCTCTATGTTTCAATAGAGTTAGCTTGGACAAGTGGTGGAACTTGGAACCAAACCCCCATGTAAAACCTATCATGGTCATTCCAAGTGGTGAGAAAGAATACCCTTTAAGATATAGCCTTATAGGTTGGACAAGTGGTGGACCTTAACACCCAGATCTTCTTAATATAATGACATAGAGTAGAAAAGTGGTGAATCTTGACATCAAACCACTCATGACTACTAAGTATAGGTTGGACAATAGGTGGATACCTTGAGAGTGTGATTACGAATGTAATCCCCCATGTTTAAATATAATACATAGATGGAGAATGGTATGCATTGGCCATGGCATTTTGAGTATGGTGCATTGCTTCTCTTCATGTTTCAATCAAACCTGGCTGACAAATGGTGGAGCATCCTTCTCTCTTTTCAATGTTTCAGGAGCCTAGCTTGCTGACAAGTGGTGGACCTTGATTCTCTCTATGTTTCAATAGAGTTAGCTTGGACAAGTGGTGGACCTTGGAACCGTACCCCTATGTAAAACCCATCATGTGCATTCCAAGTGGTGGTAAATAATACCATTTAAGATATAGCCTTATAGGTTGGACAAGTGGTGGACCTTAACACCCAGATCTTCTTAATATAATGACATAGAGTGGAAAAGTGGTGAATCTTGAGACCAAACCACTCATGCTACTAGGGATAATAGGTTGGACAAGTGGTGGACCTTGAATTTAAACCCCACATATACAAAATATCATGGGTTTAAGGTATTTCAATGGAGCCTAGCATCTCAAAGACATGGTGCATCTTGTTTCTCTTCATGTTTCAATGGAGCCTATTTTGGACAAATGGTGGAGCATCCTTCTCTCCATGTTTCAATGGACCCTAGATTGGACAAGTGGTGGACCTTTGCTTCTCTCTATGTTTCAATATAGTTAGCCTATATTAGACAATTAGTAGACCTCCAATCTCTCCATGTTGTCTAGAGCTAAGCTTGGACAAGTGGTGGACCTTACTTCTCCCTTCCCTTAGTTTACTAGCTTAAATGATCACTATGTATACTTGCTTAGATCTAGCTTGAACAAGTGGTGGAACTTGTATTCACACAAACTTAATCCATTACAAAAAAGTATATGTTAAAATAACATTTGGTTTTTTTTGTTTCAGGAAAGATGGCTCCAAAAAGACAGGTTGCAAGGGTTGCTGTCTCAGTTGACTATACTTGCAATGATCTTAGGAAATGGTATTTGGACATACATGGTATAGAGGGTGCACAATTTCATAAGGTGCATCTATTTATTGCCAAAAAGGATAATGACAGCTTGTTTGAAGATGTTGGACAAGTTGTGGAAGCATCTGTCTCTGTAGTTGATAGTCATCCAGAGGTGGAATGCATTGACATTCTAGTTCCAATGAATCTAGAATTTCAACTATCTCCAGGAGCATATGCATTGGAGCGCATGTCTAGAAACAAAGAAGAGACAATGTTTTCTCGAGGATGGAAGTTTGCAGAATCAAATCCAAATATCACAGCAGATCAACTTCAAAGCTCCATCATTGCCACACTACAACGAAAAAAGGTGAAAGCTTCACGACCACCATCCACAAAGAAGCAAGCAAAAGTGCAGAAAGTAGAAGCTAAGCGAACTAGCTCCATTTTGGATGTAGACAAGGCATCTTTGGCATCCTCATCAACAGAGGGTTCAATGTCAAAGATGAGAATTGTGGATCCAGATGTTTTAGAAGCTGAGGCCATGAAAGGACAAGAAAAAGATACAGGTGGAATGAATAAGTACATAAATTATTTTCCTTTCCAATATAGGGAATTTGATATCCCTATTCAAAATTGTTGGCTTGCTCCTGATCACTATAATGCACGTATTATGGATAAAAAACACGCTGAAAGTGTGTTATTTGGATTTTCACGGAGTACGACCAAGCCTGCAGCATGTGCATATTTGATGCCTGTTCGAAATGCAAAATCAAAGAAGGGGACTCCTTTGGCAGTAGAAGAGGTAGAGGAGCAAAAAATTAAAGATTATCATTATTGGATTCTTGATGGGCAGCATTCAATCTATGCTGCAAAAGTTTTGCTTCACAATGAACAAAACAACAAAGAGATCTTTGAAAGACTGATTAGCGTGTATAAATTTAGAAAGGCTCGCATTGTTGTGAATGCTCCTCCATTTGTTGCAACTGCTATATCTGCCATTGCAAATGAGGAGGCTCAGGCATTGTATGTCAAGCAACCTTACAGCCAAATATTGAGACATTTACGGAGTCAATGGATCTTCGCAGGACGACCACCAAAGGCAGCAAGTGGAATTGCAGAGGGACATGCATCTCGTGCCGGATGGGATGTAAGTTATTTTCTTTGTCTTTTTGATAGTGTTTAATTAACAAATCTTGCTCAATAGTTTAATTATTTCTCTATTTCTTTTCAGGGTTTTCTTCGATTGGCAAGAATGAGTGCAGCAGCAAGTTGGATTGCTAAACAGGCACACATGGTCACCTACTCTGATTTAGTTTATGATTGCTGGATAGAAATCATTGAAAATCTAGAAGAGGAGAATAAGAAACCCCCAACAACTGTATTTAGATATCTTTGTGGCCTTGAGGAATCAGAGGTAAAGACTATTCAAGAAGAGATTAGAGATGAGAAGATTTTACTGTCAAAGAGTGCAAAGGATGGTGATGCAACTGACATGTATGATCGAATCAAGCAGTTGAAGCAAGACAAATTGATTCAAGATGCACTTCTTGAAGGCTTCAACAATTTGAATGAGTCTTCACCATGTAAAGACTGGGAGGAGGTGGTCAAAATGTATAACATCAATGATGTTGTTTATAAAACAATTTTAATGCTATGCGAGGAATGGATCAGATCTAGTTTGACGCGTGGAACAAAGAAAATGGCTTTTCCAGATGGAGCAATAAAATACATGCAATGGGCAATTCACCTTCAAAAGGAGAAAACTGAGCCTAGAGATTTGCCATGGTCAATCTATGTGGTGAGCCTACAAATGGAAGGCAATCTCTACTTGATGCGCCACTTCAATAATAAAGTGCCTATTGGCTTATGTGTTTTAGATATGACAAAAAACGTTGGAGGCAATTTGAAGTGGAGTGAGGAGACATTTAACAATGCTTTGGATGGGATCTTGGCTATTGCTGGAGGGTCAACAGATCCTGGATTTGTCTTTCTTGCATTTGTGGATTTCACTAACTTCACAAAATTGCAATGTGCCTTTCACGCCATGGGAGATAATTTGAGCTACCATTGTTGTGGTGCATTGCATCACTTTCCATCAGCTCCTTGCAAAGGAGCAATTCAATTCCTAACAGTTATTGCCTTCTTGGGACAAGGCAATGCATTTGAAGACCTGAGAAGAAGATCAGAGGAACATCCCATGCCAATTGATTGTTCTCTTCTTCAAGTAGCAGATAACGATATGTCAGATTTGCAATATTTGGAGGCCAAAAAAAGAGCTTTGGTCAAGCACTACATTCGTACATATTGTTTTGAAGACCGCAAGCTTGTTGATGTTTTTGGTGATGGCTCCTTGGTTGCACAAGAAGGAATACAACAGAAAAAAGAAGTCATCTGCTTAATTGATAGTGTGGAGGAGGCAAAAAGCATGGAGACCATGCTGCTAGACTTTGTTAAGTCTCATGAAGATATAGAAAAATGGGCTGGACTTCAACAATCCACTTCGCAATCAGGCGACATTGTGCCTGTTACAGAGGAGTGCTCTCCACAAAGAGAAGAAGAACAACAACAACACCATCATCTGTCAATGGAGGACTTTTTGGAAATGGAGACACGTATGTTTTGAGTTTCTTGTGCATGTTAGTGTTTCTTGTTACTGATTTGATACTCTTAATGTTAGATTTTGCTTTATATAGTATTGATTGAGCTTGTATTTTTATCTCAAGCATTCAAGGTTTGAATGTAAATAGTAAATTACTTGAGTTTTTGAATGGTGGATCTGTAGACTAAAACTAAAACATTTAATACTCACAAAGACTTAATTACTTAAGAGCTTGAACTCAATAAGTTTTGGACCTTTTATCAATACCCCCTTGATATGATACATTAGATCGTAGCATGGTTAAATGGTGATGCTTCATAAATTGAACCTAGCTTAGACAGGTGCTGGAGCCTAAATTTAAACTAACCTTGCTAGAAGGGAGCTTATGTTTGGACTTTGAGAGAAATAGCATAAGTAATCAATTAGAGCATAGATTAGACATGTGGTGGTGGCCGGCCTTAGAGACCAAAATCTTAATGAGCTTGGAAAGGTATTTAAGTACTGCAATTTACTTAGTTTTAGTACTCATTAAATGCATAGCTTGACAAAAGGTGGACCTTACATGGATCCTAATTTCAAGAGGTGTGGTAGACCTTCAAAACAAGCTCATATAGCTTGGACATGTGGTAGACCTTGCATGAAGACTAGTTTAGACAAGTGTGGTACACCTTGTAACCAACACCCATTTTTTATATTAGCTTGGACAAGTGGTGGACCTTGCTTTTATGTTTCAATGGAGCATATTTTGGACAGGTGGTAGACCTTGTTTCTCTCCATGCTTCAATGGAGAGAAACTTTAGCTTGGACAAGTGGTGGACCTTGTTTTTATGTTTTAAAGGAGCATATTTCGGACAAGTGGTAGACATAGTTTCTCTCCATGGTTCAATGGAACCCACCTCAGACAAGTGAAGTACCTTGAAACCAAACCCCCATAATACAACCTACTAAATAGGTTGGAAAATTGGTAGGATATGAAACCATCCATGATAGAGCATAGTATAGGTGAAAACGTAGTGGTCCTTATATCAATTACCCATGCATAGCTTGGACAAGTGGTGGACCTTGATTCTCTCTATGTTTCAATGGATCCTATCTTGGACTAGAGATATATCTTACTTAGTTCCATGCTTCAATGGATTGTAGCTTGGATAAGGAGTGGAACTTCAAACAAAACTCCACAGCATAGCATATATTAACAATTCATGGGTTTTATAGAGATTGTCCTGCCTATTTTGGAGAGTTGGTACACCTTTATTCTCCATTCTTCAATGGATCTGAGGTTGGACAAGCGGAGCTGGAGAAGTGGTCAACCTTAAAATGAAACCTCCCATGCTACAACCCATCATAGATCGTATATGTAGTGGACCTTGAAACTCTTTTATGTCCCTAGCTTAGAGAAGCATTGCACTCTTGATTATCTCCATACATGAAGGCAAGGTTGGACAAGTGGTGGACCTTCAAACCAGAATCTCTATGCAATAATAGGCAAGTGGTGGAGCTTGTTTTCTCCTTGTTCCAATGGAGCCTAGCTTAGACAAACAATGGAGCTTGCTTCTCTCCATGTTTCAATGGATCCTAGCTTAGAAAAGTGGAGCTTTGCTTCTCTCCATGTTCCAATGGACCATAGCTTAGACAAGTGGTAGACCTTGAAAAACACCCCTCGTATACAACATATTATGGGGTTTTCATGTTTCAATGGCTCCTAGCTTGGACAAATGGTAGAGCTTGCTTCTCTTTATGTTTCAATGGATCCAATCTTAGCCAAGGGTGGACCTTGAAACAAGAATCCCCCCCCCATGTACAACGTATTATGGGTTTTGAAAGCATTGGGAGAAAATAATAGCTTTGATAAGTGGTGGACCTTGCTTCTCTCCATGCTTCAATGGAGCCGAGGTTGGACACATGTTGGAGAGAAGATGGTTGCCCATGAAATAAGACCATGCATGCTATAATCAATCATATGTTGTACACATGGTGGACCTTGCAATTGTTTTATATGCCTAACTTGGACAAGTGGAGGACCCTTGATTACCTCCAGATATCAACAACAAGCCAAGTTTGGACAAGTGTAGTACCACCAAACCAGAATCTATATGCTACAATAGAGTATAGGTAGGACACGCGATGAACCTTGATATCAAACCATCCATGCTACTAGAGATGATAGGTTTCACATGTGGTGGAACCTTGTATCAATGTTCTATGTGTAGTTTTTGACTAGTGATAGACCTTGAAACTAATCCCTCTAGGCTACAAGAAAAAAGAGATGGATGAGGAGGCTAGACTACTTTTGTTGCATCAATGCATCCCATGTTACCACATATACTATAGGGTTCTTGGATAAGTGTTGGATCTTGTGTCAATGCTCCATGTCTAGCTTGGACAAGTGGTGGACCTTGGTTCTCTCTATGCTTCAAATGGGCAATAGATTGGAGACACAGTGGCCTTTTTTTTCCAATGATTTTATTTTTTGGAAACCTTGGAGGCACCATGTAAGAGGCACTCTAAGTCTTCCATACAATGGACCTATTGGACTATAAAATAATGATATCTTTCTTTGATATTGTCATTATTTTATGCATAATATTTTCTTCTTTTTGCAGACACAAAGGAGTTAAGTGATATAAAATCTAGATGTATTTCACACTATGATTGGCATGAAGATCCTTTTGGGACACCAACTTTTCCTATTCCCAAAGATGTAATTTTCCATATTAACGGTGTGGATTTTGAAGTGCGACTTTCATGTATTGAAGGAGCTGGTTATGGGCTATTTGTGCATACTACCCTGGAAAGTGGTTTGACTATTCTAAACTATGGAGGGCATAAGTATAGATTTCAAGACTGGAAAAAGATATGCAAAATATTTCCAAGAGCTTATAAATATTCTCTTCTAGAGGATCCAAACATAGAAGAAGAGGAAGATCAATCATACATTATTGGTTGTGTAGAAGAAGGAAACGTGTCGGGCTATATAAATAGTTCTCACAGTACAAATGTCTGTCCCAACGTACGCTATACATTTGATCCAAATTTGCCACCTTGGCATAAATGCACCTCTTCACACATCAAGTCAGAAGAATATGGCCATGTATGCATTGAGACTATTTGTCAAGTTGAAGCAGGAGAAGAGTTGTTTGCTGACTATAACTTTACTTGACATTGTAAAGTATTGTACATGGATGGAAATCTCAAGTACATGCATCATTTTCATTTTTCATGGATGAAATCTCAAGTGAATATAACATTTGATTATTGTTTAGTTTATGCTCAACGAGAATCTAGAGTGCTCTTATGCTTTGTGTGTTGTCTAACATATTTGACTACCTTGGCCATAGAATCTTGATTCTACTCTAGATTTGTGATAAATCTTACCAAAATTTAATCAATGTCTAGGTTGGACAAGTGGTGGGGCTTCAAACATTACTGTCTTAAACAAGTGGAGTTATCTTACTTGAATAAGTGGTGGCCTTTGAATCCAAATCTAAGCCAAATCTCTAATTATTTTCTTGTAGTCTAGGTTGGACATTTGGTGGACCTTGTATCCATGTTTCCTCAACAAGGGTGGCTTTTAGTTTTCACTTTAAGTACTCATCTTTAATAAAGTGTAGGATGGAAAATGTTGAGTTAGTAGATTGTATTTTAGACAAGTGGTGTTTGGTGTACGAATGCTGAAAATGGTTGCAAGGATTCTAACAACGACTTTACCTTAAATAAATTTCTTACTAGGAGTTCTACATATAAATATGGTGAATAAAATTCTAGTGGTTTTGAGATACCATTTGTGTGTGTGTTTTCTTAGATTCACAAACTGGGATGGATAACGCTCCTATGGTTCAGTCAACAACTATAGAATCCATAGATTCTATGGTTTCTAAAGTGCCCAAGATGGATGATATTTCTATACTAGAGTCTAGTGTTGTGCAACTTGAGCAAGCTTCCAATAATGAGAACCAAGAAATCGATGCTTCAAAAATGCAACATACATCAAAAGAGACTGAAAAGTCCACTCACGAGCTATTGCCAATTGGTACTACGTCATGTAGCGTAGATGTTGAGAAATCCATGCTTACAATTATATTGGATTTAAATGGTCTATTGTTGAAACGTTCCCCTCAACCATCCTCACACCACAACTCAGTGCAAATGGATTCAAAAAGATATATTATACTCAGGCCAGGTTGCATCCAATTCTTGAAGACTATTTTACAAAGGTTTAATGTTGCAATTTGGTCGACAGCTACTAGGAATAATGTGTATCAAATCCTTGCAGCACTAAACAACTTAGCTGAGGATACATTGCCTTTCTTTGCAATTTGGTCGCAAGATGTTTGCTACACCGCTCAAACTCAAAAATTGTTTAGACCCGACAATCCAAACGTTGAGGCAATGTTCAAGCCTCTAGCCAAAATTGCCATGGGGTTTGAATGTGATCCACAAAGAACAGTGCTTATTGATGACTCTCCTTACAAGGGATGTATTTCACCAGCAAACAATTGCATTTTTCCACCACAATTTGATGCTCAGAAGATGGTTGACAATATGCTCTTGGAGGAGCTACTGCCATACTTGATTCAGCTTGATGAGAGAAGGGATGTGCGTGATTTAATTGCTTCTAATCGTTATGGACAACCTATAGTGACAAATGATAGTGAATACAAACAAATCATGGAGTATTGGAAGCAGAAAAATGATGTTTGGTCAGCTAAGGTGTTCTTTACAAGAAGAATACCACCTGCAAAAGGTGACAGAGATGAAACTATCATTGAAGATGCAAGTGACACAAGCCACCGCAATGAAATGAGAAGAGCCCAAATACAAGAGATCTTGGCAAAGGAGCGTACACCCATTGAAAGCATGAAGGCGTCACAATTGACCACTTTAGCTAGGCAATTGGGTTGTAACACAAAAGGAGTTTTGAAGGCAACCACAGCAAAGGCTTATATAAATAAGGTGAAAGCTGAGAACAATCTTCTAAGGCTGGATAGAAAGCAACCCTAAGGTACTAGTGACATGTCATATATTCTTGATACACATGCTTGAACACTCATGTGCATGGTATCTAACAAATCTTTCTTTTTATTCCTTCTTGCAGGATCTTACAAAGGATACTACTAGATGGAGCTCAATCAATAGAGATTTTGATATTTTTGCTCAAAATAATGAAGCAGTCACCTACATTTTTTGTTTATCAATTTCTTGAGAGACTTTATTTTAGTTTGTAATCATCAAATGAAATGAAAAGTATCCGTCTTATTAAGATTGTTGATCTTTTTCTTGTTCAAACCTTTCAATTGTGATTTATAGTTTTGTTAGCATGAGATTGTGCTTTTTTAGTTTGAAAAAAACTGTCAAAGATCCAAGTCTTTTTGGCTTTACTTAAGTTATTAATTGTGAAAGATCCAAGTTTTTTTTCTTTACTTAAGTTATTGATTGCCTATGTAATAGTCCTTAAAACAATATCGGATGGCTTTCTTGCTCCCATGTCTCACATTGGTCTTTAGGTAAGACAAGTGGTGACCTTGAAAGTATGGTCTCATATCTCGATCAAGTGAAGAGACATGAAGCTTAAATATCACTACTATGTATCTAGTGTTAAAATCCATCGAGACAAAGACTAGATAGCCAAATTGCAGTCGAGTTTAAGTGAAAAATCCATTTGAGCTAAGGTAAAACTTATAGTGCCTCATTTTTCTAGGATTCTACCCCATCAAGGAAGTTATAATCTAGCACAAACCAATTAAGACTCTTTTGGAGCCTAGATAGGACAATTCGTGGAACTTATGAAACTTATTATTGAGTTAGAGTCTAGTTTAGATAAGCAAAAGATCTTCAAACCAGCACTTGGTCTTACTATTCAATATTCAAAGTCCCTTGAGGCTAACAAATTACATACCCACTTGTAACCTAACTAATGAGTAATTATATAGATCTAAGCAAGTATATATAATGAGTCTTCAAACTAATAATCCAAGGGAAGAGAGTAGCAAGGTCCACTACTTGTCCAAGCTCAGCTCTAGACAACATAGAAAGATGCTAGTTCTACTAATTGTCTAATTATAGGCATGGAGAAATGATAGAAGGTTGACCACTTGTCCAACCTATCATCTCTAGTAAGATGGGAGGTTTGGCCTTAAGATTCACCATGTAACCAACCTATACATCATTGTATTATGAAGAGTAAAAAAGCAAAGCTCCACCACTTGTCCAAGCTAGTTCTAAAATCCACATGGAGATAAGCAAGCTCCACCATTTGTCGAATCTCTCTTCCATTAAAACATGAAAAAACTCATCTATGTTGTACAGGGGGACTTTTTTCCAAGGTCCACCACTTGTCCAAGCTAGGATCCCTAGTAGCACGAGTGTTTTGGTCTCAAGATACACCACTTGTACACTCTATGTCATTATATTAAGAAGAACTATGTATTAAGGTCCACCACTTGTCCAACCTATAAGGTTATATCTTAAATGGTATCCTTTCTCACCACTTGAAATGCCCATGATATGTTTTACACGGGGGTTTCATTCCAAGGTCCACCACTTGTCCAAGCTAACTCTATTCAAACATAGAGAGAAGCAAAGGTCCACCACTTGTCCAAGCTAACTCTATTCAAACATAGAGAGAAGCAAAGGTTCACCACTTGTCAAAGCTAGGCTCCGTTGAAGTATGGAGAGAAGTAACCTCCATCATTTTTCCAAGATAGGTGCCATTCAAACATGGAAAGAATCAAGATCTACCATGTCTCCGAGATTCTAGGCTCCATTGAAACACCCTAAAACCATGATATTTTGTACATGGGGTGTTTGCATTCAAGGTCTACCACTTCTCTAACGTATTATACCTAGTAGCATGAGTGATTTGGTCTTAAGATTCACCACTTATCCACTCTATGTCATTATATTAAGAATAACTGGGTGTTAAGGTCCACCACTAGTCCAACCTATAAGGGTATATCTTAAATGGTATCCTTCACCACTTATCAAGGTCCATCACCACTTTTCCAACCTATAAGGTTATATCTTGAATGATATTTTTCCTCATCACTTGTAATGTCCATGCTATGTTTTACAAAGGGGTTTTGTTCCAAGACCCACCACTTGTCCAAGCTAACTCCATCCACCACTTGTCCAAGATAGGCTCCATTGAAACATGGAGAGAAGGATGATCCACCATTTCTCCAAGATAGGTTCCATTGAAACATTGAGAGAAGCAATCTCCACCATGTCTCCAAGCTAGGCTCCATTGAAATACCCTAAACCCATAATTTTGTACATGAGGGTTTACATTCAAGGTCCACCACTTGTCCAACCTATAATCCCTAGTAGCAAGAGTGGTTTGGTCTCAAGATTCACCACTTGTACACTCTATGTCATTATATTAAGAAGAAATATGTGTTAAAGTCCACCACTTGTCCAGCCTATAAGGTTATATTTTAAATAGTATCCTTTCTCACCACTTGAAATGCCCATGATATGTTTTACATGGGGGTTTCATTCCAAGGTCCACCACTTGTCCAAGCTAACTCTATTAAAACATATAGAGAAAGAAAGGTCCACCACTTGTCCAAGCTAGGCTCATTGAAACATGGAGAGAAGGAACCTCCACTGTTTCTCCTAGATAGGCTCCATTGAAACATGGAGAGAAATAAGCTCCACCATGTCTCCAAGTTGCTAGGCTCCATTGAAATACCCAATACCCATAATTTTTTGTACATGGGGGGTTTACATTCAAGGTTCACCCTTGTCCCAACCTATTATCCCTAGTAGGTTTGGTCTCATGATTCACCACTTGTCCACTCTATGTCATTATATTAAGAGGAATTAGGTGTTAAGGTCCACCACTTGTCCAACCTATAATGTTATAGCTTGAATGGTATTTTTTCTCACCACTTGTAATGCCCATGACATGATTTACATGGGGGTTTTGTTCCAAGGTACACCACTTATCCAAGATAAATCTATTGAAACATAGAGAGAAACAAAAGTCCACCACTTTTCCAAGCTAGGCTGCATTGAAACATGGACCTTAATACCAAATTATTTCTAGTAGCATGAGTGATATTTTGTACATGGGGGTTTACATTCAAGGTCCACCACTTGTCCAACCTATTTTCCTAGTAGGTTTGGTCCCAATTTCACCACTTATCCACTCTATGTCATTATATTAAGAATAATTGGGTGTTAAGGTCCACCACTTGTCCAACCTATAAGGTTATATATTGAATGGTATTTTTTCTCACCACTTGTAATGCCCATGATATGTTTTACATGGGGTTTTTGTTCCAAGGTCCACCACTTTTCCAAGATAACTCTATTTAAACATAGAGAGAAACAAAGGTCCACCACTTGTCCAATCTAGGCTCCATTGAAACATGGAGAGAATGATGCTGCACCATTTATCCAAGATAGGCTGCATTGAAACATGGAGAGAAGCAAGCTTTACCATGTTTCCAAGCTAGGATCCATTGAAACACTCTAGGGGGTTTTATTTCAAGGCCCACCACTTGTTTAACCTATTATCCCTAGTAGCATGAGTGGTTTGGTTTCAAGATTCACCACTTGTACACTCTATGTCATTATATTGTGTTAAAGTCCACCACTTGTCCAACCTATAAGGTTATATCTTAAATGGTATCCTTTCTCGCCACTTGAAATGCCCATGATATGTTTTACATGGGAGTTTCATTCCAAGATCCACCACTTGTCCAAGCTAACCATATTCAAACATAGAGAGAAACAAAGGTCCACGACTTGTCCAAGCTAGGCTCCATTGAAACATGGAGAGAAGGAACCTCCACCATTTCTCCTAGATAGGCTCCATTAAAACATGGAGAGAAGTAAGTTCCACCATGTCTCCAAGATGCTAGGCTCCATTGAAATACGCAAAACCCATGATATTTTGTACATGGGTGATTTACATTCAAGGTCAACCATTTCTCCAACCTATTATCCCTAGTAGGTTTGGTCTCACAATTCACCACTTTTCCACTATATGTCATTATAATAAGAGGAATTGGGTGCTAAGGTCCACCACTTGTCCAGCCTATAAGGTTATACCTTGAATGGTATTTTTTCTCACCACTTGTAATGCCCATGACATGCTTTACATGGGGGTTTTGTTCCAAGGTTCACCACTTGTCCAAGAAAATTCTATTGAAACATAGAGAGAAACAAAGGTCCACCACTTTTCCAAGCTAGGCTCCATTGAAACATGGACCTTAATACCAAATTATTCCTAGTAGCATGAGTAATATTTTGTACATGGGGGGTTTGCATTCAAGGTCCACCACTTGTCCAACGTACTTTTCCTAGTAGGTTTGGTCGCAAGATTCACCACTTGTCCACTCTATGTCATTATATTAATAATAATTGGGTGTTAAGGTCCACCACTTTTCCAACCTATAAGGTTATATATTGAATGGTATTTTTTCTCACCACTTGTAATGTCCATGATATGTTTTACATGGGGATTTTGTTCCAAGGTCCACCACTTGTCCAAGCTAGATCTGTTCAAACATAGAGAGAAACAAACATGCACCACTTGTCCAAGGTAGGCTCCATTGAAACATGGAGAGAATGATGCTCCACCATTTATCCAAGATAGACTCCATTGAAACATGGAGAGAAGTAAGCTCCACCATGTTTCCAAGATGCTAGAGTCCATTGAAATACCCAAAACCCCTGATACTTTGTACATGGGGGGTTTACATTCAAGGTCCACCACTTGTCCAACCTATTATCCCTAGTAGCATGAGTGGCTTGGTCTCAGGATTCACCACTTGTCCACTCTATATCATTATATTAAGAAAAATTGGGTTTCCATATCTAAATGGATCTTTGCTTGGATAAGTGGTAGACCTTGAGACCTAAATACCCATTCTACACTAGAGCATTGGTTAAGCCTTATACACTTCAAGCATACCTTTAACAACAAGTAGTAGTTATTAGTTGACTTAAATCTAGTTGAACTCCATGGTATTGAGACTAAGAGAGAGTGTAGCATAAAAAAGAGTCAGGATTTTAATTTGACTTTCTTTCTATTAATGAGTAGATCATAGATGGATTTTGGTATCTAATAAAACCTTAGGGTAGACAATGTAAAAATCATGTCTATTGTTGTGTTTGCATTAAGTGTTCTTGTTCTTTAATTTCAGAACCATTACAGAAAAATGGATTGGCTATATGCTGGCATAAATTGAAGAAAACTATTGAATTACCCATCCAACCTCCTCCAAGACCTTGTCCAAGGAATGAATCACCTCCTTATCACCTACCACTTGCTTTCAAGGACATCAAAAGAGTACTTATCTTGGATCTAGAGGGGTTACTTCTCAAGACAGTTGAAATGAAACATGGAGATTCTATGCCATCTTGGCTCAACACATGCGACTTGTGGAGGACAAAGATGAAGTTTATCATGTGGTGCGACCAGACGCACAAAGTTTTTTGGATTTTTGTGCTGAATACTTTGAGCTATGGATATGGAGTTGCTATAACTTAACAAGGGTGCAACGCATCACACAAAAGTGTTTTCCTGAGCAGTATACCAAGTTCAAGGTGTTTATGAGTAACAAAAATTGCCAAAATCCAAATATCATGTTAGGATTTACAAGGGTTTATCACAAAAATCTGAGTGATATTTGGAAGATATTTGAGGATTTGGATGCAAACAATACCTTAATTTTTGATGACACTCCATATAGGGTGATGTGGAACATGCCAGGGACATATCTTATATTTCCAAAGATGTGGAGGCAAACTTCCGAGCAACTTCAAAACTTCTTGCAGAGAACCATAATTCCATGGTTGGTAGGATGGTTGTATGCAAGAGATAAGAGAGTCTATACATATAACACAATTGTAAATCAGTATAGTGATTCTGAGACAAATTATGTCCTTGGTGTGTACTTGTCAACACGAAAGCATTGAATAAATATGGCTATAAGATGCTTTTTTTATTCTAGTGTGTATCTTTCAACATTTGTATAATTTGATATAGTCTTTTTTTTTTTTTATAAAAGTGTGTCAATTTTATGAACACTTGAATGGAGTGCACCCTACTCTAAGGGGACTTCAATGTACTATTGGAGTGCATCCTATTGTAAGGGGACTCTGATGTATTGCTAGAGTGCACCCAAATTTTTGGGGACTCATTTTTTATTTGATTGGGGCCTATGTTGGGTCATATAGTAAAAGAAATTCATTTTTTGTCAATTCATATCGAGGTTGCATTTATTTGGAACTATGAAAGAATTGATGTTTGATGTCAAAATAAAACTTGTAAGTGTGGATCAGAGAATTCATGGACTTTAAATATGTGAGAGGGATCTTTTTCTTGGCACAAATGTTTGCTTCAAGAATTTTGTCATTACATACTTTATGTGAAAGAGTTTTAGAACCTAAAAGACTTTGAAAACAAAACTATGGAATCTAAGTGCATGTATTCTTGAATGGCTTGAAAGTTGATGTATACATGCATGTCGCCTTGATGAAGATTTAGATCTGACAAGATGGAAAGATATAATTCTTGGACGTTACCTTTGTCAATTTGGTAATAACATATTTAACTTTCTTTTAATATGGGTGGAAAATATATTATTATGTGCATTGGAAAATATATTATTATGTGCATATTTAACTTTCTTTTAATATGGGTGGAAAATATATATTATGTGCATTTGGAACCTAATTGCTTGACCTTCAAACCAAGATTCCTATGTTATTTTTTCATATACTTTTTTATACTGAATTAAGATTGTGGATGCAAGGTCCACCACTTGTTCAAGTTAGATCTAAGAAAGTATATATACTGAGTCTTCAAACTAGTAAACCAAGGGAGAGAGAAGCAGGGTCCATCACTTGTCCAAGCTCATCTCTAGACAACATAGAGAGATGTTATGTCTACTAATTGTCCAATATAGTCATGGAGAAATGATAGAAGGTTGATCCACTTGTCCAACCTATCATCTCTAGTAAAATGGGAGGTTTGGCCTTAAGATTCACCATGTAACCAACATATACTTCATTGTATTATGAAGAGTAGAAAAGAAAAGCTCCACCACTTGTCTAAGGTAGTTCCAAAATCAACATGGAGAGAAGAAAGCTTCACCATTTGTCCAAGATAGGCTCCATTAAAACATGGAAAACCTCATATATGTTGTACATGGAAGCTTTTTTCCAAGGTCCACCACTTGTCCAAGCTAGGATCCATTAAAACATGGATAGAAACAAGGCTCCACAACTCGTCCAACCTTTATAGCTGCGAAGTGTACCGGTTGTCTAAACTAGGCATGGGAAAATAATAGAAGGTCCACCACTTATCCAATATATTATCTCTAATAGCATGGGAGGTTTGGTCTCAAGATTTAGGAATTGGCTGACCTGTATTTCATTGTATTATGATGAATTTGGTTTTAAAGTCAACTACTTATCCAAGCTATAAGTTTATATCTTGAATGGTATTCCTTCCCATCACTTAGAAAACCAATGATATGTTGTACATGGGAGGGTTTGTTACATCCAAGCTAGTTTCATTGAAACATGGATGAAGACAAGCTCCACCATTTGTTAAAGCTAGACTCCATTGAAATCTAGAAAATCCATTCTATGTTGTACATGGGGTTTTTTGTTTTAAGGTCCAACACTTGTCCAAGCTAAGATCCATTGAAACATGGAGTAGAGAAACACTCCACCACTTGTCCAAGCTAGGCAACATTGATAGTAGTTGGTTTATTTTGAAGATCCACCACGTGTCTAAGCTAACTCTATTGAAACATAGAGAGAAGCAAAGGTCCACCAACTGTTCAAGCTAGGCTCCATTGAAACATGGACAGAAGCAAGCTCCACCATTTCTCCAAGATAGACTCCATTGAAACATGGAGAGAATCAAAGGTCCACCATTTCTCCAAGCCAAGATCTAGTTGTCCAACCTATAAGGTTATATCTTAAATGGTAATCTTTCTAATCACTTGGAATACCCATGATATGTTTTACATGGGGGTTTTGTTCCAAGATCACCACTTGTCCAAGCTAACTCTATTGAAACATAGAGAGAAGCAAAGGTCCACCACTTGTCCAAGCTAGTCTCCATTGAAACAAGGAGAGAAGCAAGCTCCATCATTTCTCCAAGATAGGCTAGCATGGATAAGTGCACCTTGAAACCAACCTTCCTATGAGGCAATAGAGCATATGCTACATATTTTATGTATGTCCCATGCCTCAAATTAAGAAGTTATAGATTAGAAGTGGACCTTGCTTGAATGTCACATGCAATAAATTAAGGAAAAATAGCCAAGTGGATTGTATTCCTCAATGGATCCTTGCTTTCACAAGTTGTGAACCTTGAGTCACTTTTACATTAACTTGGACAAGTGGTGGACCTAGAAACCAAGCTCTCCATGTTGAGATAAGTTGTAGTTAGGACAGTAGAACATAGAAAACGATAATGGATGCAATATACTCGTCTCCTAATAATCCAATTGATTGAAACCATGGTATTTTAGTTGTTTTCATTGTGTATTGTATGTGCATAAAGTGGAATGAGACCTTAAGAAAACTCAAAGTTTTGACAAAATCTCTATATTTTGTACATGATATATTGAAAGTTGTCCAACCTGGGAATTGGGATTTTCCCACTTTACCTAATATGGTCTTTTGTGCAACCATCTTAAGCTCATGAAGGTTGGTAGGCTCTCCAGAACCGCTGGATAGTGCATCAGTGGTCGTCTTCCCCGTCTCCACTCGATTCGTGCCCTTTGTCGCTCTTGCTTTGCATCCTCATATTGTGAAATCCACTTTTGCATCACTGGATTGTGAAGCATGCAAAATCGGTTGATTTTAGCCTCTAGATCTTCCGTCATCTTCTTCTCAACACCGAGATTGCACATGACAATCCAGATATGCGCTCATCATCTATGTTCGCCATAGCGTGTCCCGGGATTTATCAAATTCCGTCTACCACTCTCCAATGTACACTAGGGACTCTGATACCAACCAACCTTCTGCCATGCTACCTCCGACGTGCCTTTTGACGCACATATCCCTTAAGCGTTTTCATGAAACGCCTAAGAAGAACATCCATCTGGAATGAACTGTGCCAGCTATTTCCACCTCATCAACTATGTGAACAAGAAGATGCACCTGAATGGTTAGTATTGTAAGTAGAAAATGTTTCTCAAACATGCACACAAGCTCCGCAGCATTTAGTTTGGCGATGGTATGGATCTACTCGATCTCCTTTTGTGAATCCATTGCACCAGCTTTGCAAGTTTGTAAGATTGTGTTACGATGTCGAGAGACAAACATCCCTCATGATTGCAACCGGTAAAATAAACTGTAAAGTATGTGCAGCATGATATTAAAGTCCACATTTTATGCAATGATATTAAAGTCCACTATGAACGTACCTGACACAATTTATGCCAATCGTGTGACTTCAAACCGGTAAGCTTTCCTTCTTTAGTAAAACACGTTCGGAGCGAGTGCATTACGCCAGTGGGGGTCCGCAAAGATCGAATGGCTCTTTTACTTTGCGTTCTTGGGCTCCTGTAAAATCCATGTGCTTTAGGAAGTTTTATCGATCCATCAGACGCTGTTTGCGGCCAATATTGCTCCATACGATCCACATTTCTAAGGTCAACTCTGGCTCCCAAAGTATCTTTCTTGCCAGTCAAATGGTCCCATAGTAATTACCCACATTCTTGAATATGTGCATTGGATCGAGCAAGTGATTGATCACGAGTCGGGGCCCAGTATGGTAACTCGTACCATAGAGATAGTCTCTTCATCCCTGGAGGCAATCCTTCATCGCACATCTCCTTCTGCTCTAACCATGCTTGTGCAGACATCCTTGGTGGCTCTCTTCCCAAAAAGCCGTCGCGTAACACATGATTCTCCGGAAGATACGCTTGATGACCTTCGTAGATTTGCTTCTTCAGTGAGGGTGCCCTACGTGCATTCAGTCTAGGTCCACATGTGACACATGCTCTGTATCCGCTTGTTTGAAGCCCTGCATGTATACACATGATAATAGATCAACTATGGGGAAAAACAAGATTTACAGTGTCTGAGTGAGGAGTGTCAATAGATCACCTGAGCATTCTGTTAGCCCGGATAGTCATGCATGGTCCACATTAGAATACCTCTGATCAAAGCATTCCGTCGTCCTATGTGTCGGCTCATATCCACCACCTCTATGCCAATCCACAATTGTTGTAGCTCTTCCAATAGTGGACGAAGATACACATCCATATTCCCCACTTTATATCGCCCTCGCACAATCAAGCTTAGCCATAGTGCCCCTTCTTCGTAGTCAACCACGGGGAATGTTGTAGTTGACGATGACAACGGCCATACACTGTAAGATTTGATCTTTGACCAAATGGATTTACGCCATCCATAGCCAGGCCTAAGCGCAAATTTCGAGCTTCCCTGGCAAAATCCGACCATGTTCCATCTATATGTTTTCCAGGCTGCGCAATCTGCAGGAATTCGTAGCACACCATCCGAAGATTTATTCTCCTCATGCCATGATGCTAGGGCGGCCATGGACTTACATTCGAAGAAATGCTTGATGCGAGGAGCAAAGGAAAATGTCGCAAACCTTTTGTGGAATTTTTGTCCCGTGGAGATCTACTCGATATCTTTCGGAATCACATTTCGCCACTTCTCCATGTCTGTGTATTCCCCTCTTGAAAAGAAAGCAGTCATTAGGACAAGCGTGGATAGAATTGGTAAATCCTATCCCCAGTGTGTAATCCATCCCCAAGTTTCGCAAAATCTTTCTTGCTTCATCTCGGGAATCTGGCATCACATTGTCAGCTGGTAGAATGTGCTCTTTCAGCAATCTACACAACATAAAAATATGATACAGTCGTGTAAAAATCTATCAGATCATTATACATTTAGAGTTCTATTAAAGTAAACTAATTGTAATAGATCACCTGAAAAGCGCTGTGACGCTAGTGTCACTCCATCCAAACTTTGCCTGCATGTTGAGAAGAACCAGGAGTGCTTTCAATCTAGACATACGTGCTCCATTATACAATGACGTATCGGCTTCACTTTTCATATCATCATAGATAAGCCTTTCTGAATCCATGATCGTCTCGATCATTTCATCAATCTCGGGCTCAAACATTGCCTCATTGGGAATGTGCTCTGCATGATCATCCCCCGAGCTGTCAGAGGCTACATCTTGTGGCCTCACATATGCTGCTTGACCAAAGCGCCTGCGAATACGTCTATTGGGTTGCAAGATTGCTGCTTGTTGGCCAGCGTCAGAGTCCGACGAGTTATAATTGGCAACAACTCGATCTATAATAGATGGATCGAACTCGCCAAATTCGTGAACGTGCTGCAAAGAAACACGTCTTGTCCGTCGCACAGCATGCTTGCATTGATTACAAGGACATAAGACCCTCGTTGAGAGATAGGTGTTTCGGTTGGACGGTCCCACATCCTCGTCGCTACTCATAATGAGGATAAAAAACTTATAACCTGGACAACAAATTTAATATTCTATTGGCATTCTTCGTCTTATCTCTCTCTCTCTCTCTCTCTCTCTCTCTCTTTACCTCACATTCTCTAGTCATGTCCAATCCCCGCACACCTCGGTCTAGAGGTGCACGGAGATCAGAACCACCGGGTTATAATCTCGTCTTTATTGGTCAATACCTATATTTGTGGGTACAAGAAATCTACACACCCACGTCTACATGATACTGCATGTAGTGGACAAAATCCCTTTGCCTCTTCTCTAGCTGTAGCACTTCACTTCATCTTAACATCTTTTCACAGTAGATCTTTTCACTGTTCGTCTAACTCTAAACCCTAAACCGTAAGTAATTCTTGCGTGGACTCGATCTAACGTAAATAAGCGTAAATCTAAATAAACGTAAATCTAACTAAAAATAAAGCTAAATCTAATTTAACGTAAGTCTAATGACTAGAGGTTGTCTAGATGGTCATTGTGTCAGGGATGTAGTGACTCTTGCCGCCCTGAAGATCCACCTTCTTCCCTATCTTCTGAAGACATTTCACCAGTACTTTTGGATCAACGGAGCCCACCATGAGTGAAGGCAGCAATACCCTATATTCCATTGAGGGCTTTCTTCACCCGCTTCATGCAGGCATCGCAGTCTATGGAGACCCGCATCTAATCTAATATAACGTAAATCTAAATCTAGCTTAAATAAACGTAAATCTAGTTAAAAATAAACCTAAATCTAATTTAATGTAAGTCTACATATAACCTAATCTTTAACGTCTTTTAAGATAGTTTCCTACGACGTTATAACTCTCTTCTTCCTGTGTGTGTGCGCGTGTGTGGATGTGTGTGCCAATAAAAAGAGATAAATGGTATAACCTTTCTATCACCCATGCCAAGTATGATAGATTGATTATGCCATTTCCCTCTTGAATAATAGGTCTTCAGTTCAACTCCTCGTCGGCTAGATCTTTAGGTCTTTTAATTTTAATTAGTTTCCTACGACGCTCGCTTAGTTTCTCTTTCTTTCTCTCTCAATGTGTGTGCGTTTTTTTGGATCGTATGCATGTTTTCTTTCTCTTTTCCTCTCTCAATGTGTGCGTTTTTTGTTTATGCATGTTCTCTCTCTCTTTTCCTCTCTCAATGCGTGCGTTTTTTGTTTATGCATGCTCTCTCTCTCTTTTTCTCTCTCAATGTGTGTGTGCATTCTTTGTTTATGTATGTGTGTGCGTTTTTGTTTTTGTTTGTACTCTCTGTCTCTCTCTCTCTCTCTCTCTCTCTCTCTCTCTCAAAAACACTATGTGTGTGTGTGAGAGAGAGAGAGAGAGGGAGAGAGAAAGAGGGGAAGGGAACATGAGAATGAGGAGAGGGAAGGAGCATACCTGGCTCTCCTTCCTCTCCTCGTGTGTGTGTGTGTGTGTGTGTGTGTGTAGAAGAAAAAGAGAGAGAGAGAGAGAGAGAGAGAGAGAGAGAGTGAGGGAGAGCGTTACCTGCTCTTTGCTTGAGGGCGCCAAAAAACTCAGATCTGAGATCTGAGTTTTTGGGCGCGCTCGGTTATTTTTTTTACCCCAGCTGGCGTCGCTATGAGCGTCGCTATAAGCGTCGCTATGAGCGTCGCAAATTTACAAAGACATTTGCGACGCTCATAGCGACGCCGGGAAATTTTTTTTTGAGCGTCGCTGTGTGAGCGTCGCTAATATGAAGAGCCTCTTGTAGTGCTTGAAGTAGGGGGTGTTCCCACAAGCATCTCAGGCAAGCTTCTCAAGGCACCTCAAGCACCTTAACCATGCACCAAGTCAAGCACCTCAAGCATGGAGCCAGTCAAGCACCTCAAGCATCTTAATCAAGCACCTCAAGCATGACAAGCACCTCAAGCAGGACAAGCACCTCAAGCACAACAAGCACCTCCAGTTTGGGCCGGGTTTACCTAAGGTCAAAGGACTTTTACACACATTATTGGAGGTCTTCAATGAAGCTAACCCTAAGGTCTTATGCTCCATTGGTTAGCCTTGCTCTTGATAGACCATCTCCCATTTGGGCCCCTTTACTATTGGCCCCGTGTTGAGATAGATCTATAAGCACATATCTATATCTTAACACTTGTTCCCGTTTATTCTCCCACATTAAGTGATCAATTTAATATGAGAAAATCATTTGGGTCGGTTAGATATTAGATTTTATGAAATAAGACCTAGCACACTTTGATTGAGAGACACCAGAAGAAAAGCGAAGAGAAAGCCAGAGTTAAGCTTGTTAAAGCCTGCAAATTTTGTGAATGTGTCATTGGCAAGGTGTTCTATGGACCAAATGAGGAGGGTGCCAAATGTGTGAAGTGTGGAGCCTATTTGGGTAAGGCCTATGATTGATTGTTTTTCTTTGGAATTGCCTGTTTGTGAGATTCCTATGTTGATTGTGCAAGAGTTTGTCAAGGAAGATGAGCTTTTTTCTAAAGACAACCTATACGCAGAGAAGTTAGCTGATGCCAACTAGCTAGTGCAGCTTGAAGAGGTGAAGCATGTTCTTAGGGAGTGATTGTATTAAAAGGTAGAAAATTGTAGCCAAATTATAGGTGCTAAAGATGTGGATTTGGATGGTGAAAGTGTGCAAAGCTAAGGCGATGGTGGTGAAGTTTTTGTGGAGAAGCTAGAGGATAAGGATGCAGGTATCTAGTCCACATATGGTGCAGATGCTGATGGGAGTACAAGCTTGAGCTTTTTGGAAATGAGTAGAGAGGGAAGCTTTGAGGATGAGTCCACGTCCTATGGTGAGGAGATGGATTCCAAAAAGCTTGAGCTGATTAAGGTAGAGCTACCTTTTTATGTGCAAGACGATGTGGTTGTTTCCACTATGAATGAAGAGCAAGTCAAAGTGTCCGAGCCCCTGGAGGAAAGTATGCAACTGAGAGTGTTATGCAGCACCATGTTGATGAATTTTCTCATGAAAGTAACTATGGAATGGGCTATAGTGGTGCAAAAGATATGGGGCTTGATCAACGAGTACAGAAGTGTTAAAGCTGTGGAGGAGGAACATGTAGAAGAAACGGGTCTTCAAGAGGTTTTGGTGGACTGGTGTGGCTCAATTTTCTTGGAGGGTGTTGAGGTTACCACAAGTATTGAGTGGGAGGAGGAGTTGATGCAGGTAGAAGGGATTTTGGCCAAAGAACAGATGATTTTGGTTGTGCATGGAGCTATGGATGAGACAAAGCCATCAAGATAAGTGTGTATCTTATGGTTGAAGGGTTTGCTTATGAATGAAGTTGTGCACTTTTCCATCACCTTTAATAGGAGTTTGTGGAGGAGTTATCCACTTTATATGGTTGGGTGGGAAAGTCAAGTATGTCTAGTGAGAGCAATGGTATGTATTGGGAGCCTAGTGATATGCTCGGTGATAGGTTATTTTAAGAGGGTAGTATGCCAATGGGTGTTTGAAGTAACGGAGGTATGCCATGGGCAGCTTGTATGCATGATTGACATTGTGCTAGGGTCAATCCCTACAAAAAGTTATTATAGGTGGATGGGTGTGCTTAATGCCATGTGTTTAATGTAGGTGGATGATGGCACATTGTCGGGGGATATGTGTTCGCTACGTGAGCCGGGCGGGCCTCTAGCTGTGGGAGGTGTGAAAGAGAGAGGACAAGAACAATTCATGCAACTGACTCTGGCAATCGCCGTAATCATCAATTAATTGATTAATGCTTTGCGTACAACTTAGTTCTTAGCCAAGGCAGGCTGTTAACAGCACCGTCACTTAGTTCTTAGCCAAGGCAGGCTGTTAACAGCACCGTCACTTAGTTCTTAGCCAAGGCAGGCTGTTAACAGCACCGTCACTTGGATCATTTGCTAATTAGCAGTTTAAGCTCCTGCTTTACATAATTAACCGGGCCGTTAACGACACCAGGCTTAAAACAATTATTTAATCAATCACTAGTCGATGACGGTGATGGTAATTATCTCTTGTCGCTTCATTTGCTTCGAGTTCCCTTAGATTTACCAAGCTTCAATTTTGCCAATTATTCCGCAGCTTCCTGCTCCTTATGCTTTGCACTGGCCTAATTGCCACTCGCAGCTTTTAACTTCGTCTTTCCCTTCAATTGGTAGCCGAAACTATATCCCTTGCTTGGTTGCCTCGAACAGGCTCGTCCTGTGCTTCTTCTACTTCGATTGAGTTCTCCTTCTCAAGATTGCTTTTGATTACCTTAAATTTCCCGCCTTAGTTGCTTTGGGAAAGCTTCAACCTCCTTTCCTATTTTGCTTGCCCTTCTCCTTCCTATCCTCCTTGCTCGATACCCTTCTCCATCTTCTCAAGGGCCGAGAGAGAGATTACCCTTGCTTTGCCGGCCTCTTTATCTAGCTCGGCTTCAACTCCTTCTTCTTGCCCCTTCTCTAGCTATCCTCCTTGCTCGATGCCCTTCTCCATCTTCTCAAGGGCGGAGAGAGATTACCCTTGCTTTGCCGGCCTTTTTATCTAGCTCGGCTTCAACTCCTTCTTCTTGCCCCTTCTCTAGCTCGGAGAGAGGTAGGCTTTTTATGCAAGCCCGATAGAAAGAGAGAGTACGCCACGTCTCCAAGTTCTTCAAGCTTGAGAGAGAGAGAGAGAGAGGTTGCCCCAAGCTTGCCTTCCAACCTCTTTCTCTTCCATCCTCCTTCTTCGTTCCTCGACTCTCTTCCTTCCAAGCTTTGCTTTCAGAGACCTTCCTTCTCCCTCGACTCCCTTCCATCCAAGCTTTGCTTCCGGAGCCCTCCTCGTTCCTTAAGCTCCAATTTTCCTTCGCTTGGAGTCCTCCTCGTTCCCCCTTTTTCCCCTCGTTAACTCTTCTTATTATGCCTAAAAAAAAACCTTCTCCCCCTAAGCAACGAAGGCACTGTCGTTGCTAGGGGGGTGAACTCTCTTGATGACATGGCAGAAGTGGATCCTGACCAGCGCGGAGACTCCTCGAAATAACGCGAAAAGGGACTCCTTGGCGAGCTGAGTAACTTTGTCTTCTTGCCCGTGCGCAGCCGAGGACTCTCCAGCCCTGTGCGAGCTCCTCTCTCCTGCCTGCGCCCTCTGTGCGCTGCCACGCTCGCCATGCTTTTCTTCTTTCTTCCCCTTACACACTAAAAAAAGTCCCAATTAATTGGGCGGCCTTTGTGACTCATTGGGCGGGCGGCCTCTGACCATACCCTCTTGGGCGGCCATTCCCTTGGTGGTCGGCCATAGGTTATGGGCTCTTGGGCACCATTTTAAGGGCATCACATTTGGCATACATATCGGCCCCCGGCCAAGGCAATGCCAAGCACAAAGTTTTTTTTTTTTCTCCAACAGCACTGAAGTAAATCCGCAATCAACACGCTCTCTTATCTAGGTCAATCTATGCATGTCCTCTTTGATGATACACTTTTGTGTGATGAAATGAAAAGATCTTTGGGATAAATAGCCCGTCCAGGTGACGACATTCGGAACACGATTGAGAGCACAAATCTCCCAGATGGCACTCCGGCCGAGCTTACTAGACTGCCATGGAACCGGCCCCCGTTGAATATTCAACAGTCAATATCTTGGATACCAGAACCCCGAATATTGATCTGAAAAGACCGACATGCTCCACAAAGTGAGCACTTTAGGCCCGTGTATTCGTTTCATTTCTGTCACCTCAGCTGCAGTTGCCCAATCCGGTACGGATCTGCAATTGACTCAAATTTCAATATGCCATAACTTCTTCACCGTAGCTCCAATCGAGGAGTCGTAAAAATAGGCCAGTAGAGAACATCAAGCACTACAATTCTAGATCATAAACTCCACTATGTGATCACTTCAAGTATAGTCCTTTTTAGCATCATTAAGGAATCAATTGGCCCTTTTAAGCCGCATCTGGCATACATGAATCATTAGACTTGACCTGTTATGAAACCCTGATCAGTGCTCACTAAATGTGTAGGCTTCAAAGAATCTTAGCTTGCATTTCTCTGCTCTTTTTCTCTTCATGGCAGCGGAGCTGCACGACATCCACCCCCTCTGAACCTGCACAGCCTCAGGTCTGTGCGAACAACACTTCAATCTGCATCTGCTATGAGTACCTTAAGCTCTTTCCCATCATCAGAGTCACGTAACTGGTAAACATATAAAAAATGAAATAAGAATTATACCCTATCGTTAATGTTCTAGCCTCATCATTAGATAGTTGTCCATCAAAAATCTCTGAATTGTATCTGTCGTATCTTCACAGCATTCAATCATGGATAACTTTTTTAGTGAACCCCGCCATACTCAAGTGCTCCAAATAATGATGCACACGGCTTGACCATTAAGCTCTCTTTAAGGAACCCTGTCAAGCTCAAGTATGCCTTACTCTGTCTGCACATGGAATGGCCGTCAAGTCCTTTACTTCAAGTTCTGTTAGCAGAACCAACTCAAAAGATGTAAAGATACTTCAACAATTGTCCAAAGAAGTCAGCTAGAAGCCAACCATGTAATCTTATTGACTGCATTACAAAAAAACTCTTCTGACTTAGCATAAATCTAGGAAACAAAACCTTGTACCATGCAACCTGTTACAACAGATAACTGGTACTTTTCAAATCTGGAACTTGCACTTCAGTAGCCCCCGGGATCAAACGGGAAACCAATCATTTGTCCTATTCTGAGCATTCCTTTAAAAATTTTGCACCATCCTCCAGGATCATAGGGAAAATACAAGAATTTCCAATCAATAAAGCATAAACATACATTAACCCACAAATCTTCATACAAACCACCTGGATCATATGTCATATAAGTCAATTGCCCGGAACCATGCATATCTCTGTCACCTCCTGGGTCAAAATCTAGCTCAAAGACCCCTACATCATAGGGTAACATCAGATTCCAGATAGCATTAGGTAGCACCAGATACTTCCATATCCCCTGTGCAACTGGCTCATCCAATTGTTGATCATCAGTCACAGGCAAAAGCATTGGCAGTTCACCTTCACTCTCACTAGTATTGAAATTCCTATCATGCATATCTGAATACATCAAGTCTCTCGTAAAATCCTCTTCATTAGGCTCAAAAGATGCATCTGAAATCAATTCTCTATGTCGTAGAGGCTCAAAATCAAGTAGTGCATCATCTAACAACTCCATCAGATCATCATCGATTGCATCTGAACAAACTTTCTCATGCATGGATATAGATTGATTGGTATTCTTAGCATTTGTATTTGAGAACCCTTCCAAAGCTTCATCCAATAAGAAAATAAGATCTAGGTCCACTGCTTGAGAAGGTTCCTCCATCTTGCACATCTCAGGTTGCTGCAGTAAACTAAGATTTCCACATGTGACATGCATACTAAACGCATCTATTGTAAACTGCTCTTTAAGTCTTTCACCCTCAGCTAAATATCTTTGCACTTCTGTAGCACAAAGTTTAAAATGCACGTTGAAAATTTCATCTACTGTTCTGTCTGTATCATCGGCACAATCAAACCAATCATATTCATTAACAAGAGATTGCACTTCACTATGCACCCTATCTGAATCAACATCATCAATTTCATAATCATTTTGCCATAGTGTGGGTCCTGTCTCAAAAATTCTTGATAGAGGAAAAGTTTTCTCCCTCTCTAAGTCACCATCATCAAATTCAGGACCAGTCTGCTAGATCAATAGCTCTAGGTCATAGAAGCGTGTCAAAGGAGGAGTCTGCACCCCCTCTAGTTCATCATCATCACATTCAAGTTCAGTTTGGTAGTTGTGCTTCACAAAAGCTTGCCAATGAAGGAGTCTGCACCCCCTCTTAATCAAGCACATACTCTTGCTTAGCCAAGTCCTCAAAATCTGATCCATCCAAATTTGGTAAATGTGGTATACCAAAATCCATGGTCTTGCCGCTCTCAACAGCAGCCCTGCTGTGACCTTTAACATCTGTATCATTAATCAACTCTTTGGCAGAACCTGTACTAGTATCTTCAATCACCTCTATGGTAGAATCTGTACCAGAAAAATTTTGCTCTAATTCTGGTTCAATAGCAAAAGTATCAGCTATAACTGAATCTTCCTACATGTCTACCTGAATATGACTGCACTCATTTACCTGCACAATTTCTTCCTGAGCCGTAGCCAATTCATTGTCTTGATACCTTGATTTCTTTTCTTCCTGTCCTATAGGTACATGTTCTTTGGAAAATTCATCCTACGTAGTTTGAGACTGTAGAGACTCACACTCAAGGACTTCTACTTTATGCACAACATCTGCAAAACCCAGTTTGCATACACAGCTTTGACTATGTCTTCATCATTAGCCTGTAAGAAGGTAGCATCTTGCACAATAAACTCATCAATCACAGCTTTTAACTTTGATCGTACTTGTCCTCGGATATTTGCGTAGTCCGGTAGACTTGCACTCTGTTCTTGATAACTTTCATACTACTCAGAACGTACTTGCACAATAGCTTCTTTGAAATAAATACTCCCAGTCATCGTTGCAAGCTTTGGTAACTTCTTGAATCTGCTCCTTCACATCTCAACTCACTAACTGCTCAAAAGATTTGATCATCACTTCTTTTGGTATCCCTCTTACCTTGGTTTCCAGCTCATAGCACTCAAGGTAACCCTCTGGATCGTGTCCATGAAAAAGTCGTCTCTCCTCATATAATGTATCTAAAGCTGCATCCAAAGCTTCATCCATCTCATTTTTCTTCTTTACGGTCTCTATTTCAAGCAGAGATCCTCAAACCAATTGAAGCATCTTCAAAAAATCTGGAACTATTGACTTATCATCAAAACCGTTTGCACTTAACTATGCAATCATCTTCATCATCTGCTCTAAATTCTCCATCTTTACCTCCCACCCCGGCTCGTTTCACGTCGGGTTCACCAAAGATGTCGGGGGATCTGTGTTCGCTACGTGAGCCGGGTAGGCGTCGGGCCTCTGGCTGTGGGAGGTGTGAAAGAGAGAGAACAAGGACAATTGATGCAATTGACTCTCGCAATCGTCGTAATCATCAATTAATTGATTAATTCTTTGCGTACAACTTAGTTCTTAGCCAAGGCGGTCTGTTAAGAGCACCGTCATTTGGATCATCTGCTAGCTAGGAGTTTAAGCTCCTTCTTTACAGAATTAACAATTATTTAATAAATCACTAGTCGATGACGGTGATGGTAATTATCTCTTGTCGCTTCATTTGCTTCGAGTTCCCTTAGATTTAGCAAGCTTCAATTTTGCCAATTATTCCGCAGCTTCCTGCTCGTTATGCTTTGCACTGGCCTAATTGCCACCCACAGCTTTTAACTTCCTCTTTCCCTTCAATTGGTAGCCAAAACTTTATCCCTTGCTTGATTGCCTCAACCAGGCTCGTCCTGTGCTTCTTCTACTTAGACCGAGTTCTCCTTCTTAAGCTTGCTTTTTGTTACCTTAAATTTCCCGCCTTAGCTGCTTTGGAAAACCTTCAATCTCCTTGCCTATTTTGCTTTCCCTTCTCCTTCCTATCCTCCTTGCTCGACACCCGTCTCCATCTTCTCAAGGGCGGAGAGAGAGATTACCCTTGCTTTGCCGGCCTCTTTATCTAGCTCGGCTTCAACTCCTTCTTCTTGCCCCTTCTCTAGCTATCCTCCTTGCTCGATGCCCTTCTACATCTTCTCAAGGGCCGAGAGAGAGATTACCCTTGCTTTGCCGGCCTTTTTATCTAGCTCGGCTTCAACTCCTTCTTCTTGCCCCTTCTCTAGCTCGGAGAGAGGTAGGCTTTTTTATGAAATCCCGATAGAGAGAGAGAGTATGCCACGTCTCCAAGTTATTCAAGCTCGAGAGAGAGAGAGAGGTTGCCCCAAGCTTGCCTTCCAACCTCTTTCTCTTCCTTCCTCCTTCTTAGTTCCTCGACTCTCTTCCTTCCAAGATTTGCTTCCGTAGCCCTTCCTCCTCCCTCCACTCCCTTCCGTCCAAGATTTGCTTCTGGAACCCTCCTCGTTGCTTAAGCTCCTCTTTTCCTTCGCTTGGAGTCCTCCTCGTTCCCCCTTTTTCCCCTCGTTACCTCTTCTAATTATGCCCTAAAAAAAACGTTCTCCCGCTAAGCAATGACGGCGCCGTCGTGCTAGGGGCGTGAACTCTCTTGATGACGTGGCAGAAGTGGATCCTGAAAAGCGCGGAAACTACTCGAAATAAGGTGGAAAAGGGACGCCTTGGGGAGTTGAGTAACTTCGTCTTCTTGCCCGTGCGCAGCCGAGGACTCTCCAACCCTGTGCGAGCTCCTCTCTCCTGTCTGCGCCCTCTTCACGCTGCCACGCTCGCCATGCTTTTCTTCTTTCTTCCCCTTACACACTAAAAAACTCCCAATTAATTGGGCAGCCTTTGTGACTCATTGGGCGGGCGGCCTCTGACCATACCCTCTCGGGCGGCCATTCCCTTGTTGGTCGGCCATAGGTTATGGGCCCTTGGGCACCATTTTAAGGGCATCACATTTAGCATACATATCGGCCCCGGCCAAGGCAATGCCAAGCACAACGTTTTTTTTTTCTCCAACAGCACTGAAGTAAATCCGCAATCAACACGCTCTCTTATCTAGGTCAATCTATGCATGTCCTCTTTGATGATACACTTTTGTGTGATGAAATGAAAAGATCTTTGGGATAAATAGCCTGTCCAGGTGACTACATTCGGAACACGATCGAGAGCCAAAATCTCCCAGATGGCACTCCGGCCGAGCTTACTAGACTGCCATGGAACCGGCCCCCGGTGAATATTCAACAGTCAATATCTTGGAGACAAGAACCCCGAATATTGATCTGAAAAGACCGACATGCTCCACAAAGTGAGCACTTTAGGCCCGTGCATTCGTTTCATTTCTGTCACCTTAGCTACAGTTGCCCAATCCGGTACGGATCTGCAATCGACTCAAATTTCAATATGCCATAACTTCTTCACCGTAGCTCCAATCGAGGAGTCGTAAAAATAGTCATAAATAATTTTGCACCATCCTCCAGGATCATAGGGAAAATACAAGAATTTCCAATCAATAAAGCATAAACATACATTAACCCACAAATCTTCATACAAACCGCCTGGATCATATGTCATATAAGTCAATTGCCCGGAACCATGCATATCTCTGTCACCTCCTGGGTCAAAAGCTAGCTCAAAGACCCCTACATCATAGGGTAACATCAGATTCCAGATAGCATTAGGTAGCACCAGATACTTCCATATCCCCTGTGCAACTGGCTCATCCAATTGTTGATCATCAGTCACAGGCAAAAGCATTGGCAGTTCACCTTCACTCTCAGTAGTATTGAAATTCCTATCATGCATATCTGAATACATCAAGTCTCTCGTAAAATCCTCTTCATTAGGCTCAAAAGATGCATCTGAAATCAATTCTCTATGTCGTAGAGGCTCAAAATCAAGTAGTGCATCATCTAACAACTCCATCAGATCGTCATCGATTGCATCTGAACAAACTTTCTCATGCATGGATATAGATTGATTGGTATTCTTAGCATTTGTATTTGAGAACCCTTCCAAAGCTTCATCCAATAAGAAAATAAGATCTAGGTCCACTGCTTCAGAAGGTTCCTCCATCTTGCACATCTCAGGTTGCTGCAGTAAACTAAGATTTCCACATGTGACATGCATACTAAACGCATCTATTGTAAACTGCTCTTTAAGTCTTTCACCCTCAGCTAAATATCTTTGCACTTCTGTAGCACAAAGTTTAAAATGCACGTTGAAAATTTCATCTACTGTTCTGTCTGTATCATCGGCACAATCAAACCAATCATATTCATCAACAAGAGATTGCACTTCACTATGCACCCTATCTGAATCAACATCATCAATTTCATAATCATTTTGCCATAGTGTGGGTCCTGTCTCACAAATTCTTGATAGAGGAAAAGTTTTCTCCCTCTCTAAGTCACCATCATCAAATTCAGGACCAGTCTGCTAGTTCAATAGCTCTAGGTCATAGAAGCGTGTCAAAGGAGGAGTCTGCACCCCATCTAGTTCATCATCATCACATTCAAGTTCAGTTGTCCAATTTGGTAGCTGTGCTTCACAAAATCTTGCCAAGGAAGGAGTCTACACCCCCTCTGAATCAAGCACATACTCTTGCTTAGCCAAGTCCTCAAAATCTGAAACATCCAAATTCGGTAAATCTGGAATACCAAAATCCATGGTCGTGCCGCTCTCAACAGCAGCCCTGCTGTGACCTTTAACATTTGTATCATTAATCAACTCTTTGGCAGAACCTGTACCAGTATCTTCAATCACCTCTATGGTAGAATCTGTACCCGAAAAATTTTGCTCTAATTCTGGTTCAATAGCAAAAGTATCAGCTATAACTGAATCTTCCTACATGTCTACCTGAATATGACTGCACTCATTTACCTGCACAATTTCTTCCTGAGCCGTAGCCAATTCATTGTCTTGATACCTTGATTTCTTTTCTTCCTGTCCTATAGGTACATGTTCTTTGGAAAATTCACCCTACGTAGTTTGAGGCTGTAGAGACTCACACTCAAGGACTTCTACTTTATGCACAACATCTGCAAAACCCACTTTGCATACACAGCTTTGACTATGTCTTCATCATTAGCCTGTAAGAAGGTAGCATCTTGCACAATAAACTCATCAATCACAGCTTTTAACTTTGATCGTACTTGTCCTCGGATATTTGCGTAGTCCGGTAGACTTGCACTCTGTTCTTGATAGCTTTCATACTACTCAGAACGTACTTGCACAATAGCTTCTTTGAAATAAATACTCCCAGTCATCGTTGCAAGCTTTCGTAACTTCTTGAATCTGCTCCTTCACATCTCAACTCACTAACTGCTCAAAAGATTTGATCATCACTTCTTTTGGTATCCCTCTTACCTTGGTTTCCAGCTCATAGCACTCAAGGTAGGCCTCTGGATCGTGTCCATGAAAAAGTCGTCTCTCCTCATATAATGTATCTAAAGCTGCATCCAAAGCTTCATCCATCTCATTTTTCTTCTTTACGGTCTCTATTTCAAGCAGAGATCCTTAAACCAATTGAAGCATCTTCGAAAAATCTGGAACCATTGACTTATCATCAAAACCTTTTGCACTTAACTCTGCAATCATCTTCATCATCTGCTCTAAATTCTCCATCTTTACCTCCCACCCCGGCTCGTTTCACGTCGGGTTCACCAAAGATGTCGGGGGATCTGTGTTCGCTACGTGAGCCGGGCAGGCGTCGGGCCTCTGGCTGTGGGAGGTGTGAAAGAGAGAGAACAAGGACAATTGATGCAACTGACTCTCGCAATCGTCGTAATCATCAATTAATTGATTAATGCTTTGCGTACAACTTAGTTCTTAGCCAAGGTGGGCTGTTAAGAGCACCGTCATTTGGATCATCTGCTAACTAGGAGTTTAAGCTCCTTCTTTACAGAATTAACAATTATTTAATAAATCACTAGTCGATGACGGTGATGGTAATTATCTCTTGTCGCTTCATTTGCTTCGAGTTCCCTTAGATTTAGCAAGCTTCAATTTTGCCAATTATTTCGCAGCTTCCTGCTCGTTATGCTTTGCACTGGCCTAATTGCCACCCACAGCTTTTAACTTCCTCTTTCCCTTCAATTGGTAGCCAAAACTTTATCCCTTGCTTGATTGCCTCAACCAGGCTCGTCCTGTGCTTCTTCTACTTAGACCGAGTTCTCCTTCTTAAGCTTGCTTTTTGTTACCTTAAATTTCCCGCCTTAGCTGCTTTGGAAAACCTTCAATCTCCTTGCCTATTTTGCTTGCCCTTCTCCTTCCTATCCTCCTTGCTCGACACCCGTCTCCATCTTCTCAAGGGCGGAGAGAGAGATTACCCTTGCTTTGCCGGCCTCTTTATCTAGCTCGGCTTCAACTCCTTCTTCTTGCCCCTTCTCTAGCTATCCTCCTTGCTCGATGCCCTTCTACATCTTCTCAAGGGCCGAGAGAGAGATTACCCTTGCTTTGCCGGCCTTTTTATCTAGCTCGGCTTCAACTCGTTCTTCTTGCCCCTTCTCTAGCTCGGAGAGAGGTAGGCTTTTTATGAAAGCCCGATAGAGAGAGAGAGAGAGTATGCCACGTCTCCAAGTTCTTCAAGCTCGAGAGCGAGAGAGGTTGCCCCAAGCTTGCCTACCAACCTCTTTCTCTTCCTTCCTCCTTAGTTCCTCGACTCTCTTCCTTCCAAGATTTGCTTCCGGAGCCCTTCCTCCTCCCTCGACTCCCTTTCGTCCAAGCTTTGCTTCTGGAGCCCTCCTCGTTGCTTAAGCTCCTCTTTTCCTTCGCTTGGAGTCCTCCTCGTTCCCCCTTTTTTCCCTCGTTAACTCTTCTAATTATGCCCTTAAAAAAACGTTCTCCCGCTAAGTAATGACGGCGCCGTCGTGCTAGGGGCGTGAACTCTCTTGATGACGTAGCAGAAGTGGATCTCGAAAAGCGCGAAAACTACTCGAAATAACGTGGAAAAGGGACGCCTTGGGGAGTTGAGTAACTTCGTCTTCTTGCCCGTGCGCAGTCGAGGACTCCCTAGACCTGTGCGAGCTCCTCTCTCCTGCATGCACCCTCTACGCGCTGCCACGCTCACCATGCTTCTCTTCTTTCTTCCCCTTAAAAACTAAAAAACCGCCAATCAATTGGGCGGCCTTTGTGACTCATTGGGCGGGCGTCCTCTGACCATACCCTCTTGGGTGGCCATTCCATTGGTGGTCGGCCATAGGTTATGGGCCCTTAGGCACCATTTTAAGGGCTTCACTTTATCCCTTGCTTGGTTGCCTTGACCAAGCTCGTCCTGTGCTTCTTCTACTTCTATTGAGTTCTCCTTCTCAAGCTTGCTTTTGCTTACCTTAAATTTCCCGCCTTAGTTGCTTTGGGAAAGCTTCAATCTCCTTTCCTATTTTGCTTGCCCTTCTCCTTCCTAGCCTCCTTGGTCGATACCCTTCTCCATCTTCTCAAGGGCCGAGAGAGAGATTACCCTTGCTTTGCCGGCCTCTTTATCTAGCTCCACTTCAAATCCTTCTTCTTGCCCCTTCTATATCTATCCTCCTTGCTTGATGCCCTTCTCCATCTTCTCAAGGGCCGAGAGAGAGATTACCCTTGCTTTGCCAGCCTTTTTATCTAGCTCGGCTTCAACTCCTTCCTCTTGCCCCTTCTCTAGCTCGGAGAGAGGTAGGCTTTTTATGCAAGCCCGATAGAAAGAGAGAGTACGCCACGTCTCCAAGTTCTTCAAGAGAGAGAGAGAGAGAGAGAGAGAGAGGAGAGCGAGAGAGAGAGAGAGAGAGAGAGAGGAGAGAGAGAGAGAGAGAGAGAGAGAGAGAGAGAGAGCGAGGTTGCCCCAAGCTTGCCTTCCAACCTCTTTCTCTTCCATCCTCCTTCTTCGTTCCTCGACTCTCTTCCTTCCAAGCTTTGCTTCCGGAGACCTTCCTCCTCCCTCGACTCCCTTCCGTCCAAGCTTTGCTTCCGGAGCCCTCCTCGTTCCTTAAGCTCCAAGTTTCCTTCACTTGGAGTCCTCCTCGTTCCCCCTTTTTCCCCTCGTTAACTCTTCTTTTTATGCCTAAAAAAAAACCTTCTCCCCCTAAGCAACGAAGGCACCATCGTTGTTAGGGGGGTGAACTCTCTTGATGACATGGCAGAAGTGGATCCTGACCAGCGCGAAGACTCCTCGAAATAACGCGAAAAAGGGACTCCTTGGCGAGCTGAGTAACTTTGTCTTCTTGCCCGTACGCAGCCGAGGACTCTCCAGCCCTGTGCGAGCTCCTCTCTCCTGCCTGCGCCCTCTGCGCGCTGCCACACTCGCCATGCTTTTCTTCTTTCTTCCCCTTACACACTAAAAAACTCCCAATTAATTGGGCGGCCTTTGTGACTCATTGGGCGGGCGGCATCTGACCATACCCTCTTGGGCGGCCATTCCCTTGGTGGTCGGCCATAGGTTATGGGACCTTGGGCACCATTTTAAGGGCATCACATTTGGCATACATATCGGCCCCGGCCAAGGCAATGCCAAGCACAAAGTTTTTTTTTCTCCAGTAGCACTGAAGTAAATCCGCAATCAACACGCTCCCTTATCTAGGTCAATCTATGCATGTCCTCTTTGATGATACACTTTGTGTGCTGAAACGAAAAGATTTGCGGGATAAATAGCCCGTCCACGTGACTACATTCGGAACACGATCGAGAGCCAAAATCTCCCAGATTGCACTCCGGCCGAGCTTACTAGACTGGCACGGAACCAACCCTCGGTGAATATTCAACAGTCAATATCTTGGAGACCAGAACCCCGAATATTGATATGAAAAGACCGACATGCTCCACAAAGTGAGCACTTTAGGCCCGTGCATTCGTTTCATTTCTGTCACCTCAGCTACAGTTGCCCAATCCGGTACGGATCTGCAATCGACTCAAATTTCAATATGCCATAACTTCTTCACCGTAGCTCCAATCGATGAGCCGTAAAGACAAGCCAGTAGAGCACATCAAGCACCACAATTTTAGATCATAAACTCCCATCTGTGCTCACTTCAGGCATAGTCCTTTTTAGCATCATTAAGGCATCAATTGGCCCTTTTAAGCCGCATCTTGCATGCATTAATCATTAAACTTGACCTGTTATCAAACCCTGATCACTACTCACTAAATGTGTAGGCTTCAAAGAATCTTAGATTTCATTTGTCTTCTCTTTTTCTCTTTATGGCAGCGGAGCTGCACGACATCCACCCCCTCTAAACCTGCACAGCCTCCGGTCTGTGCCAACAACACTTCAATATGCAACTACTATGGGTACCTTAAGCTCTTTCCCATCATCAGACTCACGTAACTGGAAAACATTTAAAAAATGAAATAAGGCTTATATCCTATCATTAATATTCTAGCTTAATCATTAAATAGTTGTCCATCAAAAATCTCTGAATTGTATCTGTCGTATCTTCACAGCATTCAATCATGGATAACTTGTTTAGTGAACCCCGCCAGACTCAAGTGCTCCAGTTAATGATGCACACAACCTGACCATTAAGCTCTCTTTAAGGAACCTTGTCAAGCTCAAGTATGCCTTACTCTGTCTGCACACGAAATGGCCGTCAAGTCCTTTACTTCAAGTTCTGTTAGCAAAACCAACTCAAAAGATGTAAAGATACTTCAACAATTGTCCAAAAAAGTCAGCTGGAAGCCAGCCATGTAATCTTATTGACTGCATTACAAAAAAAATCTTCTGACTTAGCATAAATATAAGAAACAAAACCTTGTACCATGCAACCTGCTACAACAGATAACTGGTACTTTTCAAATCTGGAACTTGCACTTCAGTAGCCCCCGGGATCAAACGGGAAACCAATCATTTGTCCCATTCTGAGCATTCCTTTAAAAATTTTGCACCATCCTCCAGGATCATAGGGAAAACTCAAGAATTTCCAATCAATAAAGCATATTCATACATTAACCCACAAATCTTCATACAAACCGCCTAGATCATATGGCATATAAGTCAATTTCTCGGAACCATGCATATCTTTGTCACCTCCTGGGTCTAAAGCTAGCCCAATATCCCTACATCATAGGGTAACATCAGATTCCAGATAGCATCAGGTAGCACCAAATACTGCCATATCCCCTGTGCAAATGGCTCATCCAATTGTTGATCATCAATCAGAGGCAAAAGCATTGGCAGTTCACCTTCATTATAACTAGTATTAAATTCCTATCATGCATATCTGAATACATCATGTCTCTCGTAAAATCCTCTTCATTAGGCTCAAAAGATGCATATGAAATCAATTCTCTATCTCGTAGAGGCGCACAATCAAGTAGTGCATCATCTAACAACTGCATCAGATCATCATCGATTGCATATGAACAAACTTTCTCATGCATGGATATAGATTGATTGGTATTCTTAGCATTTGTATTTGAGAACCCTTCCAAAGCTTCATCCAATAAGAACATAAGATCTAGGTCCACTGCTTCAAAAGGTTCCTCCATCTTGCACATCTCAGGTTGCTGCAGTAAACTAAGATTTCCACATGTGACATGCATACTAAACGTATCTGTTGTAAACTGCTCTTTAAGTCTTTCACCCGCAGCTAAATATCTTTGCACTGCTGTAGCACAAAGTTTAGCATGCACATTGAAAATTTCATCTACTGCCCTGTTTGTATCATCGGCACAATGAAACCAATCATATTAATCAACAAGAGATTGCACTTCACTATGCACCCTATCTGAATCAACATCATCAATTTCATAATCATTTTGCGATAGTGTGGGTCCTGTCTCAAAAATTCTTGATACAGGAGAAGTTTGCCCCCTCTCTAAATCACCATCATCAAATTCAGGATCAGTCTGCTAGATCAATAGCTCTAGGTCATAGAAGCGTGTCAAAGGAGGAGTCTGCACCCCCTCTAGTTCATCATCATCACATTCAAGTTCAGTTGTCCAATTTCGTAGCTGTGATTCACAAAAGCTTGCCAATGAAGGAGTCTGCACCCCCTCTTAATCAAGCACATACTCTTGCTTAGCCAAGTCCTCAAAATCTGATACATCCAAATTCGGTAAGTCTGGTATACCAAAATCCATGGTCGTGCCGCTCTCAAGAGCAGCCCTGCTGTGAACTTTAGCATTTGTATCATTAATCAACTCTTTGGCAGAACCTGTACCAGTATCTTCAATCACCTCTATGGTAGAATCTGTACCCGAAAAATTTTGCTCTAATTCTGGTTCAATAGCAAAAGTATCAGCTATAACTGAATCTTCCTACATGTCTACCTGAATATGACTGCACTCATTTACCTGCACCATTTCTTCCTGAGCCGTAGCCAATTCATTGTCTTGATACCTTGATTTCTTTTCTTCCTCTCCTATAGGTACATGTTCTTTGGAAAATTCACCCTACATAGTTTGAGGCTGTAGAGACTGACACTTAAGGACTTCTACTTTATGCACAACATCTGCAAAACCTACTTTGCATACACAGCTTTGACTATGTCTTCATCATTAGCCTGTAAGAAGGTAGCATCTTGCACAATAAACTCATCAATCACAGCTTTTAACTTTGATCGTACTTGTCCTCAGATATTTGCGTAGTCCGGTAGACTTGCACTCTGTTCTTGATAGCTTTCATACTACTCAGAACGTACTTGCACAATAGCTTCTTTGAAATAAATACTCCCAGTCATCGTTGCAAGCTTTGGTAACTTCTTGAATCTGCTCCTTCACATCTAAACTCACTAACTGCTCAAAAGATTTGATCATCACTTCTTTTGGTATCCCTCTTACCTTGGTTTCCAGCTCATAGCACTCAAGGTAGCCCTCTGGATCGTATCCATAAAAAAGTCGTCTCTCGTCATATACTGCATCTAAAGCTACATCCAAAGTTTCATCCATCTGATTTTTCTTCTTTACGGTCTCTATTTCAAGCAGACACCCTTGAACCCATTGAAGCATCTTCAAAAAATCTGGAACTATTGACTTATCATCAAAACCGTTTGCACTTAACTCTGCAATCATCTTCATCATCTGCTCCAAATTCTCCATCTTTATCTCCCACCCTAGCTCGTTTCACGTCAGGCTCACCAAAGATGTCGGGGGATATGTGTTCGCTACGTGAGCCGGGCCGGCGTCGGGCCTCTGGCTATGAGAGGTGTGAAAGAGGGAGAACAAGGACAATTGATGCAACTGACTCTGGGAATCACCGTAATCAACAATTAATTGATTAATGCTTTGCGTACAACTTAGTTCTTAGCCAAGGTGGGTTGTTAAGAGCACCGTCACTTGGATCATCTGCTAACTAGGAGTTTAAGCTCTCGCTTTATAGAATTAACCGGGCCGTTAACGACATCGGGCTTAAAACAATTATTTAATCAATCACTAGTCGTCGACGGTGATGGTAATTATCTCTTGTCGCTTCATTTGCTTCGAGTTCCCTTAGATTTAGCAAGCTTCAATTTTGCCAATTATTCCGCAGCTTCCTGCTCCTTATGCTTTGCACTGGCCTAATTGCCATTCACAGCTTTTAACTTCTTCTTTCCCTTCAATTGGTAGCTAAAACTTTGTCCCTTGCTTGGTTGCCTCGACCAGGCTCATCCTGTGCTTCTTCTACTTCGACCGAGTTCTCCTTCTTAAGCTTGCTTTTTCTTACCTTAAATTTCCCGCCTTAGTTGCTTTGGAAAAGCTTCAATCTCCTTTCCTTTTTTGCTTGCCCTTCTGCTTCCTATCCTCCGTGCTCGATACCCTTCTCCATCTTCTCAAGGGCCGAGAGAGAGATTACCCTTGCTTTGCCGGCCTCTTTATCTAGCTCGGCTTCATCTCCTTCTTCTTGCCCCTTCTCTAGCTATCCTCCTTTCTCGATGCCGTTCTACTTCTTCTCAAGGGCCGAGAGAGAGATTACCCTTGCTTTGCCGGCCTTTTTATCTAGCTCGGCTTCAACTCCTTCTTCTTGCCCCTTCTCTAGCTCGGAGAGAGGTAGGCTTTTTATGCAGGCTTGATAGAGAGAGAGAGTATGCCACGTCTCCAAGTTCTTCAAGAGAGAGAGAGAGAGAGAGAGAGAGAGAGAGAGAGAGAGAGAGAGAGAGCGAGGTTGCCCCAAGCTTGCCTTCCAACGTGTCATAGGAACCGAATAATAGAGATAGACAGCAAAAGGTACAGAAAGAGATCTTTGTATTCATGAATCTTTGCAGACTTTTGATACAACAGACGAGCAATTGAATATGGGCGCAACTTGTTGTACGGAGCTCGAACCTCCCGACCACCCCCAAGCTTCAGTTCGCTTGCATTCAGGTCTCACCTCGCACTCGCACTCTCACTCTCAGCTCGTAGAAGAAGAGATCGGTGAATGATCCCCAAACGCACCACCCGTCGTGTTTTTATCCTTTTTTTCCTCGAAAAGCCTGTACGGTTTTCGCACCAAGTATACCTGCGAGAATAATATAAGAACGTGATCGCTAAGCGATCTGTAAAGGTTAGATTTCTATCATGACACTTTGCACAGATCCTGTTTCACACATTGATTTTTGTATCGCCTACAAAATAGCCAAAAGAACATACTTGTGCAACCAATTCAACATGATAATCAAAATAAAAAACATAATTATATACCTTCATAATCTCAATTGCCATAATCTACCATGAAGAAACAATCCACTTCTTGGTTGATAGCAGGGAGAACTGTATGATGTTGTATGTCTGTCAGTCCCTGTGTATACTACACTGCTGCTGCCTTCTGCTTGTTTTCATCGTAACTTTTATAAACGAACTCAGAACAGAGCAATCCAGGTACTCAAAACGACGGGAATAGGTCTGGTCTACAATGCTTACGTGGACAGAACTGTGGAAAACGTTTTTCTTTGGCTGAAAACACAACTTTTAGGTCGCGACTTATAAAACCTCTATTTTTGGGTCTCCAGTACTTTTACAACTTATTTTAAACCTACCCATGCATTTTAAGCTAAAAAACATAAATATAAAACATTGATATTAATAAAAAATTCAATTTTACTGATCATAGAGAGACTATCTGTTATTCATTAATCTTTATCAAATCCGTCTTTAGTGTATTATTTAAAAAAAAGAATATATGTTCTCTCTTAATATCTCAACTCATTCGTATAAGCTCTATTTAATAGATTATTCAACAATCTTTCAAATCGTGCTAACGAAAGATATGCCCTGCTACATTCTTTTCGACTTTAGAACTTCAAATACTTTTCCTATTACATTCTCCTCTTATCAAAATTAACTCTATCCTCAGAGTTGGTCTAACGTGAGAAAAATTCTCTTTGCAAAACACTAAGATCAACCCGTGATGCATCCTCTACTGGATAGTTCTGCCACTTAACCAAAACTTCCACAATGTCTCTATTTCTCAGATGTTTAAAACGCCTATCTAGTACTAAGTCTGGTTCTATAGTCAATGGTCAGTCATCTTTCAACTTAGAGTTGTTTTGTAAAACATGATGCACATTAGGAACATACTCACATGAAATACAGGATGCACTTTAACATGAGAAGGCAATTCCAATTTGTAAGGTAACGAACCAATGTGGTTCAAAATTTTAAATGGCCCAGCAAATCATGGAGACAATCTTCTATCCTTTCCAAGAATCAAATGAGAGTTCTCAGGAATGACCTTTAAGAAGACCATATCACTAGTTTCATACTCTACAACACGATGTTTCTTGTCATAATACAGTTTATGTCTCTTTTGAGATTCTCTAATATTCCCCCTGATTTTGGCGAACTCGTTATCCATTTTCTCAAGCATCTCACGTGACAGTTCTACCTTATTCCTCGAACTAAGAAAATTTATAGGTGTGGGACAGTTATAGCCATACGTTGCCTCAAACGGAGTCATCCTAATAGATGAATGATATGAACTGTTGTATGCAAATTCAACCAAAGGCAAATATTCATTCCAATTAGATTGGTTTTCATTGACATACATTGGTAACATATCTTCTAAAATACGATTCACTCTCTCCATTTCCGCATTGGTTTGAGGATGGAAAGCATTAGACATGCGTAACTGGGTACCTATAGAGTCAAAAGTCGCTCTCCAGAAATGAGAAGTGAACTTAGAATCTCTGTCAGACACTATGCTCTTGGGCATGCCATGCAAACGAAATATCTCTTTCATAAACAAGTGTACAATGGTCAATGCAGTTACAAGAAAGAAGTGAGCTTGTGTTGTGAGTCTATCTACCACCACAAAGATCGAATCTTACCCTCCACGAGTAGTAGGAAGTCTAATGATAAAGTCCATGGATATATAGTCCCACTTCTGTAAAGGAATGTCTAAGGGTTGAAGGTCACCAGGCATCCTCTTATGCTCAATCTTAACTTGTTGACATTGAAAGCACTCACACACATAATTCTTAACATCCAATTTCATACGCGGCCAAAAGAATAAGGTTTTAATCTTTTCATATGTCTTATTTAATCCAGGATGACCAGAAAAAGGTGAATTATGACACTCATGCAGAATTTGACTCTTAAAAGAAGAATTTGCAGGAATACACAAGCGGTCATAACAATACAGATTTCCCTTATACAAGTGATATCTGTTTTCATACATCTCACCAATATTCTCACGCAAGAATTTCAAAATAGGCATATAAAAGGAATCATTTTCAACTTCAGCATGTATCTCATCAATCAAATTGGACCGCACAACAGTCAAAAAATTACACATGGGCCTATGACTCAATGCATGTGAAACTTTATTTTCTTTTCCACACAAATACTTCAAATCAAAATCATACTCAGCTAGCAATTCAATCCATCTCCTTTGTCTGTTGTTTAACAATGGATGAGAGAAAATATACTTCAAGCTTTGATGATCAGTACGCAATTCAAATTTGACACCAAGTAAAAGATGACGCCAATGTTTCAATGCATGAACAACAACAAGTAATTCTAGATCATGTGTTGCATAGTTCAATTTATGTCATCTTAATTTCCTAGACTCATATGCAACCACTCTTCCTTCTTGTGTCAAAACAAAACCTAATTGTTTACCACTAGCGTCACAGGACACAACAAATGGTTTGCCCATCTCAGGAACTTTTAAAACACAATTTTCCCCTATTTTAGCCTTCAAGGTCTCAAAAGCAGTCTCACAGATAGAAGTCCACACAAAACCCTTGTCTTTCTTGGTCAATTCAGTCAAAGGACTTGCTATCTTAGGGAAATCTTTAATGTGTGCTCTCTCATATTGTGCTAGACCCATAAAGCTTCTTACATCCCTTAATGGTTTAGGTGTTGGCCACTCCACAATAGTCTTAATTTTATCAAGATCAATATGAATCCCCTCTTTAGAAATCACTCTTCCCAAATACACAATCTGATCCTTTACAAAAGAACACTTACTTGCTTTGGCATACAATTTATGTTCACGCAACTTCAAATGTTTTCCTGAAATGCAATGCATGATCTTCTTCATTCTTAAAATACACAAAAATATCATCCACGAATACCAGAATGAAGTCATCAAGATACGGAGAAAAATACTGTTCATTAAGCACATGAAAGTTGCTGGCGCATTAGTCAAACCAAAAGAAAGAACTGTAAATTCATAATGCCCATAACGTGTACGAAAAGCAGTCTTTGGAATATCCTCGGCCTTAATGAGGATTTGATGGTAGCAAGAACGAAGGCCAACCTTTGAAAATATTGTGGCACCACTCAAATGACTAAGCAATTCATCTATGTGAGGAAGAGGATATTTGTTCTTAATGGTCTGTTTGTTTACTCCCGTGTAGTCAATGCATAACCTATGTGTACTATCCTTTTTCTTTTAGAATTAATAACACAGGACTATCCCAAGGAGATATAGTAGGTTTAATGAAACCCTTTTTCAAAAGATCATCAAGTTGTATCTTGAGCTCTTTAAGCTCATCAATATTGAACCTGTATGGAGCCCTTGAATAAGGTGTTTCTCCTGGATATAGATCTATGGCATGATAATTCTGGATTTGTCTCTTTATGTTTATCCCCAGATTCTTCTTTAATCTCATTAGCAAACACAATCAATGTCTCACACAACCAAACACAAGCAACGTCTCACACTCTTATCTAAGTCACCTTATCAATTCCATTACCAAAACTAGATTTATAATTTTTTTCTTTCCACAAAGAGTGTGACTTATCATCATCAAATGATTAAAGATATATTTTTCTTTCTTAACAATCAATCAAAACATGATTTTCAATGATCTAAATGATACCAATGATAACATCATGCATATCAATGTGAATAATATAGAAATCATCTTTATGCTTCCGACTCTTCAAAGAAAAAAAACAAATTTTCTACTACCTCTTTCGTGAAACTATTATTACCACTGGTTAAGTCCACAAGTCTTTTAACTTCTCGATTTAATTTCAAGTTTAATTTCTCAATCAATTTAGACGATAGGAAGCAATGAATACTATCCAAATCAATTAAGAAATTCAAATTTAAATCTCAACTTTTACGCATAAATACGATCACAGAAGCTTTCAAAGGACATATCAAAGACATAAAACATCACAAAGAAGGGGTAGATGACTTACCTTTATCGTACGCATCGCTAAAAGTCTCCAATTGAGCCATCTTGGTACGTATTGTCTTATCGGTCACCTTGCTCGAGCATTCGAAAGTCTAGTGGTCGTGTCCTCAATATTGAAAGTATAATCCAGATCTTTGAGTTCCTCAATCCACACTTCTAAATCTTCGCATATCTTTCTTATGCCATCAAACTCTTTAAGCTTAGCCTTCGTTAAGAATGATTTGGTTGTCGCTTCTCCCATATCGTCATCGTTTTTTTTTTTTTTTTTTGCGTTGACGACCTTTACGTCCACCACCACCGTTTCCACCATCACCACTTCCACCATCGCCAGGTATCCGAGCGTCGCCAGAATGATTATTCTTTCCTGGTGGTGTAGCATGGTTTTCGCCTTCATGTTTGCCATCAAGGTCCACATAGATATCAGGCTCTCGTGCTGCTTTGCCCCGCAGAGCCTCAACACGCTTTCGATTTTCTTGTTCCAGATCTTCTCATAGTCGCGGAATCAGGTCTTCTTGCTCCTTCATCCTCCTCTCATATCCTTCCATGTCCAGAATCAATCGCTTGCTCTGATACCAATTGTCACAGGAACCGAATAATAGAGATAGACATCAAAAGGTACTGAAAGAGATCTTTGTATTGATGAATCTTTGCAGACTTTTGATACAACAGAGGAGCAATTGAATATGGGCGCACTCCGTTGTACGGAGCTCAAACCTCCCGACCACCCCCGAGCTTCAGTTCGCTTGCATGCAGCGTCTCACTCACACTCGCACTCGCACTCTCACTCTCACTCTCACTCGCACTCGCAGAAGAAGAGATCGGTGAATGATCCCCAAACGCACCACCCATCGTGCTTTTATCCTTCTTTTCCTCGAAAAGCCTGTACGATTTTCGCACCAAGTATACCTGCGAGAATAATATAAGAACGTGATCGCTAAGCGATCCGTAAAGGTTAGATTTCTATCATGACACTTTGCACAGATCCTGTTTCACACATTGATTTTTGTATCGCCTACAAAATAGCCAAAAGAACATACTCGTGCAACCAATTCAACATGATAATCAAAGTAAAAAACATAATTATATACCTTCATAATCTCAATTGCCATACTCTACCATGAAGAAACAATCCACTTCTTGGTTGATAGCAGGGAGAACTGTATGATGTTGTATGTCTATCAGTCCCTGTGTATACTACACTGTTGCTGCCTTCTATTTGTTTTCATCATAACTTTTACAAACGAACTCAGAACAGAGCAATCCAGGTACTCAAAACGACGGGAATAGGTCTGGTCTACAAGGCTCACGCGAACAGAATTGCGAAAAACTTTTTTCTTTGGCTGAAAACGTAACTTTTAGGTTACGACTCATAAAACCTCTATTTTTGGGTCTCCACTACTTTTACAACTTATTTTAAGCCTACCCATGCATTTTAAGCTAAAACACATAAATATAAAACATTGATATTAATAAGAATCTCAATTTTACTGTTCATAGACAGGCTATCTGTTATTCATTAATCTTTATCAAATCCATCTTTAGTGTATTATTTTAAAAAAAGAATATATGTTCTCTCTTAATATCTCAACTCATTCGTATAAGCTCTATTTAATAGATTATTCAACAATCTTTCAAATCGTGCTAACGAAAGATATGCCCTGCTACATTCTTTTCGACTTTAAGAACTTCAAAGACTAGTCCTATTACACAACCTCTTTATCTTCGTTCCTCGACTCTCTTCCTTCCAAGCTTTGCTTCCGGAGCCTTTCCTCCTCCCTTGACTCCCTTCCGTCGAAGCTTTGCTTCCGGAGCCCTCCTCGTTGCCTAAGCTCCTCTTTTCCTTCGCTTGGAGTCCTCCTTGTTCCCCCTTTTCCCCTCGTTAACTCTTCTTATTATGCCCTTAAAAAAAACCTTCTCCCCCTAAGCAACGATGGCGCCGTAGTTGCTAGGGGCGTGAACTCTCTTGATGATGTCGCAGAAGTCGATCCTGACTAGCGTGGAAACTGCTCGAAATAACGAAGAAAACGGACGCCTTGGCGAGCTGAGTAACTTCGTCTTCTTGCCTGTGTGCAGCCGAGGACTCCCCAGCCCTGTGCGAGCTCCTCTCTCCTGCCTGCGCCCTCTGCGCGTTGCCACGCTTACCATGCTTTTCTTCTTTCTTGCCCTCACACACTAAAAAAGGCCCAAAAGTAATTGGGCGGCCTTTGTGACTCATTGGGCGGGTGGCCTCTGACCATACCCTCTTGGGCGGCCATTCCCTTGGTGGTTGGCCATAGGTTATGGGCCCTTGGGCACCATTTTAAGGGAATCACATTTGGCATACATATCGGCCCCCGGCCAAGGCAATGCCAAGCACAACGTTTTTTTTTCTTCAGCAGCACTGAAGTAAATCCGCAATCAACACGCTCCCTTATCTAGGTCCATCTATGCATGTCCTCTTTGATGATACACTTTTGTGTGCTGAAACAAAAAGATCTTTGGGATAAATAGCCTGTCCAGGTGATGACATTCGGAACACGATCGAGAGCCAAAATCTCCCAGATGGCACTCCGGCCGAGCTTACTAGACTGGCACGGAACCGGCCCCCGGTGAATATTCAACAGTCAATATATTGGCGACCAGAACCCGGAATATTGATCTGAAAAGACCGACATGCTCCATAAAGTGAGCACTTTAGGCCCGTACATTCGTTTCATTTCTGTCACCTCAGCTGCAGTTGCCCAATCTGGTACGGATCTGCAATCAAATCACATTTCAATATGCCATAACTTCTTCACCGTAGCTCCGATCGACGAGCCGTAAAGACAAGCCAGTTGAGCACATCAAGCACTAGAGTTCTATATCATAAACTCCCATCTGTGCTCACTTCAAGTATAGTACTTTTTAGCATCATTAAGGCATCAATTGGCCCTTTTAAGTCGCATCTGGCATACATTAATCATTAAACTTGACCTGTTATCAAACCCTGATTACTACTCACTAAATTTGTAGGCTTCAAAGAAGCTTAGCTTCATTTCTCTGCTCTTTTTCTCTTCACAGCAACGGAGCTGCACGACAACGTAAATTCGGGAACTGGAAAACCCAATGTCAACAAAGATGGCAGGTAGTAGGTGTCAAATTTTGTACATATGTGAGTGGTTTTGTTTGTGTACAAAGTGTTGGTGTGGTGTGGTATTTTTTTGGTTCAATAAGCATGTGTGTGGTTGAACATGAATGGTTAACAAGGGGGTTCAGAAACGATGGTGCAACCAAAGTTGGTCAGGCCTTAAGGTAGTGCCAAGGAGTGCTATGGGTACATGTGAGGGCAGAGGACAAGGTGCTAAAGCAATCGTGAAAGACTTGGGTAGGCAGGTGATAGGAGGAATGTATGTCTAATGTGGATTTTTAGGCCAGAAAGGCTCCAATGTGGGCCAATTGGGATGGTAGTTCGATGTCAAGAGTGGTGAGATTGTGCCTCAGAATTTATTGTTCAAGATTCTCTACGAGCCGATTCAGACGGCTCCTGGAGCTAAAGATCAAAAGTTATGGCAATTCACAGCTAGAAGGTCTTGCAAATTTCCCACAGATAGGACAAGTGGGGACCGCACGTGGTCATAGCTGATGTGTGTGGATAAGTGTAAAGTGCTTGATCTGTGGAGCAATGTTAGTCCTTTTGGATTGAAAACTGGATCCCAAATGTGTAAGATATGGTTAGCTGAATGTTTTTCGGGGGCCAATTATGAGCCAACTGGGTTGCATTGGAAAGAGTGCCAACTAGTCCTTGCTAGTGTTTGCAAAGATATTTTTCCAATATGAGAAGCCAACACAAAGTGAGGTCTCATCAATCAGACTCCTGGACAACAAGATAGAGGAGATCAAATATGGAAACTGGTGTAGAGAAGAAGGTGTCAAGTGATTATTTGCAATTTTGGTGGCCTCAATTGAAGGGCCCAAGAATATGAAAATCCACAAGAATTGAGTGACTTGTAGTCAAAAAAGTGGACTTTCGGCGAGGCTTGATGGCCCTGTCATAGGCTTTGTGAGCACCAAGTTGCAAGGCTTGGATTGTGAAGAAGAGAGGAGTTTGTTTTAGGTTTGTATGTGCATTTTTGGTGACCTTGGAGGCCATTGGAAGGAGACAATGCTTCAGGAAGTGCCACATGGTGGAGGTTTTGCCCAACATACAAAGTCTTGAGCAAGGGAGGTAGTGTATAAGGGCCAAAACAGTGCCATCCTATGGGTACCAGGTGAGAGAGGAGAGCTTGGAGCTCTTTGCGCGTGGAGCTAAGGTGGCACACAAAGGGTGCTCCCCTGGTGGTGCGTGGGGCAGCTTCAGGTGCACAAGGGTTGGAGGACCAGAGTTTTTGCGGTGGCCAGGCACAAGCAGGATGATGATGTGGTAGTGTGACCTGTAGGGCGTGTTCACATGAAGGGCTTACCCCCCCCCCCCCAATCTTTTATTGAAGGAAATTTAGTACTCAAGGGAGCAACAATGGAGCCATTGTTGCCCCCCATGGGTAAGATAAAACTCATGTGTGCTGGGAAAGAAGGGGATACCACCTCCTAAAAATTTCAAGTGTGGGTGCCAAAGTGGACAAATCAAGAGCAAACTTCCAAATGTGAAGGAGGCTTTCTAAAAGGAATAAAAAAGCGTTTTGGAAGTTTTTTTCTTTTGAAGCCCTGTGAGAGAGAAGAAGCAAGTCCAAGAGGTTGTCTTTGGCAAACATGAGTTTGGTGGAGCCGAGAGAAGAGGAACAAAGTTATGGTGATGTCCACACCATCTTTGTAACTTGTTTTTTGAGCAAGGAGATTCATCGTTGTTGTGTTTTGTGTCATTTTCCCTTCACCCCCATTGTTTTTTGACCTCTCTTTGCAATCCGTGGTGTCATGTGTGTGTAGAAGTATGCCGAGCAGTCGACGGTGTTTAGTGTTTCAAAGAGGGTGAGAGAGAAATGTTGTATGCACAAATGGTTTTGTAATGAACATTGAAAGAAAAGAGTTTTCACATAGACCTTTAGTCAAAGATACTGTGGATGGCACTCAATCTACAAAAGATGCTTATGCAAGATCCATTTCTATTGGGGATTCATTTGAATGGCTTCCGTTTTGTGATGCTTACAATGATTTTGGTGAATTGGTTATGCAAAAATTGTCTTGCTGTGAATAAAATGATGATAAAGATGTTTTAAAGCATGAAGTAGAGCATGGATGTAGCCAACGAGATATAAACATGGAAAATGGTATGACCTAGGATGACATAGAGTATTGTGATTTGGAAGTTGGTTCATGCTTCAAAGAGGTTCTCAAATCTCCAAATGAAGATAAAATTTTTTGTGATGCCAATGCTCTTCAATGTGATACGTGTGCTTGCGGATTGGTGGATGAGATGTATTCCAACTTTGTAGGCTCTTGTTTGGAGGGGGTGCAAGTTGATACGCAACCACCCACTCCTACCAATGAGTTGAAGGTTTATGATGATGAAATGAAAAAATAATTAACTTATATCTTTGTGAAGCATGTTGATTTTTGTGAGATTGAAGTATAGAGGTACTTGAAAGAAGGTGTGATGGTAGAGAGAAAGTGTGTAGGAAATATGGCCTATATGCATACCAAATGTGATGAGGATCCACTGCATCATGGGATATGCTCTCTAGAGGGTCCCATTGAAGAGGATCTTATGTATCTTTTGGATGAATCTTTGGATGCTTTCCATTCCACATACAACAAGGCTTTTGAAAGATATCAATCATGTCATGAATTGGGACAACAAGAACATAAGTACATGGAGCTTATGGCTTGTTTAGATGATGCTCTTGAGGAATTTCAAGCTCCTTATGATAGGGGTTTCCAGAAGTACAATGATATATGTGACCTAGAGAAAGAAGAAGATGAGCATGAGGTAGATTTTATGATATTCTTGGATGAGGTTTTACATGATTTCATGCCTGTAAGAGAAGTCATGCATCTAGCTTATGAGGTACCAAATGAGGCAATGGATAATATGGAGCTTGATGATTTAGGGATGCATACTGAAATTTTGAATACTAGAGGGGGTGATGCAAATTCACTAGAAGTTCATGCTATGTGGAATGAGTGGGAGTTTTTGATGCTACCAAATGACCTAGGAAGACATTATGATGCTTATGGACTTTGTTTGAGTATTTATACGCCCTTCGGTACAGGGAAATTCTTTGACGTTCTTGATGGATATCCCTCTAATATTATGTCTATCAATTTAGGGAATAAATTTTTTATTATATAGTTTTTCTAGCATGAAAAAAACAATATATGCTTTCCATATGACCCAAGTGGGAACTATGTTCTTGCCGTGTCTCTCATTACATGTTTACAATCGAGATGTATGAATACAAAGAAGCAATCAAGTTGGCACATACCGGAGGATGTGCAAGTTTAGAGGGTGTGGATGTCATGCCGTGGCATGTACATAGTGTGAAATAAAAAGATCACCTCAGTTTTAACACTTCTCAATTCATGTAACTAAAAACAATCATTTACATATTGTGATATATGCTGAAGCGGATATTGCGATCACTATCATGTACATACCTATCCGGGGAGTCGTCGTCCTCGATGTGGAATCTTTGCATGATTTACCACTTGAAAAAATGATTAATTTGGCTTTATGATGTACATATCCCAAGTGTTTCATGGTGGCACACTCATCTCGCCTATAACGACTAATACGGGCAAAAACTACCGAAAATAGCAGCTAACAGGTGTCGTCTTAGAATTGCATGGAATGTGACCCCAAAAGGTACATTAATGAAAAAGATGCATATCTATGATTTTTATGATTATGCAAGTGATCCCACAAATTTAGGGATTTTTTTGACTCGGGTTGGGATTTTTCACAAAAAATGGCATTTTTGGGGTAAAAAATGAGTGGAAAATGACCTAGTTTTGGTCCAAAGTGGCAAAATGGCCCAAACATTGACACATCAGCTATATTTTTGTGGGGGAGAGAGAGAAGGATGATTTTTACTGGAAAAAAACATGCAACTTTCTTCTACTGGGCACAATAGCTTTCATGGTTTCCCAATCTATGTGTGCTACAGTCCCTCCTATTGTACACATAGTCTCAAAATATCGTCCTTACCTTTCTTGTAAAGTCATCCAGCTAAAAGCTGTGATTTTGTGTTTGATGAATTATTGATGGTTTTCTTTTAGGTCATCCTATCTTCAGGTCATCCTAGAAGATCATCATCAACACCGTCAGGTGCTTCTCCATGGAACAATCTCAAAAGATGATCTGCTCTCATGGATGGGCTAATATGCACCCTATGGCATAGGCTGATGCATCTATATGTACGTGGAAGATCTTGTTCCAACCAGGGGTGTCATAAAACCTATTATCTAACCAACTCAAATGGTTTTCTCATATTAAACTGATCATTTAATCTGCAAGAATAAATGGGAACAAGGGTTAGAATATAGACATGTGCTTATAGATATATCTCAACACAGGGCCAATGGAAAAGTGGTCCAAATGAGAGATAGTCTGTCAAAGAGAAAGGCTAGCCAATGGAGCTTAAAGACCTTAGGGTTAGCTTCATTGAAGACCTCCAAAGGTTAGTGTTAAAAATCTTTTGACCTTAGGCAAAAGGTGGGAACCCGGCCCAAGCTTGAGGTGCTTGTTGTGCTTGCTGACTAAGATGCTTGAGGTGCTTGCTGACTAAGATTCTTGAGGTGCTTGTCATGCTTACAAACTAGGGAGCTTGAGGTGCTTGTGGGAACACTACCCAATCTTGAGGTTCTTTGTCCTACTTGCTGACTAAGGTGCTTCTGTTCCAAAAGTCAACAAAATCCCTACTAAGGAGGGAGAAAGCACTTAATCTAGGGGGAAGAGAGAGGACACACACACACACACACACACACACACACACACACACACACACAAGGTAAGCCCAATCCTCAAGAGGCAGCAATGACACATGTGAAGCTGTTACCCATGTTGCCCTCATGATGTGCCTAAAGCCTATTGGTTAGCCTCCCAAGGGGTCCAATGACTTTAGTTGATTTAATTAATTTTTTTTACATTTATCAAGTCCTCTCTCTCAAAGGGGAAAGGGGGACACTTGTCCTAATACTAGCCTTGTTGCTTGATACGCCTTCTGCATGTGATTGGCCACGCTTGCAAGTAAGCTTCCAAGTTGAGCTAGAAGAGGGGGTCGACCAAAGCAAGAAGGGGGGTTGCTTGGGGGGTATACTCTCACATACACACACTCAAAAACACTCTCATTGTGTGAAGTGCAAAGTTCAAGAGCTCCATCTCCTTCTCCAAGCTACTAGAGACGTTGAGAGCCTACACCAACACTCTTAGCTATGGAATGCAAATCCAATGAAGAGACATGCTTCAATGCTAAAGCGTGCCATCTTGTCCATCTTCATTACTATGCTATTATGTATGCTATCAAGAAGAGTGATGATAAGTGAGGAAGTATTTCTTTCTCTTATGAATGTTTCTCCTTCCTCTTCCCTACCTTCATTCCCTGCTAGTTGTCTCCACCTTTGAAGGTGTTTGAGGCCTTGGGACCAAGGCTTGGGACAATTAATTCTCTTTGCAAAATCTATGTTATGCTCGTGATGCATGAAGATTTCCATCTTCATTGGATCACCTAGGTCACAAGAAACACAAAGATTATATTGTACAAGTCTCTCTTGATGGGAGAATCTATAATACAAATGCCTATTGGCCGGCTCCACATAAATCCCGGTCCTCAACTATTGTCGAGTTCTCTAAACTCTCTCTCTTGAAAAAGTATTGTTCATGTCAAGCTAGTTAAGTACTATGATTTCAAAGTAGTATCACAAAAATGCTCTCTTTAATACTCCTAATTATGCTATTATCAAAGTTCATAGGCCATTTACATTACATTGGTATCAGAGCAATTGGTTTCTCTTTTCTTGCTTAAGAAGACAGGTCCTTAAGTAACCTTTTAATGGTTGATCTGTTTACCTATATTATAGTAAATCGGATTGAGATCTACTATCGGTTTTATTGATCCCACTATGTGTGCACCATATCCCACATAGTGGGATATGGTGCACACCTTGGGAACTTTGTTCTTAATAATGGGGTCTTTTTAGACTTGCCTACGGCTTTACCATTATTGAGCCATAAGAAGTCTGAAAGGAGTTATCCCTCAGCAATTCTGTAATATTAGACACACTCCACTACTCTCTATAATTAACCAATTTGAGCCATATGTGTAGATGCTTAAGTGCTAATTTTCAAAGGCTAAGAGGAGTAGCAACTAAGGTTTTGATTTACCAGAGAATAAACTAAATAAACACACAAAGTATTCTACACATAAGTATAATTAGAATGACTAACAGTAACCAAGAGATTAGAATGAACATTTATAACTTTGATTTTGAACATGAAGGTGCTAATGATGAAGCCCCCATGTTCGTCAATTATCTTGTTACTAGGTTGAAGCAAGCTATGGGCAATGGTGATTTGCAAGCCAAAGTTACTCAACAACTTTGCGCTTATGGGATTTCCATGCCTCTCTAAGAGGAGAGAGAACTTATGAAGCCCCTTGATGGGACCCCCAAAGAAGACTCTCTCCTATACAAGAGGAGGAATCCAAAGAGCAAGAAAGGATGAGTCCTTGAGTTCCTCTAAAGATGTGGCTCCACAAAGATGGCAGTCTAAATGGTTACCAAATCCTCCCAAGAGGAAATGTTCAACCCACAGACCTTCTCCTTGTCCCTCCAAAAGGGAAGAGAGGAAATAAAGGAATGAAAGGGCAAGAATGAGGTCACCCTCCTCTTCTTCTTCTTCACTTTCCTCCTATTCCAATGAAATCTATGACTATTCACCTAGATAATACAAGAGGGGAGGACATTGCAAATCTTACCCTGCATGGTGAAGGTCACAAAAGCTCAATAACTTCAAAGAGGGAGGAAAGAGTATCTCTTTTCTCACCTATGATGACACCTTTGGTTCTACCAACAAAGTATTGAGCTTCATCCAGCAATTTGATGCGGCCTTTGGAGACGAGGGCTTCATAGAGTCCTCCAAGATACACCGTATAGCTACGAATTTCCAAAAATTGGCTCCTCAATGGTGGGCTAGCCTTCGTGGCAACAGCAAAGTCCCAAAGACATGGAAAACTCTACGAGTTTCCATCATGAAGTAATTTCTTGCGAGCCATGCAAAGGACAAAGTGCTTACTGAATACTGCAGTTTGAAGCTTCTCTCCCATGAGTCTATCCACAGATATGTAGACAAGTTTTGGGATTTACGTCTCAAGGCTAATCTCTTTGAAAAGATAGACTTCCTTGAGAAATTTTTTGTTTTTGTTTGTGGGATTACCTAAAGAGATGGCCAAGTACATCAACTCCCAATGGCCTGGTTCTATCACCGAAATAATCCACCACACTATGGCTACTTCATGCATTAATTTTCAACAAGGGGCTAGACGGAATGTCAAGCCCTTGGTAAGCAAAGACAAAAGTGATGCAAAGGGGAAAACCAATGCCCAAAATTCTTCCCAAGGCAATTCCAACAACAACAATCGGTCCAAGGAGAAGGGAGTTTATAAATGTAAAAACAAACTCCCTCTTGAGGAGATTGAAGCTTTTATCAAGGACCATAGATGTTTAAAGTGTGGGGATAAAGAACATGGCTATCATTCTTGCGCCAAGAGAAATGCCCGCAATGAGACTCCTAGAGCTTCCACCATCAAAGCTCCAAAAGATGATGCTCAATGAAAAGGATCACCTCTCTCCTATACTTGGGGAAAGGTAAGGGAGCATGATTCCTTCATTTTTTTCGACCCTAGCTCTACTCAAAACTTCATATCAATGGAGTTGGCCAACAAGGTGGGAATTCAAGCTTTTGAGATGGAGATATTGTAACAACCGACACAAATTTCAAGGGAAATAAGACTTTGTTACTCCCTTGATTGGAAAGTTGAGGCTTCATCTCCAAAGCTATGTCAACAAAGAAGACTTTTTCATCTCTCCTCTCCAACATGAGAATGCTATCCTAGGGGTACCATGGTTCAATCACATGGCTCCCAACATGAAGTTCCTTGAAAGGAGAATCTATTTCACCTACAGGGAAAAGAAAATGTATATAGATGCTAGTGCGTCTGGTCATACTACACCACTTGTAGATCCTCCTACTTTTGATAAATCAATGAAGAGCTCAGTTTTTGCGTACATGATTTTTTCCAAAAGAGTCCCTAAATGGTCCTAATGTTTAATCAAATGTAAATAATAGGAATCAAATAGAGTTAGACTTGTCTAATATATGCCTTTTTGTTGAGCATAACCCTTGCAACAAGTCAAGCCTTATAGAGAATAATCTCACCATCCGGCTTGCATTTCAATTTGTAAACCCACTTTGTATCAATGGTCTTTTTTCCAAGAGGCAATCACATAAAGTCCATGTGTCATTTTCTATAAGTGAATCACATTCTGATTGCATGGCAGCCATCCAATTTTCTAAATTATGTGCTTCATCAAAAGATAGAGGTTCCTCAACATCATGCAAGCTAGACAAAGCCAAAGCATAATAATTTGAAGCATAAGATGCATGGAGAGAACTTGAACGAGTACGACTAGACAAAGGTGCATCCAATTTACTTTCATGCAAAGTATACACTAGCTATTAGGCATACCTCTAGCTTGCTCATGCTTCTCATCCCTTTCCCCATCAAGTACATCATGTACATATGCATCAATGGTAGGCTGATTAGTAACATTTTCAAAAACCCCCATACGCTATACATTTTTCTCATTGTAATTTACATTCGTACTTCCACTATTTCAAGGAGGCAACAAAGTGTCATAAATTTATTGTGAGCCTACATTACTCTCTCTAGTACATCATATCAAGGGCTGGACAAAATATTCCACAAACACAACATCCTGTGAAACCAGCATACCCTTTATTTGTGGATGATACAACGTGTAACCTTTGCTTTCAGCACTATAACTAACAAAAACACATTTGAAAACCTTATCATCCAATTTTTTGTGTTGTGTTTGTGGCACCAAAGCATATACCAAATAGTCAAAAACACGCATGTGCTCAATAGAAGGATTTCTATCATGCCATGCTTGATATGGAGTAATAGAATGCAAAGCTTTTGTAGGAAACATCTTTAGTACATGAGTGGTACACATGATGGTCCCAAGCCAACAAGAATGCGACATAGCTTGAATTTTGACCATACATCGTGCCATTTTGATAAGTGACCTATATTTCCTCTGAACAACACCATTTTGATATGGAGTATAAGGAACTGTACATTGGTGTTTTATCCCACAAATAGCCAAAAATTCATTAAATTCATGAGACATATACTCTCCCCCTCGATCAAAATAGAGGGTGCCTAGAGTACAATTTGAGACATTTTAGCCATAGCCAGAAATTGTTTGAAGCACATAAATACTTTGGACTTCACTTTAAGAGGAAATATCCATTCATGCATGGAGTAATCATCAATGAAAGTCACAAAGTAAAGGTAATTTCCCAAGGACTGAGTTTGCATGGGCCCACAAACATCACTATGCACAAGCTGCAACTTGCATGTCGCCCAAATTGAACCATCCTTTGGAAACTTAAAACACAGGATCTTACCCAAAATATAGCCTTCACAAACGTGTTTAACAGGAGATTCAAGGGGCGGAAAAGAAGCAACTATATCAGATTTCTAGAAATGCAAGAAACTAGCAAAATTGAGATACCAAAATGTGCATGCCAAAGTTTTGCATCTGAAATAGCCTTGAAAGGAGGAATACTTCACGGAGGACTCTGAAAGGGTCACAAAAAAGACCTTATTGGAATGGGTTGCAAAGCCAAAAGAAGGACTTTCCATCACCGAACTGTTGAGAGAGTTTGAGTGGCACTATGCTCAACTGTCAAGAACAGAGCGGGCTACTTTGGATAGTGAAAAGACCGAATTGTTCCTTCAAGCTGCAGGTCATGATCTCCAAGAAAAGCTAGAGCTAGTCCTTGAAGACAAGAATACAGAGCAGTGTCTAAAGGCTGGGTGGAAAGAGGTTGAAGACACAGTCCCATTGCTTGCTAAGAGGTAACATCGTAGGTACAAGATGGTGGTGAATGGTACTACCTCTCCTCCTAGCATGTCAGAGATTTCACCAAAGCCTACCGTTGTGAGTCCAAAAGGTGACAATTCAATGCTTGATGAGCTTGTTAAGGGCATGCAAGAAATGAAGTTAAAGCTAACAAGGCTTGAAGAGAAAGGACAACCTGCTGTCTGCAGGACAAAAATCCCAAAGCAAAGAAGGATTTGTGCATAGATGCATATGGTGTGATGGCACAGACCATGGAAAAAGGGATTGTGATAGCTTTAGTGATGCCTTGAAAAGAGATCTTGTGTTTTTTAAGGATGGCAAGATCCATCTGCAGGAGATAGGTATTCCATCAGGAACTAACTTTGGAAAATGAGGTATGCGTAATTTAGTGGAGGATATGGCGACTAGTCATGTTATTTATGCAGTGGAGGCTGCTATCTATGGGGCAAAGATAGAGCTAGTTCTGAAGAAAGTGTTAAAGAATGCTCCAAATGATTTGAGGAGGTTGATAGCTTGTGGCCATATGCAGTAGCCTCAGCCGAAAAAGGGAAGGTAACTAAACAGGAATTACATGAAGCTGGTGATTGCATATGCCATACAACAGGTTGGGATGACCCTGTGGACTCTTTATTAGTGCATGCCTATCTTGCAAAATGCTATAACAATGAAGAAATTATGGAAGAGAAGCCCAGACGTGAGAATGGAGATGCAGGCCCTTCTATTTCAAAGAGGGTTACAAGAGCTGGTGGAAGAAAGGATCCAAGACCTTCTTATCAGCCTCCACCACATGTGCCTCCTCCTCCCGAGATTCCTATGGAGGAGGCATCTACAGGGAAAAACAAAGAGCAAGGAAAAGATAAAGCAAAAGGCCCTGCATACAAACTACAATCTGACATTGAAGCTGCAACAAACTTAAAGTAGGTATTGGAGGAAAGGATTTTGAATAGAAAAGTTGAGTTTACCTTGGGTGAGGTTCTTGGCATTGCTAAACATGAGTTTCATGAAGAAATTATAGATATCATAAAAAGAAAGAGGCAAACTCTCACTGAGTCTATTCCTCCACAGTCTGAGGGTGAAGGGGAATCACTTAAGGCACATGGAATACATGCCCAAGAGATTGATTGTGATGAAAGTGTGGTAGGATGCTACCAGTCTTCTTGAAGAGATGCACATGCTAGATTTGCAGATGATGATGGTGATGATGAAGCCTCCTACAAAATCCACTACTCCAAAAGTCATTGGGCAAGAGCTACAACAGAAACCTTATTCAAGGTGGGTGATCTTGAGGATCCATATGTTGCATTGGTAGATCATGGCTCTGAGATCAATCTTATATCCAAGAGTCTTTACATGAAGGGTAAGTGGCCGATAGACATAGACCATGGGTGGATAATTAGAGCTGCAAATAACTCATCAGGAGAGCTGTATGGGGCTTGTCCAAATGTGAAAGTGACGATTGGTAATGTGAAGGATGAGCAAAATTTCTTTGTGCACGAGATGTCTACCTATCCTTTTATCCTTGGGCAGCCATACATCACAACCGTTCGCATGGAAACAAAGGTCTTGGATGATGGTTCTGCTTATGCTAGGGTAACGAGCAGAGATGGGAAGCGAGCTGTGCAATTTTTGACTGTGTGTGTGAATCACGAGAGGAACCGCAATAGCCTTCGTGAGTATCCTCTACCAAAAGTGAACAAAGAGTTCAAAGAGTACAGGGAGACAAGGGGTTTTGGTCATGTACCATTGTGAAGCGGGACTGCAATGGTACAAGAAGAAAAAGATTCTCGCCTAACCCAAAGCGACAAGAAGCTTTTTCTACAGGTTTCCAGGGATTAACAGAGCATGGGTCTGTATGTTCTATGAAGGTTGAGGATATGAAAATAAGTGCACGACAATATGTATATAGTGTATAGAAATACATGAAGAAAATGGTTCCATAGAGGATAGTGAATACATTTCAGGGTTCTTTGAACAAGTTTTTCATGTAGATACTATGCTTGAGATTGAAGCTATAATGGATTCTAGCATGCAAGATGGAACCCACATTGTGGAAGTATGCTCTATGGAAATGTATGATGTGATTGAGGCTTTTGAAGATAAAAAAGATTTCAATGCTAATGAAGGACCGTAAGTGCATGTGGAGACCAAGTACAAAACGGTGGCAAAGAAAGTGAGACCAAAGGCCTAACCTTTACCATCAGATTACAGGAAAAAGCTAGAGCAAGCTTCTTTGCAGCCGAGTCTTAGGGATCCAAAAAGAACTGGACACAAGTTCACAATGGAATCCCTAAAAGAGATAAAAGTTGGCTGTGAAGAGTTTTTAACAGAAGAAGAGAAGAAGAGTTTGAAAGGAACGCTTTCAAGACATGGTAAGGATTTTGCTTTCCAGCCACATGAGATAGGGTGTGTTGATCTTAATGTTGTTTCACCTATGGTGATCCTCACTATGCCTCATGTACCTTGGAATCTACACCCAATTCCGGTTCCTAAAGCACATTTGCAAAAGTTAATAGAACTACTCAATGAAAATATTAGCATGGGTATCTTGGAGCCTTCTTGTGCGCCATATTCAAACATGTGGTTCACTGTGCCTAAGAAGAATGGAGCTTTGGGGTTCATACAAGATATGAAACCTGTAAACAAGGCTACCATCAGGAATGTGGGTATAGGACCTTTAGTGGATGAATTTACAGAGACGTTTGCAGGAAGGTCAATTTACTCAATGGGAGATCTCTATTCAGGGTACGATCAATTTCAGCTAGATGTTGAGAGTAGAGATCTGACAAATATGAAAACACCTTTGGGACTGGTAAGGATGTGTACCTTACCTCAAGGAGAAACAAATTCAGTTGCACATATGATGAATGGGAAGAACAATGTTCTACGCGACTTCATACCTCAAATCACAATTCCATTTCTGGATGATGTGCCCATCAAAGGATGTGAAGACAAAGATAAAGATGAAGCTATGGATTCAAGGGGGTGCCGTAAGTTTGTTGCAGACCATATCAAAGATTGTGAGAAGATTTTGTGAAAGCTGGAAGAAGTTAATCTTACCCTGTCAAGGAAAAAATCTGTATTTGGTGTTAATGAAGTGTTGATTGTGGGGCATATGTGTGGTCCTTATGGTAGAAGGCCTTGTCCAAAAAAGATGGATGCAATCAAAAACATGAAAGAAACATGTACAACTATAACTGAAGTTCGGAGATTTCTTGGTGCTTGCGTCTTCTATCTTATTTGGATATCACATTATGCACATGTAGCAAATCCCCTTTATAGGTTGTTGAGAAAGAATCAAAAGTTTCGATGGGAAGAAGAGCACATAAAAGCCATGAGAAAGCTAACGAAGCTACTTCTTTCATCTCCAACCTTGAGAAAGGTAGATTATGCATGTGAGAGACCTGTCATTGTGACAGTGGACACGAGTCCTACAAGGATAGGATGGGCAGTAGGGCAAGATGATGATGAGGGAAAAAGGTATGTGGTGAGATTTGGAGCCAAGATTCTGAGTTCTCGGCAACGACATTATGCACAAGTAAAAAGGGAACTATGGGGGGTGGTTACAACATTGAGGTGTGACAAGAAGTACTTGATAGGGGCATAAGTGGTTGTGGAAACTGATTGTTTACCTCTTCTTGGAATGATCACAAACTGTTCGACTCTTCATATTGCTATGCTACGATGGACAGCCTACATAAAGTCCTTGAATCTTGAGTTCAAGCATATTGCAGGGAAAGACAATCCAATGGCAGATATGTTGTCTAGGGCAAGGTATGAAGATGAACATGACATGATTATTGAGGGAGATGATGTAGGCACAAAGCTTTACACTATTGATCATGCAAAGAGTAGTCATGGATGTTTTGTGTCTTCACTTGAGTCCTTTTTAGAGGAACTATATGAGGATGAATGGCTCTTGATAGGTCGCTACTTAAATACTTTGCAAAACAGGATGATTGGACTGATCACGAATTTAAGAGGATAAGAAGAAAAGCATATGGATACTTCTTGAGGGATGGCTACTTATGGAAGCATCCTAGATGAAGAGATGGTACACCATTGCGTGTAGTATGCAATAAAGTCACTCAACAACAAATCATCAAGGAGTTCCACGAAAGTTTATGCGCAGGACATCGAGGTGTATGGGCAACATTTTCCAAGGTAAAAGAAGGTATTGGTGGAAAGGGATGTATAAGGATGTGGCTAAGTTTGTGGAGTCTTGTGTGACATGCCAAATGTATTCAAATGTATGTCATTGCGATGGACTACATCCTACTTATCCATTAGCCATGCATTACAAATGGGTTGTGGACTTGGTTACATTGGTAAATGAGGTATTTGGTGCTTGCAAGAGAAGATTTTTCTAATCAAATTGAAGGGCGTGCATTGAGGACAAAGAGTACACAAGCTGTACGCAAATTTCTTCTTGAAGATGTGATCTGTCGCTATGGGTGTGTGGGAGAGATAACTGCAGATAGAGGAGAATTAGATGTCGATGAAGCAAGGGAATTCTTCTCTAGAATGGGCATCAAACTAGCTTTAACTTGTGCTTATAACCCAGAGGGAAATGGAAAAAGTGAAATAGGGCATCCTCCAATAATCAAAGATTATGCTTGTGATGTGGTGTTAGTGGCCAAGGTTATTGCCATTTGCATTGTGGGCTGACCGTACAACACATAGTTCAGTCACTGGCTATATGCCTATTGAATTGATGTATGGTCAAAAACCTCTGATGCCAATTGAAGATGTAGCTCTTACATGGAATGTATTGCCATGGGAAGATGGAATGAGTGGAGAAGACCTTCTTGCATTGTGCATACGGCAATTATAAAGAAGGCCTGAAGACATTGAGCTTGCAAAAGCTCGACTAAAGAATGCAAGGTTGAAAAAAAAAGACAGATTTGACAAGATGCATAGGCTCAGACCGAAAGAAATTGAAGAAGGTGATTGGGTGTTGGTGTATGATAGTAGCCTTGAAAACCAACACTCTACAATAAGGAAGCTTGCAAAGAGATGGTTTGGTCCTTATGTTGTCAAACATGTGCATGGAAATGAAACTTACACCTTGCGTGAACTGGATGGGACAAAAATGAAAATTCCCATTGCGGGAAAAAGAATTAAATTATTCAAAATAAGAGGGGATTCTGATCCATTTGATGCACAACCAAGTGAAGAGGATGATGAAGCCAACTGTATGCAAATTGAGGATGAAAGTGAGAATATGGCATCTGACCATGCTCTACAAATGTTGTTGTGGCACATACCAGAGGATGTGCAGGTTCATAGGGGGTGGATGTTGTGCTGTGGCATGTACATAGTGTGAAATAAAAACATTAACCTCACTCTTGACACTTCTTGATGTATGCAAATAAAAGAAATCATGTACATATTGTGATATATGTTGAAGCGTCTACTGCGGTCATTATCATGTACATACCTATTTGGGGAGTCGTGGCCCTGGATGTGGTGCATTTGCATGCTTTTCCACTTGATAAGATGCTTAATTTGGTTTTACAATGTTTATATTCCAAGTGTTTCATGGTGGCACACTCATCTCGCCTATAAAGATAGATGCGGGCTAAAATTGCCAAAAATAGCAGCTAGCAGGCCTCGCTGCAAAATTGCATGGAAAGTGACCCAAAATGGTATATTGATGGAAGATGATGCTTATCTATGATTTTTATGCTTATGCGAGTGATCTCACAAATTTAGGGATTTTTCTGACTCCATTTGGGATTTTTTGCATTAAAAATGGCATTTTTTGGGTCAAAAATGACCTAGTTTTGGTCCAAAGTGGCAAAATAGCCCAAAAATTGACACATCAGCTGAAAATGCCGTGGGTAAGAGAGAGAGGGCTGCTTTTTATAGAAAAAACCATCAATTTTGCACTACTGTGTAATGGCCTCCATGGTTGCTCAATCTATGCGTAGGACAGTCCTGCCTCTTCAAAATCTTGTATCTGAGCTAGTGAGGGAGTGAATTAGGGTTTCTTCTTATCAAAATGGTGTGTGGGCTTCACTTTAGAAGCTCATAAATCTCTGCAAAATCAGAAAATTGTAGTCGTGAAGGTGGAAGCTCGAGCATTCCTTTCAACTCTTTGATGCTACGACTATGTAATTGGTGGCGAGGCTACATGATATTGTGAAAGAGTGAAATTGAATGTGATTTGATGATCCTCTTATCATAATCTCAACTATAAAAACAAAAAATTTCCACGCACGATAGTAAAGAGGGTTTGTGACTTTGCTGTCACAAACGCTCTTAGATTCTCTGTCACCCTTAGAAAGAGGGTTGGTGATTCTCCACAAACGTTTTTTCGCAAAGTGTTTGTGACTCTCATCATGAACTGTCACAGCCAGAGGTTTTGCACGTTCCTAGCTAGACCGCACACATTCCGATATACAATGCACGGGAAAAAAAAACCTCCTAGAGAGGGAAAAATGCCATGGTAGTCCTAAGTGTGCTCACACACATCATTACAACATGTATATGGTAACATCTGAGATTTTCTTGAGTGATATAGAGTTAGCTTGTAATTTGTCAGCTCTTATATGTCTATAAATACGCAATTGAATCAATGGAAATCTATAGTTGTTGACAAGTATGGACGAGAATAGAGAGCTGTAGAAATCACAAATCCATGGACTGCATTAGACATAGGTGGATATTTGGTCAATCAAGGACTACATATACCTCCACCAAACATAAGAATTCCTACAAGAATTCCAGAAAAGGAGCCACCTGGATTCCCCTTCTAAAGTGATAACAAGAGATGAAGTGATCACAGAGATGGTAGACATGCCTTCTCAAGGACCAACTTCTAACAGAATGACTAATCCCTTTGAGGAAGAACCTAAGCATAAACGAAGACCTCAAGCGAGAGAAGGATTGGGAGAGTTTATGGTTACACCTGTAGACAATCGGCAAGTTAGACCATCCGAGATCCAAAAATGGGTAAACATGAAATACACCGGAGATAAAGATCCGAGAGATCACGTAGCATCTTTCAGACGAGTAATTAGAGTAGAGAAAGTTTTGGATTTTTCAACACACTTTGCAGGATTTGGAGTGACTCTAGAAGATAACACGGCTACATGGTTTGACATAGTGGAAAGATGCAATTTTGAGACTCTAGATGAGCTGTTTGAAGAATTTATCAAAGAATTCTCGTAGAAAGGCACAACTCACAATATTGTCTTGCAAATCCATAGATTCAAGCAAAAAGAGAGTGAATCGATATATAAAGTGGCATTACGGCTCAAAAGATATGTCAAGCTCTATCCAAGAGCTGAACTACTTATGTAAGTACGGTTGATATTGATCTTTATCCAGGGAATGAAGCATGCGGGTCTTTAGAAGAATTTGCATATGATAAGGAGATTGACACTTAATGAATTGATCAAAGAAGCTCTTTATCTGGTGGATAACTGTGAGGAATATAAAGAAAACGTTTGTAAGAGTCAAAAGGATGACACATCCTTTGAGCACATTGATTCATAGATGAGTAAATCCATTGCAAAACAAGCGGCACGTATAGACCAAGAAACATTAATCAACAAAATGACTAAGAGGTTAGTTCCTCTTGTAAATTTTGATCCAAGGGAACCTACGTGGTGCGAAATTGAATGAAAATGAAAAAACCATATGAGGGAAGAAACTATGGCATGGAATATGCTAGGGAGAGGTATGTACAATCTAATCTAGTAGCACCTCCTCTACCTAAAAATGCTATGAGGAATGCGCCACATCTAGTAGGAGTTGCAAGACCGTAACCTGTCTTAGAGTAACAACCTCTTCTTCCATGTGCTAGAATTCCTACAGACATGAGATACACACAGATGATGGAAGCATCTAACAAACAGGTGCTAGTACCAACTACAATGCACTATAACAACCAAAGTGGGTACTGCCCTTTGAAGCAACAGAAGATGAGAGAAACACGTGGAGTAGTGAGGCCGGTACAACCTCCACATTCTGAGTTTTGACCTGAAGAAAGAAGGTACGGGATGGACAAAATGACATTGCGGTTCATTACAAATAGAGTCTTAGCTAGGTTAGAGCATGTTTAATGCCAAGGGGAAATGCAAGAAGAATATCCTCTACGAGATTGTCATAAAATCTGTGGCAACCACTTGGTCAAACAATGTCCTCAGATGGAGATCACACAACTAAATGCCTATTTGTCTTGATTGTGGTGTCATTCACTTGATCCCCAACTGTCCAAAAATCCCACATCGAGACACAAAGATCACAACGAATGTCTCAAAAATTGTTCAGCTACCCAGTAGCTCAGAAAGTAAAAATGTCATACCATCATGTAGTTACGAGAGCATAAGATCAAAAGGAAGCTGAGAAGAAGCCAAAGATAGAGAAAACGGAAATTGACGCGAGTCCAGAGATGGGTGAACCAAAGACTGGCCAAAGACTGATGCACCTAGTCAAAAAAACAAGAGCAAATGGAATAGTTGGCAAAGCTAGAAAGGCTAGGATGAAAGCACGTAGAGAACAAGAGCCAAAATCCCTAGCTCAAGAGCTTACCCAAGATAAAGAGAAGATAAGACAACATGACGAAATGGTTTCATCTTCTCTTGCATAGACATTGATAGCCATTTTTTGGCTATCCAAAATTACCATAGTGAGCTACCTCACCCTATCAAAATCAATCAAACACTGTGTCTATCCTGACCCTTTCACTGTACATACGAGTGTGTGATTTAGGGGACTTTTCCCATATCTCCTTAAAAATGCTCAATTAGCTAGTCATTGGGCTAGTTGAGTCAAATAAATAAATAAAATAAAAAAGAAAAGTATATTATGGCCTTTATGTGTGTAAATATTTCATTGCATATAGGGCCTAAATATGGAGATTTTTATTACAATTATTTTTGTATTTTATATAAATATTTATATCTAGGTGTGTGTTTTATTAGAACTAGGCCTTCTTTTATCCTCTTGCACCATAAGTTATTTTGTTTGTTTGCCAGTGTGTACATTTCCTAATCTCATAAATATATATATTTTTTATACAAATCACCCCCACATTTTTATCCTCATCCTTGTGAAAAAAAACCCGGCTTCTTCATATCCATAATTCTTCCATACTTTTTCATTATATACTCATTATTCTAACACCATGTGCTCATTGAGCTAAAATCCATGAATAGTCCATACACTAGTCTCACCATGTATATATTTTTTTATTCACCAATAATCCTCCTCCATGCATGTGTAAAGATATTTTGGATGCTTTGTATCATCATATGACAAAGGAGGGGCTCACTCTTGGATGCATTGTGCAAATTCAACAAAGGAGGGGACCACTAAAAGACTTTTGCAGGCCTAAAAGTAGGCTTTTTGGTGAGATTTTTAGCGTCTATCTCCACTTAGAATTTGAAGAAGTAACCAACAAACAAAATAAAGTTCATGATCTGAATAATCACATCAATTTTTTCATAATTTTTGGAGCTATTAGAAGTGAAATACGTAATTTATGGTGGATCCCTGTCTGCATACTTTTTCTCACAAGTCACCCATAGTCTTCTCTCACTTCTTTTTACATTCCTACACACACACACACACTCATTCCTTTCGATCCCTCACTCAAACTTGCATCTTCCATGATTTCTCTCACCCTCCTCATCATTATCCTCCCCTCTCACACCCGTAGCTCTCTTTTGAAGCTCTACCTACATCCATCATCTCCATAACTCTCTCCATTACTCCCATATTCAAGTTTTATTATACCCTTTCAAGAATGCATAAAAAATCAGTAGCATAATCATACTTAATATCTTCAAAATGGGGGTTTTATATCAACAAAACCCTCATTCTTGTTGTGGTGATTCAACTACGGTGGCAGCGTGAAAAGAAGAAGAAGAAGAACCGCAGTCACTTTCAACAATCTATGCACGGGTGAGTCCAATATTCCTCAAGGATTTACCATCACAAGGGTACACCCCTCTGTTCTCATCCTTCAAGTCATTCTACCCATTATAATTATATTACTAACTTTTTGTAGTGATTACTAACCATAACTACTAACCCTTTCTTATAAATTGCACCCTCTACTCTATCTTGGAGTAGGCAACTCCACACAAAAATCACTCACCTCTCTAGAATCTTCTCTATTTCACCTCAATAATTATCTACTCTTGAGCCCACATCCATGTGACTCAAGAGACAAGAGAGCCCCACTCTCATAGGAATATATATAAAAATTCATGAACATGATTTCCTATGTAGATACTGAACAAGACATAATCCTAATAAGGGCTCTCCTCACCTATAAATAGAGCTTTTTTCCCTTTGTACTTGCATTATCTCTACACTATTACTCACTACTTTTTGTGTACCATTCACCATCTTAGTTGTAGGGAGAGAGAGAGAGAGCGAGCTCTGTATACACCATTACTTATGGTGTATAGGAAAGTTTCATTGAGCTAGTTGTAGCATTGCAAGGTAGTGAGTGATTCATAAATTCCAATCAAAGCTATACCTACTCCTACACATCAATTGAATCAATAAGTTGGGTGCAACCACGGCTCAAAACTCTCTTGAGTCTCTCTAATTTGCGCTTGGCAAACTCATCTTGTTTGGTTTAAGGTGACGCATTTTCATTTTGAGATTCTTTTGTAGTATTTGCTTGTATGTGACTCAAGAGCTTTTATCCGCAATGGATGTCATATTTAGTCAACCCCGTATTGAAATCCTCGTGCTATGAACCTTTTACTTTCTACATCAAAAAGAGGAAATCCCATTTTGCCATTCCCTCTATTTATTGAAGTAGTACGCTCTCAAGTTTTTGATTACACAATGTTGGCATGGTAATGCTTTTTCTGTTTAATGATGCAACAATTTATATAAATATGTATATGTATGTATGTATTTCTGGTTTGTGACACTTATTGTGCAGATATCCAAACCGTATTTTGCATTATTGTCCTACTCGCGTCTCAGTATTGTTGATGGTGTGGTGGTATTTGTGGTGCACCTAGCCTTCAAATCTTCGTACTACTGATGGAGTGGTGGTATTGATGGTGCTCCTTGCCCTGAAATTGCTTTATAACCACCTTTGTTTGTGTTATGTTCTATTGTTGCATATTGTTGGAGCCATGCTTGCAATGATGGTGGTGTTGCTTGCTGGTCTTGAGGATTGGGCAACGGTTGTCTATTTTTGTAAAAATGTGGTGTCGTAATCATTTTCAAAGGGATTTGTGGACTTGGTAGGGGTTTGTATGGGCCTTAGATTCTCTTCAGAAGCATGCATCAATCTTTCTACATTCCTCATAAGGATTGGCTCATATTCGAGTCCATACTTGTCAACATACATTATGTGACTCCCTTTGTTTGAGTCATAAGTTTACAAGTATAGAATCTTTTCCGTGATTATTTCTAACTCATAAGGCTTTTGGCATCTCAAATATGATTTGGCCCTACCATTAATATACTCATATTAATGTGGGCCATTGGCTTATTTTTGTCGTAACGTGGGGCATTAATATACTATGTCCCATTGGCTTATTCAAACTTTCACTACCTTCTTGTCAAACAACCTAATGGAATTAGGGAGATCTACTTAAGGCGGCATGCCTGCCATCTTCAAAATCATTTTCCCTTTTGAGACATTATCTCCATATTTGTTATAGTTTTCTAGGTCTTTGACAATGAGGTAATGATTCCTTTGTCATCTCAAACCTATCTCCATCATCATACAGAAGAACTATTTCCGCTTCTCTGGCTGGATTTTCTTCAATACATACACTCTTACAGCCTCTTGCATGAGAGTATACCAAGGATCCATGGGCATTCAATCCTTCTTAAAAGATGGCATATACCTAGGTGCCTAATTCATAGTCCTTAAGGTGTTTCCTTCTTCAACTTGGGTTGATTGATGAGCTACTGTGTTTTGGTCAGTCATAAGGTAAAGGGATTGGTCCAAAGAGGTGTCAATTTCACTATCCTCTTATATGAATGGAGCTAGGGGATTGTGACAGATGGAGTGGCACAGACTCTTGTTGGGACACCTGTTTTGGTGGTTGCGGGAGGTGGAGTCACCTATTTTAAAGCATGGTACTCCAATCGTAGAGAGGACTAGGACACTAATGGGCTTGTGTGCTAGATACACACGGACTCTACTTTAGGGTTAGGTATGATGGCGAGGTCATGTTTTGTTCTACGCACACTAGGGATTTTTACTGCTACTTGGAGATTCTTATACACTCAAAGTATAAGAATTGTTTTCTCATATTCAAAGATCAACTACCCAATCATACACGCTATGTCAAGGAAGTGTTGCATGCTCAATTTCCAAAGGCCTTTAATGAGCATTTCTTAACACAATGGTTGAATGGTTATATCAAAGGGTGGATGCATGAATATGCGGTACACTAGCTACCCATTTTTGGGGTGGTAGCAAGGGGGTGGGATGGTTGGTAGCTAGGTGAGTAAACATTGAGAATTTTTTATAAAGTTTTATTTGAAAATTGTTCATCAAAAGGCTTGAGCAGCGAGCTAGATTTAAAAACTTTAAAAATTATCTTTTCAGTTTCAATTGTGTGTGTGAAAGAAGTGCGGGGGGTCCACCTTACTCCACAATCATGATGCCTCCTGCTCGTCGACAGTTGCAGAGGGGGGGGGGGGGGGGGGGGGGGGGGGGGGGGGAACTGAGGTGGCCAAGCAGCTCCTGTAGCAGCTGAAGCAAAATCAGCCACAATTATTGGGAGGCGGAAGAGGGCCTGTCATTCATCTCCCTCGCCTGATCCACCCTCGAACTCCCCTGCTGGAAAGAGGAAGAATAAGGTCTTGACTCCTTCACCAAAGCCCTGCACTCCTATAGCAAAGAAACATTAAAAAATGGCACATGTTGTAACCCCCAACACTGAGGTACTACTGCATCTAAGCGTTGCTGGCTGTCTCTCCACAATTTATTATAACTTGTTTCCAAGGTCCATGTAAGCTCTCTTAAGCTTGCTTTGAAGCAAACCAAACTTAGAGTCTAGATGTTTGTAGATGCATTCAAGATCCATAAGATAATGTACATGCATTCAAGCTTGCATTGAAAACCCGTGTAGAGGCATTCATGCATGCATTCAAGCTTGCATTGAAAACATGTGTAGAGGCATGCATGCATGCATGCATGCATTCAAGCAGATATATTTGTGCACATTGCATTTTGACTAAACTTCAATTGGTTGGCTGCGCATGCATTCATGTCTTGTGCATAGTTGGGACCGTACTCGTATGGATTGCAAATCATAGTGCTATGAAGAAGCATGAATGAGTGATACTCTATCAATGTGGTAGCTACCACCTGCAACACTCATTTAATATAGGGAAAGTGCATCAGAGATCATCAAGATTGTAGCATTCAGCATTCTGCAAAAAACATAACAAGTTGGTATCATTATGTTAGCCAGCTACATATCAAAAAGTTCATTTAGCAAAGAAATACCAAGGTGGTAGTTACATGGTAGCTCATCTGTCTGGGACACAGGTAGTTGTACACTATTCATGCACATGCCCAGCCTGCTCAATGAACAATTGATGTTTAATGTGAAAACTTCTGTAAAATTATGATATTATTAATGCTCACCATGCATAAGTTATCTAAGTTTTCAGTAAATTTATGGTTGTGTATGTTTCAAGCTTAAGTGTTGAACCATACTCCAATCATACTTCCATACATGTATGCGTTTGCCGTATGGAAACAATTATGGTCTTATGTTTTTCCCTGTATTTTACAAGGCAAAGGCCGTTGGTGCACTCCATATGTGCCATTTGAAAGGAAGACAATTTTTTGCATGACAAAGCCTCAAGCACATGAGGTATACGACCTCCCCAACTCTGGAGTGGATGCTCGACTGCTGACTGAGGCAGATTTCACCAAAAGAAAGATTGGTTGAAATGCTTTAAGGAGGTGCCAAAGAGGGGCAGCAAAGTAAAATGTAGAGATGTGAAGCGAGAGCTCTGGAAGAGGTTTTATGTATTGTTCACATCCGTGTATCAAGAACCTCCTAGCAATTATGGTATGAAGGTGACTAAAGGATTTTCTAGAGGCTTTCTATATGAGTAGTTGAAGGGATAGGTTGATTGGGCCTTGTTTTCAGAAACTATTGTCACAAATATGGATCTAGGAAAATTACATGCAAAGAAGAAGTGATGGGCAAATTTCCATTCCTCCTCTACCCCTAACAGTTCGCGGAGAATGACGAGGACTCCAGATCATTTGGAGGCACCCCAAGAAACTCCGATCGATACAGTGGATGATGTGCATAAAAAGAATTTATTTGGTCCACCGTCTCTTGCAGAGCTAGATACTGCTTACAACATGGTTGTAAGCAAGAATTCTTTTGCATTGTCAGAGTATAATGAATCTTTTAAGAAGGTGGAAAGATGCAATGGCTGCATTACTAAAGACAGAAGGTAGCAGCGATGTTGTGGATGCAATGAAGATAGTGTTGGTAGCTATCAATGGTTGCCTGGTAGCTTCCACTATCATTCCTGGTAGCTTCCATTGTCATGTTGTAGCTACATGTAACTTGAAACAGCAAGTTCTTAAATCCTTAATACTTTTCATGACTGCAGAGGCTGAGCCAGAGACTACAGTTGAGAAGGAAGGTGTGTTAGAGAAGTATAGTCCTGAGAATGGAGATCAAGCAAAAAATGCTCCTTCATCAATGAAGGACAATGAAGTGTCAGCCAGAGACACCAGTCCCTCCATCCTGCAGACCATACAAATGATGCAAAGGGAAAGAAAGAGAAAGATGACAGGTGTTATTTCTGGTTTTGTTTTTTCCTAAAGGTAGATAATATTGTTTAAGGTTCATTCTTGTTGATTGTTTCTTCTCTCTTGTAGATGGAGTTGACAAAAAGCCTACAGATGATGCAGAAGGGAAAACAAAGACATCAAAGGACCAATTAGCCATAGAGACTAGAGAAAATAGTAACATGGAATATGGAAGAAAAGGTGCTACAACAACCAGAGTCAGAAAAAGAATCCAAACATAGTCTCGATATTTTTTCTTTGTAGCCTATCCCCATTTCGGCTCTTTTCCTACATCCTGTCGCTGTTTTTGGCTTTGTAACAATTCTCCATTTCCTATGAATTAAGAAAGCCAAAGTCAAAACTTTTTTTGTCCTGTCCATCATTGTTGTTTATCTCATTATTGTTTCTATGTTCAGATGCTTCCACTAGCAACATTGACAATCTTGATCACATAATAAGTATGATAGCATAGTCTACTATGAAAGACCCTCCTGATGTAGATGGTTCATTTAGAGTTGAGGGCCAAGTCCCATGTGCTAGCAGCATTGATGACCAAGAGGATAAAAACACAGAGTTTTTTGTCCTCAGTATAGGTGAGGACACGGAGATTATTACAAAAAAGTCTAAACCATGGAGGGAAAATGGTGATGCATATGTGGATGCAGGTGGTGATGCAAGTTGTGTAGTTGGTGCAGGTGATGACACAGAGATTACAATTGATAAGTCTAAACCACCTCGAGAAGATGGTGACGCATCTGTGGATGTAGGTGGTGCAGGCAGTGCAGGTGAAGACACAGACATTATCATTGAAAATTCTGAATCACCTTGGGAAGATGGTGATGCATCTGTGGATGTAGGTGGTGAAGCAAGTTGTGCAGGTGAGGAAATTGGTGCAGGTGAGGACACGGAGATTACCAATGAAAATTCTGAACCACCTCAGGAAGATGGTGATGCATCTGTGGATGCAGGTTGTCCAGCTGGTGCAGTTGGTGCAGGTGGTACAGAATATGTAAGGCATGATGATGGGATGGTGTCTCGACAAAGGGAGGATGGAGGAGGTGCAGGTGGTGTTGCAGATTATGTTAGGAACGATGATGGGACGGTGTCTCGTCCATGGGAGGATCTTGGAAGCATATTGTTTGAGAGTAAGCCAACTCTAATCCTTGATATTAATGGTGTCCTGTTGACTTCATTAGACAAGAGGTACCATTCACGGAAGCCTGCCTATTGGAATGATATAGAAATTGTAGACATAGCAGGGGTGTTTGCTAGGTATAAAAGGGATGCACCTGCATTCTTGGGCTGGTGCCTTGTGCACTTTGATGTATTTGTGTGGACCTGTTGCATGAAGACTAAAGCAGAAAACCTGTTGAGCGCCTACTTTCCTGGTCAGTTTCCCCAATTCAAGGAAATTCTTGCACAACAGGATTGTGTAAGTGATGCTAGAATCAAGATAACTGGTGGAAAGCCTATATTTTACAAGAAGCTAAGTGACTTCTGGGAGAAAAGAGATTAGTACACTGCTACGCCCACAATTCTAGTGGATGACATACAGTGCAAGCAGCTGTGGAATCCTCCACGCACTTTTTACATTGTGTAGAATATGGAAAATCAGAATCCCACTGAGATTGAAGGATATCTTACAACAACTGTAAGATCTTGGCTCACAGCTTGGCTTTGTGCGGAAGATCGCCTCAAGTATGCCGAGGACTGTGCACTGTCGAGACCGATCAATAACCTGAGCATAAGGATCTCAAAGCAATGGCGTCTACAGTATTATGGCTAGATATATTATCCTGACAAGTAAGCATGATAAGCGATGTAAACAGTCAACCATTTACTGACTTATGGAGTATTTTTTCTCACTTGTAATGATGACACAATTTAGTAAAGAAGCTTCCAATGCTCAATGTAGTAAAGGAGCTTTTGTTAACTTGTACACTTGTTTACGTTTTTGCATTGTTCATCACTGCACCTCCACAGTTGTACAATTACAAGTACTTAACATAGCTTCTGATACCAGGAAATGTTAAGGGCAGCTACCAGTCTGCATAGTAGCTACCCTTGCAACTACTTAGCTACAGTTGTTTAATTTTTCTATTTCTGTTGTGGAGATGATTTATTTCTTATGGATTAATGTACACGAGGGAGTACTGGTGGGCCCTTGGGTTGGTTCTAGTGGTCATGATCATTCATACATCATATGTAATCAACATTTACCAGAGTAACCTGTCCATTGTCTCTTAGGACTCGCACATGCATCCTCGAACGTTCAAAAGTGCTACCACATTTGCACGCACCTGCACTTATTATGAACGGCTCCTCATCGCCCCAAACGTGATGAAACCCCCCCCCTCACGACATTCAGCTATAACGGTGCCGATGGTGAAGGTGGGAGAGAAGCAGGAGCCTGTAAAAGACTGCTAACACCTGCTGTTGTGCGGGCCTGCAAAAGCTGACCTTATCCTCTGTCAACAAAACCATTGAGCAACCGCTTGCTGTGCATGTGCGAGATCCATCATCAGTTGGCTGTCCGGTCAGGGGCATCGAACCTTGAATGGCCGGCTGCATGTGGGAGTCTCATCTGGAGTTTCCCTCATCTCCTTTTTTAGGGAAAGGCTTTCAACAGAGTGTTCATGCTATCTGCCTCAGGATATCACATAGGCATTTTAGACATGATTCAAGCAATTGCAAAACAGGGTGATGCTCAACACAGAGATTACGGAGATTCCCCAAAGGGGTAAAAAAAAAAGATGCTGAAGGGCCATCAAAAGCAGCTTAGATTAGAACTAGGAATGCTATACATCAAAAGGAGTGCTATTGTAAATAGCCTCATATGTTTCTGAGGAAAGTAAGAATTTTCTTGTATGTCCCACTTTCTGCATTGGAAACTTAATAGTTCGTACAAGGTGGGATTGCAAGGTGGCTCAGAATTTAATAGCTTGAACTCATAGGGATTTTATTTTTCTTGTTCGTACCAAACTCCTTTGACAACAAATGAGTCGGCATTGCAAACACTCCCCATGCATCTCTTAGCAAAGCTTTAGTTTGATTCTTTTCTGCTGTACATTTCAAGACATAGAAATCCACAAGCTCCTTACTTTCATGAGGAGCTATAACAACAAAATTTTCACCAACATGAAGTGCATCACTCAACGCATCATGGTGTCCTTCATATGAAAACTCTTCAATCTCATCATCATCTTCCACATCATCTGTAGGTTCAAGGGTAACATAATTCCATGCAGAAACGTGTGATTTGTTCGAACACCTCCTCTAGTTGCCTTGCAAACAAGCACTACAAAATCATGAGAATTGCCAATACCTAAGAAGTTTTCCATTAGTTAAGGGGTAGCCGCTAACACAATGTAACCCACGTGCATTAGGCATAGATTTACAATCCCAACGTTGGCTTCTATCCACATCACCTACTTTGACCTCCCACAATAGTCGAGTAACTGGTCCTACCTGCGAGAATACGTGGTTGTAGCACCATTGGACATGGTTTCTCTCAAAAATGGCACCACATCTGCTGCACATTGTAATTTCACACAGTTTGGCTTTAGATGCTCCTGACTGAGATGCCTCTTAATAACAACACCTGCACCATCATGTTCGCCCTTCCCATGACCTAAACCTGAAAAGTGATGTGTCATTTTCAAACTTGTCAGAGTTCCATATCGAGCAACAAAATAAAAAGGCCTCTTTGCTTTGAACTGTGAGGTTGCTCCATCTGACCAGACCCAATGTTCTTTGAGCGATATGCCTAGCTCTTTCAACCAACCATAATGGAGCATAAAGCAATGTTGGACAAAAAGAGTATCATGGCTTTTATCATCAGATATATAGAAATGATAGTATTTTTGGACACTACCTGCAACCCTCACATATGTAATGTGAACGAAGATTGTCACCTGGCTAGAATACCAATGCATCGATTGGATCTTGTTTGTTCTTTGAAAGTGTAATTTTCAACAAAATCCACCACTGACACTACCACATCTTCAGGGAAGATACATAGACAATCTTTAAACTGCTTGGCCTACCATCTGTAAACAAAATTGTGTTTTATAAACTTACTCAGATGATCCTTGAACAATATGAAAACCTGCCCGCACTGCATCTCCTTGTGAGAAAAAAATTTTCTTTTCTTCTTTTTCCTTGAATATGTTTTGCCAACTTCAAGGTCTTAAAAGATCTTAACTGTTATCATGCATGCACCATTTAACTCTTCAATGGGAAAATTGGTAGCTTCTTTGAAGGCCCACACGAGGAGCATTTTCCAATCAAACACTTCAGTGCAAAAAAATTTGACCCGCTAGCCTTCGAGCATAAAACTGACTCCCAAAGCTTTGTAAGGCTAGGGCACTGATTTGTTTGAGCACTACATTTCAAATCTACACCACAAATATCACATTGACAACTATACTCTTTCTCATGCACACCATAAGAAATCTGCCTTATATGGTGTACAACATCCCTCACGAATGACATTTGAATATGAGTGATGCAACAACAGCTGTAGCAATCTCGAATCTTGTGTACAAAATACGGTTTCAGCTTTTCAAACGTCCTTTGGTGAATTTTTACCTCTGGGTGACTATGTTTGAAGGCAAGAAAGAATTCTACCTGCATTAAATAATGATATGAAGTACACTTATTGGCAAAATCATAACTTATTGTTGACATGCAAAATTTGAGATCAATCTGGTGGGAGCTAGTATAAGAATGGTAATTAATACTTTTGTGATCAGTGGAAGGAGAAAAGTTACAAGAGCCTGAGTCTAATAGTAGAAAGCACTCTAAGACCTGGTTGTTATCGGACTACCTAAGGGTAGATGTCAGGTTAATAGTGGTAGCTACCACGTTGACAGTTGATAGCTACCAGGTTGACAAAGATAGCTACCCAATCCACCAGGATTGCCATGGAAAATTGGTAGTTTCCACCAAAATTGCCATGGAAGACTGGTAGCTTCCACGAGGATTGGAAGCTATTACTCTTAGAATGGTAACTAATATTTTTTGATGAGCGGAAGGAGAAAAGTTACAAGAGCCCGAGTCTAATAGTAGGAAGCACTCTAGGACTTGTGGCTACCTTTACCATGAGTAGCATTGTAAGGCTGATTGTTATCAGACTACCTAAGGGTAGCTACCAGGTTGACATTGATAGCTACCATGTTGACAGTGATAGCTACCAATCCACCAGGATTGCCATGGCAAACAGGTAGCTTCCACCAAGATTTCCATGGCATACTGGTAGCTTCCACCAGGATTGCATGGAAGACTAGAAGCTATTACTCTCAAAGTGATAGCTCTAGCTAGCTCTAGGATACTGGTAGCTACCAAGTTGACAATAATAGCTACCAGTACACCAATACTACCATGGCAATCTGGTAGAAAAAAATATCAGACTGCTGGCTACCTTATCATGACTATGAGACTGTAAACTAGCAGGTTGAATGTGGTAGCGAGAAAATTTACCAAGAACACCATGGCAGATTCGTAGCGACCCCTATTAGACTAGTCGCTACCTTTACCGAGGACAACATGTACGCTACCAAAGTCTGACATTGGTAATTATAAGGATCACAGTGGTAGCTACCAGTCATGTATAGTAAGCTACCTATTTGGCAGTGGTAGTTACTAGGTCTAAAGCAATGTGCAACAATAAGCAAACTGTACAATAGTCAACTGAAGTACAACCAAACCAGTGCCATAATTGTCAATGAAAATAATCTTGTAGTTACTCAATACGTCAAAAAAAACCTGGGGTTGCTCAAGAAGATGCAATGGGTGTTTATCAAATACTTTGTGTGCAATACGCTTTTGACACACATCCTTTTTGTTGGGCGATACGCGAGTATTGTGAGTCCAGAAGCTCACCAGTGTGGCCTTCACTTCCTCTGTAATTACACTATTTGTGTATTGTTGTCACCCACACAAATACAATGGCAAGTCTGTATGATTATGTTTCAATCGAGATCTAGCTGCATAGAAGTTCCTTCAATGGATACCAAGAAGCCTCGATGCAACTGCTATATTTGGTTTTATGCTTCTGGAATTCATAACCATCATGATACTCGCCCGTTTAATAAACAACTCTGCCAAGATTTTTGGCCTCTTGATTACCTTGAGAGTGTTGTGCATTCCATTAATCAATACCCTCTGCTCATCATTGGAAACCTCACCTCCTGTAGATTGAATTTTCAGTTCTCTCAATGCTCGATGCTTGAGAATGCTCCTAATGGTTTCCTCCTTTGCCTTGTTGTCAAGACCCTCTGTGCACTGCTTGAAAAACTTGATCACATGTGCAGTAATTTTGTGGTGCTGAAATTCATTAATATCAACCTGTTTAATTCTAGCTTCCCTTTCTTTGATTCTCCCACGATATGCACGCTTTCGGTTTGCTTCATAATCCTTGATTACACTCTGTTTGCATGAGCTGCACCTGACTGAGTCACAACAAAGGCATGTGCTACTTGTTAAACTCACAACATCCTCAGCTGAAATGATTTCCACCATCTTGTGAGTCTTTGAGAGGTGGAAAGAGGATGCCAAAGTGGGTACCTTGTCCAAAGCTAAGCCCTAAACATCAGCTAGGGATTCGCATGCAATGTGTGTGCATGTGTGTGTGTGTGTGTGTGTGTGTGTGTGTGTGTGTGTGAGTGAGAGAGAGAGAGACAGAGAGAGAGAGAGAGAGAGAGAGAGAGAGAGAGGAGTAATCGAGGAAGGCAAGCTACTCCGAGAGAGAGTGAGTGCTCAGCTATGGAGATGGGAATTCTAGCAAGAGAGAGAGAGAGAGAGAGAGAGAGAGAGAGAGAGAGAGCAGCTATGGAGGCTTTCAGCTTCAACACAGAGGGGGGGGGGGGAGAGAGAGAGAGAGAGAGAGAGAGAGAGAGAGAGAGAGAGAGTAACGAAAAGGCGTAACAACCTTTGATCATGGTCTCTGTCATGTTTATTAAAATATCATCATTAAATTCACTCAAAAGTTTCCCTCCACCTTTAGATTTATGAGGTAGCTACCAGCGTGCTAGTGTGTCCGGGACACAGGTAGTAAGTCCACCTATTCATGCATCCACCCCAAAGAAAAAAAAACAAGCAATCAAGTGTACAACATGCTATGGACAAGTGGGTCCCGATTCTAGAGAGGAGTTATTGTGGCAACAACATGGAAAATGTAAGAGTGCGAGTGGGCCATGCAAGAAAAGTGTGCTCGAAAGTAGGAATGCACTCATTTCACAAACAACAATGTGAAGCTTGGGCTAGGAAAACTCCCATGCACTATGGTTTAGGAGGCAAAGCAGCTTGGCAAGATACATATGTAAGTAATTTCTTATTATGCAAGATCTTTATAGAAGATAGTTTAGCTTAGAAAACTACTTTGGTTATTTGCAACTTGTAACATTGTCACTATGACCTATCCTACTAGAGAGATGGTCAAGTATGGAGGGTGATATATGGAGTTCAATATGGTGATGGATCATCATATCTCTCGTGAGAAATTTGACTTAGCAATTGGAACTCTACAAGCAGTAAATGTGGTTAATGAATATTGTATTAAACATTAGAGAGAGAGAGAGAGAGAGAGAGAGAGAGAGAGAGAGAGAGAGAGAGAGAGAGAGCAGCTATGGAGGCTTTCAGCTTCAACACAGAGGGGGGGGGAGAGAGAGAGAGAGAGAGAGAGAGAGAGAGAGAGAGAGTAACGAAAAGGCGTAACAACCTTTGATCATGGTCTCTGTCATGTTTATTAAAATATCATCATTAAATTCACTCAAAAGTTTCCCTCCACCTTTAGATTTATGAGGTAGCTACCAGCGTGCTAGTGTGTCCGGGACACAGGTAGTAAGTCCACCTATTCATGCATCCACCCCAAAGAAAAAAAAACAAGCAATCAAGTGTACAACATGCTATGGACAAGTGGGTCCCGATTCTAGAGAGGAGTTATTGTGGCAACAACATGGAAAATGTAAGAGTGCGAGTGGGCCATGCAAGAAAAGTGTGCTCGAAAGTAGGAATGCACTCATTTCACAAACAACAATGTGAAGCTTGGGCTAGGAAAACTCCCATGCACTATGGTTTAGGAGGCAAAGCAGCTTGGCAAGATACATATGTAAGTAATTTCTTATTATGCAAGATCTTTATAGAAGATAGTTTAGCTTAGAAAACTACTTTGGTTATTTGCAACTTGTAACATTGTCACTATGACCTATCCTACTAGAGAGATGGTCAAGTATGGAGGGTGATATATGGAGTTCAATATGGTGATGGATCATCATATCTCTCGTGAGAAATTTGACTTAGCAATTGGAACTCTACAAGCAGTAAATGTGGTTAATGAATATTGTATTAAACATTTTGGATTATTGATTTATCTAATCTGATTTTGGTTGTTGTATAGTAAGACAGATCTAATTTGCGTACCTTTGGATGAAGATGAAGACGACGAGTAAGACGAAGACTCAAATTGATAGATTTTTATGTAGTCCTCTTTTACAACGTGCAAATATGGCACAACAAACCCTCATGATTTGTATAACTTATATGGGATTTTGGCTTTATTTGTAATTAAGTTTAAGATAGCTCTTTTGTGCTTTGAATTATACAGGTAAGGTGTGACATCTAGTTTTAAATTTTATTGTTATTATTATTATTGTACACTTTCCAAAATGCAGTTGATTTTTGATATATTTTATGCGGTCTAAAATAAAGATGCTCATTTTGGATGACCCAAATGAGCACAACAAAAATATGCATTGTAACAGGCGCGGATATATATACACATCTGTTACCGCATGTTTTATTGCTAGTTTTAGCACGATTATTGCCGCTACATGGCTTTTAAAAAATAAAGATGCTCATTTTGAATGGCCCAAATGAGCACCTTTTTATTTTTGAAAAGCCATGAAGCGACAATAGTTGCCCTGATACTATCAATAAAACATGCGGTAATAGGTGTGGATATATGTCCGCCTCTATTACAATGCATATGTTTGTTGGATCACTACTGCTATCTTTGACGCTGTTATTTCCACTCAAACATTTTTTTCTCTTTCTGCTTTCCTTTGTTAATGTGGCAGTACTGGCAGTTCTTGACTTTTCCTCTTATAAAGGATGATTAAGCTATAAATCGATCATTGGCATTCCACAGCAATCCATAGCAGTGTATTAGATAAAGATATTTTTTCCCAAATTTTCCATGTCCTAGTTTGATATAAGAAGCTACAAATTGACCAAATGTCTAATAGAGTAGCACCTGAAACTATTGTCTATTGCAACCTCAAGAAGGTCTCTACTATCATAAAATGAATTTAAATTTTGACCATTTGGTCAAATCTTTTTGGCTTTCTAAAAGAAACCCTTAGTGTTGTGTTGGGTAAGGGAGACTTTCATTGTTCTTAGTGCATGATGGAGACTTACCTTTCATTTCACATCCTAATATGTCTCTACTGCTAAAGTGAAGCTTCACCTTGCATAATTTTAGTAAATTTCACACACACACACATATTAATTGATTCTTTTTATTTCACCTTTCATTTCACAACTTCACATTTCTTGCATTTTATAGCTTGGTTCCAGTCAGTGTTAACGTTCGAGAAAGTCTCTTTTATTATGCGGCTGCTGATCGAGTTTTCTCCTCACAAAGAAGAAAATAAAAAATACTAGTAGAAATTTTGAGATTTGCTAAATTTTTGGATGACTTTCTCACATATTTCATCAGTTTTTCTTCTGTTTACCATGGTTTGCAGCTAGCTAGTCTCGATTTTCAATCAACTCAAGACTAAGCTGAGGCGATCCTTTCCCAAACACTGATACCAGTTTAATTCAACCTAGCAATTTTATCACTTTCTTTTTGTTTTTGAAAGCCGTCATGACCCTTTCACTTGTTTCATATTGTGGATTTTCACAAATGAAGTGAAATTTCTCAACGTCTCTTATATAATGTTCTAGGAAAAAGTGTGTCATGGCGAAGAATAATTTTACTTATTTTGAACCTCCAAGGTTGATAGCCTTGGAGCAAACAATCCGAATCAGCACTAATGAAGTAATTGAGCTCTTCTTTGCAAATATGTAGAGTGTTTTTCTAGATACCTCGATATTTCAATCTAAGAGTGGTGTGCGATTGATTAACTACATGTAAGTCTTCCAAATATTTCTACCCTCAAGAAATGTCCTTCTTATATAAAGAGATGAGATGTATGACCAAAAAGGGTTTGAAAGATGTTTCCATTGTCAAAGAAGATAAGTATAAACACTACTTATGGCTGAAAATCAGCCCACCAAATGGTCAAGTCATGTTTGTGGCCGGTTGCTACATTCCTCACTATGACTCCAACTTTTATGCTTGCTTGAATATGGATAGAGATCAGCCCTTTATTGAACTAGAGGAAGACATTGCTCATTACAAGGATCAAGGTGAAGTTATTGTTTTTGGAGACATGAATGCTCGCACAAATATGCTACAACACGACACATAACAAGTAGACATGCCACATGTCTCAAGAAGAATGGATGACTCATACATGTATAATCGAAGTTCTAATGATGCAAAATAAGTGGATCACTATGGAAAGTCACTTCTACATATGTGCAATAGTACCGGAATGCTCATTGCAAATGGTGTATCTCTATGGCAAGGCACCAATGACTTTACATGTAGAAAGCACAACGGTGCTAGCGTGATTGACTATATGTTGTTCTCGGAAGCCACTCTAGAATGCATACAAAGATTTACACTTGGTGAATGGAATCCGGAATCGGATCATAGGATGTTATGTATTGACCTCAAGTGTGGTAAACGGCCCGAGCATGTAGTCTCCAATCATGATGTGAATCATTTGTACCTACGTCTAGACTTCAAACGAACACTTATATATGCTGATATGGTGGACCAAATGTTAAGCATGATAGAGCATCAAGAGAGCCCAACATTAGAATGCAAGTGGAAAGTTTTCAAAGAAGTAATTTTCTCTTGTGCGAAGGAATGCTTTTCTGTGAAACACATGTCTTGCAAAAGGTCTAAGAAGGGTAGCACCAAGAAGAAATGGTTTGACATGGAATGTAGTCAAGCCCGAAAACACTTGCTAAGATTGGATGCAATCAAAGACAAGGAAGTTTACTTGGAATGTTCACACACATACAAAGCACTTGTTCAAAAGAAGAGGAGAAGGTGGGAAGTCGAAAAACAACTTCTTTTAGCACAAGAGAAAGCACATGCATGTGGCAAGTTTTGGCAAAATCTAAAAGGCAAGCGCGTTGAGAGCTTTGGTGACTTGACTCTTGAGGATATGTATATGCATTGTAAGAATCTCTATGAGCAACCCAATGTTGATAAGATGGAGTGTTGTAGCTCCCTTCCGTTTATGTCTCCCTTCTTTACCATTGAAGATGTATGCCGCGCGCTTGAGAAACTTGCTACTCACAAGGCAGGTGACCTTCAAGGTATCAAGGCTGAAATGATTAAATGGACAAGCAAGAAAACAAGATATTGGATATGCGATATGTTTAACCTTGCACTTCAGTATGGCATGCCTCATGATTGGAGTGCAAATTGGATCAAACCTTTGCACAAAGGAGGAGATGTAAACAATGTGAACAACTATCGCACTATAATGGTTGGTTCTTTAATGGCAAAGTTATTTGGATGTATCATGGAGATGAAGATAAGTGAATGGGCTGAAAATAATGGCAAACGTGCACTTGGCCAAGCAGGTTTTCGAAAGCATCATAGCACTATTGATCACCTTGTCACTCTTCGAGTTCTTATGGAAGCGTCTCGATTGAAAGGAAAAAAGTTGTATTGTTGCTTTGTGGATTTCAAGAAATCTTTTGACATGGTACCGCGAGGAAATATTTGGAGACGTATGCAAAGCCTTCAAGTGCCGAGAGAATTTATGCATGCAGTCTTTCGCATCTACCAAAAAGTGATATGTCGATTACGTATGGGAGATGGAATTTCAGAATTTTTTGCAAGCACTATTGGTGTCAAACAAGGATGCCCACTTTCCCCAACCCTCTTTGGGCTACTCATTGATGAATTGGAATACATGGTTCTTGACTTTATGCAGCAAGAAGGCATAGAAGAGGTTAAGATTGGAAATGCGGTGATCATGCTTTTGCTTTATGCCGATGATGTAGTGCTCTTGGCACATACCTTAGAAGATGCACAAAAGCTTATGAGTGTCTTGGAACTCTTTTGCCTACATAGCGGGCTGATCGTGAATGGATCCAAAACCAAGGTTATGCTTGTAAAGACCCTCAATGATGAAAATCCATGCATTGTATATAACAATGAGAAACTTGAAGTGGTAGATCACTTCAAGTACCTTGACCTTGAGGTTCCATCCAATCATAAATGGAAGGATTGTGCAATGCGTCGCTTGGAATCCGGAAAGAGGGCCTATTATGCATTTGAGAACATGTGCAATGGAGGAGAGATCAAGTGTTGGGCTCTCAAAAAGTACCTCTTTGACACATTGGTGACACCGGTGCTTCTTTATGGAGTGGAGGTGTGGGGTGGAAGCATCGGGAAGTCTACTTGGAAAGAGTTTGAGAATGTCCAAAAGCGTTTTCTCACCAACTTTCTCCAAGTCAAGACACAAACACCCTACATGCTCTTACTTCTTGAGTCCGGATTGCTTCCCATTGAGGTCTTGGGCATGCAAAGGGTTGTGGAGTACATGCGTAAGACACAACGTAGCCCTTTGCATCGACTTCCTAGAATCGCATATGAAGCAAGTCAAATGGTTCAAATGACATGCAAGAGCAAAATACTAAGTTCGGGGTGGATGCTTGATATCAAGAAATGGTTTGGAAGATGGGATGCATGTCACTTGGTCAAGGATGCGTCGATCGACTCCCAAGTTAATGAGGCCTTCTTACAACGCCAATGTATCACGGCTTGGGAGAAATCCGAAGGTTCTCGCTTTAGCAATTACACCACACACGTTGCCCCAAACTACAAATCTCTCTTCTTCTCGGAACGAGGTAACCGAACCCATTCCTACATCCTTGAGCCCATCTCGTTGAGTGCGATCCGCACCATTGCCTCCATTCGTCTTAGCTCCCATTCTCTACGTTGCGAGACAGGACGTTGGGGCAGTGGCGAGGAGTGTCATCGACTTTGCACCTTATGCCCTCGTAAAGTGCGAGAGAGTGAGTACCACACACTACTTGAGTGCTCAGCTTTTGACCACATTAGGTCCTCTTTTCCCCATATATTCAGCCATGATCTCTCCCTACATACCTTCCTCTCCCAACCACGATGTGGACTCTCTATTGCGACACTCATTTCAGCCATTTTTGAGCATCGAGAGTCACTTATGAACTCCACTCACACCACGTGACATGTTCATTTGGTCCCATAGGTCATATTTGACCTCCCAGGACGATAATAGAACTATCTCTCTCTCTCTCTTCCTCTTCAAAATCAAGTAATTATATGCTATAACATGTGACTATCTCTCTTAATGCTCCTAAGTCATTTTATTTTGTGGTATCTTGAATTCCCATCCATTGTCTAACAAAAGATTCTAATGAGCTAAAATGCACAATTTTTGACAAACAACCTCTTTCAAAAAGACAATTAAATGGATGGCAAAATGAAATATACTTGAAAATAATTAACAAGAAAAATTGTTTTCTACTCAATAAGAAGAACACATCATGCATAATAAGTCTAAATTTGTTCAAAATATAAGGAAAAATTTTGTATGATGAAGGCAATAAATGTGGTCTTTGAGTAAAGCAATATCTCATAAGGGCTCTAGAATTAGTGTTTTGAAACACTAATTGGATGAATTATTCAAAATTTTGTATGATGAAGGCAATAAATGTGGTCTTTGAGTAAAGCAATATCTCATAAGGGCTCTAGAATTAGTGTTTTGAAACACTAATTGGATGAATTATTCAAAATCGAGTTATGAGACTAGCCTACTCAATATAAGAATTGAGCATTTGTGAATACATTTCACAAAATTAGAATACCAATGAGAGAAACCCCCGATAATTATATGTTCAATTTGAGAATGAAGACAATGTAGTAAGCTATGGAAAGTATTCTAGTGATCATTGCTCATTGAAGGAAGAGAGCTGGAGCAATGAAGGAAGAGAGTTAATGGGAAACCGTAGCAAACCTTATTTTGATGATGATCATGTTATATACAAACCTAAGCAAAAGGATCATTTTGATACTTTGAGTACCACTAGCAAGGGTAGGGAAGCTAAAGACCTCTTTGATGGATCATTCATGGTTTCCATCATAGATGAGCTCTGAGTCTCGATCAATAGAAGATCCTATGGTCCGTTTTTTAAACCAATCCATGGGTGCCATACACACTAAACATTGTTCATTCTCAACCTTTCCATTGAGATGTCTTTTTTTGTAATCTAGAACATAGAGTATGGTTGGAGATCAAGAAACTTGTATGTCAAAGATAAAGTATTTTTATCCACGTGCTTACTACTTATAGGAGAAGACTTGTAGAAAAAACTTAAAGATTAAACAAAGGTGTTTTTTACTTTTGGTGATAGGAATTTTAATATCACATTGAGGTCGATGACAAAACTCCACAAACGCTAAAGTTTTATCTACCTGAAGGTTTGGACATATATAGAAGATTCATGCCTTTCCATAAGTGTTCGTTAAGAGAGACAATATTCTATGCTCATTTCTAGAGAAAATAATTGGTGGAAAGCTATGACCTAGAAGAAATACTAACCAATAGACTATTTTCTTGATCGCATAGAGAATGGGTTTACACCATCCAAGCAAGCATCCATCTTAATATGTTGTGGATCGAGTGTGAATCTTGTTCAGACTCAGGCCATTTAGATTTGATATGCTTGAATGTCAAGCAATCTGGTGAAACTTGCATAATCTTATCTAAGCTTTCATCCTTCATGCCTCATTCCATAAGCTTTCCTAAGTTTTGGGCCCAAAATATTTGGTGTATATGAAGAGCCTATGGAACTTGGAAAATTAACTTTTGATGGATCTTCCAATATCATCTTTAAAATGAAAGGTGTCAAACTTTGGACATGTATCTTCTCTCTCATAGGCACCTCTGTACAAAATATAATTTTCTTACATATGTGGACTATATTAATGGTCACCATCTTCTTCACATTCATATAGGAAGGACATCTTCTTCACCTCATCTCCTTATATAGGAAGGGCATTTCTTGAGGGTAGAAATATTTGGAAGACTAACATGCAGCTAATCAATCTCGTCTCTTCATATAGGAAGTGTTGAGCTTATATGTGAAGCTACTCAATATATGGCTTCTCTATATATGGCACTCAGGTCCCCTCTATATATACATCATCTCATGTGTGTATTCCACACACTTTGGGGTTCTATTTCTGTGCTCTCTCTTTCTCTCTCAACATGGTATCAAAGTAGTACGTTTTTGTTTTCGATTTTTCTCCTGATCTAAAACAATTCTGCAGAAACTATTCACTAGAAGGAATCGGAATCGATGTGGTCTACAACTTTGCAGAAGAAAGTTTTTTCAAATTTTGCACCGATTTTGAGTTATTGTTCGCAGACTGCGTACATGTCTGAAAAGAAACTTTTGCTTTTTGTTTTTGATTTTTCTACTAATTGAAAACGACTTTGCAGAAACTACCTATGGTAGAGACCGCAATCAATGTGGTCTACAACTTTGCAGAAGAATATTTTTTCAAATTTTGCACCGATTTTGAGTTATCGTTCGCGGACTGCGTACATGCCTGAAAAGCAACTTCCGCTTTTTGTTTTTTATTTTTCTACTAATTGAAAACGACTTTGCAGAAACTACCCGCTTTTGAGTTATCGTTGTGGTCTACAACTATCAGAATCGATGTGGTCTACAACTTTGCAAAAGGAAGTTTTTTCAAATCCTACACCGATTTTGAGTTATCGTTCGCGGACTGCGTACATGCCTGAAAAGCAACTTCCGCTTTTTTTTTTTGATTTTTCCTCTAATTGAAAACGATTTTGCAGAAACTACTTGAGAGCGAGGCCGGGATCAATGTGGTCTACAACTTTGCAGAAGGAAGTTTTTTCAAATTCTGTACCGATTTTGAGTTATCGTTCGCGGACTGCGTACATACCTGAAAAGAAACTTTCGCTTTTTATTTTTGATTTCTCTGCTAATTAAAAACGATTTTGCAAAAACTACCCGCTAAGGGGACCGGAATCGATGTGGTCTACAACTTTGCAGAAGGAAGTTTTTTTCTGCACAAATTCTGGGTTATCGTTCGCGGACTGCATACATACGTGAAAAGCAAGTTTCGTTTTATGTTTGATTTTTCTGCTAATTGAAAACGATTTGCAGAAACTACCCGCGTGAGGGATCGGAATCGATGTGGTCTACAACTTTGCAGAAGAAACTAGCCGCTACAGGCATCGAAATCGATGAGAAACTATTCGCTTGAGCCATCGGAATTGATCTGGTCTATAACTTTGCAGAAGAAAGTTTCTCTAAATTCTGCACCGATTTTGGGTTATCGTTCGCGGATTGTGAATATGTTTGAAAAGCAAAATTTTACTTTTTGCTTTTGATTTTTCTCATAATTGAAAACTTCTCAATTATATTTTTTTTTATCTTCATCAATCATATATTTATTACTGACGTAACTTTGCTACGGAAGCCAGTTACATATCATTCCGATTTAGTCGAGCAGTTGATGATCGTCCAAATTCTATTGAGCTACTATTGGTACATGATCTTCTGTTATATGATATACTCGTTCATTGATTCTCGTATAATTATTATTTTAAAGATATAGTTTCGTCGTTTTATTGATAATTTCTCGTTGATACCATAGTGGTTTTGATGGTACCATGATGATGTTTTGTTAGTACTTTGGTCATGGTGATTTTTGTTGATACCATGATGATATTTCATTGATACCATGGTTATTCTCGATGATGCCATGATGATGTTTCGTTGATACCATGGTTATTCTCGGTGATTCCATGATGATATTTCGTTAATTCCATGGTGATTTTTGTTGATACCATGATGTTGTTTCGTTGATACCATGGTTATTCTCGGTGATACCATGATGTTGTTTCGTTGATACCATGGTTATTCTCGGTGATGCCAATCTCCACTCGCACACATTTTTGACATTGCACCTTCCACTCAAAGAGATCACCTCCATTTATTCCTTGTAGTCATGCCTCTCTCCTACAATGTTACCATACATAAGTGGTAGTGATGTGTGTGAACACACTTAGGACCGTCGGGGCATTTTTTCCCTCACCAGGAGGTTTTATCGCCCGTGCATTGTATATACACCCATCACTCTAGGGCTATCTTATCTTTCATTGTGCACTAAGAAATGCATACTCTCTGTTGCATGCCTTAAGCATCTTCGTCTTCTCCAAGCTATGTGTGCTTCCTTGCAATGTTATTTTCAACAATTGGTATCAAAGCACGTTGCATCCTCTTGGGCATAGTCGTGAGCACATGCCAACACACACTTTCTCTGATTTCAATGAGCTTTGGTAAGCATCAATAGGTCAACAAATACTTTGGGCTCATTCCCTCCTCCGTTTTCACTACAGGTAGTATTGTGCAAGCAATTTTGTCATTTTGTGAAAAAAATTTGTCAGTTCTATGTTTTGCATAACAAGTCCCTTACAGTCTTCTTTGGGTTGTGCTATATAGCATGCGTTATTCCCGCTTCATTTCTCCTCTTTTTGGGCAGTTTTCACATTAAGTGCTCGCATTTTCCATGGCTAACAACAACACAGATGTGTTCAAGATGTTTGTTGTTGAGGAAATATTGGATGGGGAGAGTAACCCAATGTGGGCTTACATGATGCAACATGTTCTTGTGTCAAAGGGCGTTTAAAATTTTGTGCAGAGAATTGATGTACGCCATGGTTCTAAAGATATAGGCGAAGTTGAGGATGTTACAAGTTTTGTGGTAGGGTTGTTGCTGCTAGATTTGTTTTGCCTACGGCTAAGCAGGCTTGTAGGGATGCTAGAGATACGCAGGCTCATGCATTCATTGTGTTTTATATAAAGCACACTATTAATCCTCACATTCATTCAGGTAAATCTACAAAATAGGCTTGGATATTTTGGATGGTCTTTATATAAGTCGCAATGAGGTTAAAATTGCATTCTTGCGTAAAGAGTTGGAGTCAAAGATTATGCATGAGGAAAATGAAATGAACACTTTCCTTGATAGTATCAAGGATATTAATGAGCAACTTATTTTTGCACGAAAAGTCATTTTTACAGTTCCCTTGTGCAGATTGTTCTTCATGCTTTGCCAGATTCTTATCAGACTTAGTACTTGGAGACTTATGACCCAAGGAAATCTAGAAGTTGTCAAGCTTGATGCATTATGCACATTGCTATTGCAAGGGTCACTTTCAAGGAGAAAAAAGGCTAAACAATGTGCAGTTGAAGAGGACTTTATTATTTCTCAGAGGAAAAGCCATAACAAGAATGTAGCCACTTCTCGTTGTTCGTCTACAAGCAATAAATCCCCTGCTCATAATGCTTCTGTTGGCATCACTTCATTTGGGAATTATTGTCAAAAGGGAAAAAAGAAGGTGTGTTGCCATTATTGTAAAGCTAATGATCACTTGATCAAGTAGTGCCCTAAGTTGAAGTCAAAAGAGGCTGGTTCCACTAAAAGTGCAACTATTTTAGACTCTTATATGAAAGGAGATAATGCCATGCTAATGTGATGTAGAATAGGAATTTAGTGTAGAGTGTACTTATGATTCTTATGTCCCATGATGCATGTATGTCAATTTTTGCAAATGCTCATGTGCGGTACTTTGACAATGGTGCTACAAACCACATTACCTCTCATCATGACTTGTATACCTCTCTCTAGGATGTCCCTCATGGGAATTTAACCACTTGTGCCAGCAATGCCTCTTATCTAGGGAAGGGAGTTGGAAAGATTGTACTAGCTACTACAAATGGTAGTTCTTTCACATTTGTTGATGCACTTTATGTACCTGGGATCAAGAAGAACCTTTTGTCTGTATCTACACTTGCTAGACTTCGTATTATTGTCAAATGTGTGGATGATAGATGTATAGCTCATGATCTCAGTTTTGGTGATGAAATTCTTGCATTTGGCATTTTATGTCGTGGGTTGTATAAGCTCACTTTGTATGAAAAGTGTGGGAAGAATTTTGCAAATGCAATTGTGGATTCAAAGGCTGTTTTAGAAGCCAAACTATGGCATGCATGTTTTGGGCATTTGAATTTTGCCAGTTTGTTAGGTTTGCAAAAATCTGATATGGTTTCTTTTTTGTCGCCTCTTGAAGCAGTGTTCAAAGTTTCCAAAGGATGGTTTAGTTAGGGATACATGTAGTTGCAGCTTGTGAATAGTGATGTTTGTGGGCCTATGCAAATTGTGTCCTTAGGCAATTATCTTTACTTTGTGACTTTGATTACTGATTACTCCAGAAATGCATGGGTGTATCCACTCAAAGCTAAGTCCGAAGTGTTTATGTGCTTCATGTGTGCCATTTATGTACTAAACAGGTGTAATAGGAAAGCTAAATGTAGTCTATGACTCCCCATGAAGCATGGCATGATTGAAATCCATCTATTGATCACATGCCCATTTTTGGTTGTTTGGATTATGCTTTGGTGCCACAAACGCAACGAAGAAAATTGGATGATAAGGCTATCAAATGCATTTTTGTTGGTTACAGTACTGAAATCAAAGGTTACTTGTATTAAGAGATGGAGTGAAGAAGATGATTACAATTCTTGGACTCTACTATAATACACTACAGATATGTAAGAACAATTGTATTTTGTACAAAGGTCCCTATGAAAGAGAAGATACATGCCCAAAATCTAAGAGAGTGGTCACGTGAGGCTCATTTTTTGGTAATTGATAACCGAGGCTTCGAAGCTCTTTTTTTGAATAACTAATCCTACTAAGTCAAGGCTTGTTCATGCACAGCTTACTAAGCCTCCTACTGCTACCCCCTAGAGGTTGACATGAAATCACCATTTGGTGGTTTGTTTTGAACTTTGAATTCCACGTGCGCGTGCCACGGCCTCCAAAAATTGATGAACTCACCCGCACCTACCCACACCTGTTGTAGCTATGGATATGGACCATGCCCTGGTTCTCTCTCTCTGTCTCCCTCTCTCTCTCTCTCTCTCACACACACACACACACACACTCACTCACACACACACAAGAAACATGCTCAGCTCTTGGCGTAATGATAAACAACCAGGTTGTAGCCACCTTCCTCTCTCTCTCTCTAGCTCTCTCATTCAAAGCATAAAAATCATTGAGCTTGGCCCACTTTTGAGAGCATCCATTTTGAACATAGCATAGTCTCTCTCTCCTCTCTCTATCCCTCCCAAGCACACTAGCATGGACAACATTCTCTTGGCCTACGTGCTACAATTTCCCTGGAGAAGTTTCTCTCTTTCTCTCTCTATCTCTCTCTCTCTCTCTCTCTCTCTCTCTCTCTCTCTCTCTCTCTCTCTCTCTCTATTTTCCTATCAGCGCATGCTAAGAGACATGTGATGCCTATTATCTAGCTGATAACATCAGATAATTAGGGGGTGCTTGCAGCTTGCTGCGATCATGGATGACAGAGATAAGATCCTTGTCGTCCTTGACATCTACATGATGCTTCTTCAACAATGGCTTCTTTTCATGAGGACAACAATTCAATAGTTGCCATCATGAATGGAAATGCTTACTCTTTTATTGACGAATGGTGCTCTCTTCCATGGGGAAGCTCCCACTACGGGCATTGCTACAATGGAATTTGTAATGAAAATGGCCCATGAACTTTGAGAATAGCGGAATTAAGAGAATTATAGTGAGTATTTTTATGAGACTACTTTGAGAACATAGACGATCAAATAAATTGGTGGTAGCAACACAACCATTATATTTTATCTAACTTGGTATGAACAATTCTTTTGCAAGAGAGTAAATTAGAGAACATGACAATAGTTGAGGACCAGATTTATGTGGAGTCGGTCCCCCCTCTAATAGGCTTTTGTATTATAAATTCTCCCATCAAGAGAGACTTGGTACAATATAATCTTTGTGTTCCTTCTGACCTAGCTGATGCAATGAAGATGGGAGCTTCATGCATCACAAGCATAACATAAACTTTGTAAAGGCATCAACCATCCCCTGCCTCAGTCCCAAGGCCTCAAACACCTTCAAAGGTGGAGAGAGCTAGCGGGGAACGAGGGTACGGAAGAGGAAGAAGAAACATTCAAATGTGAAAGAAATAGTTCCTAACTCTTCTTGCTTAGCATAGCATAACAGCATAGTAATGAAGAAGGAGAAGATGTCAAGATTAAGCATTGAAGCATGGCTCTTGGTTGGAGTTGCATTCCATATCCAAGAGTGTTGGTGTAGGCTCTCCACTTCTCAACAAGCTTGGAGAAGGAGATGGAGAAGGAGCTATTGCACTTTGTCAAGCAAGAAAATGAGCACGTGAGTGTGTGTGAGAGAGATTATACCCCCCAAGTACAACCCCCAACTTGCTTTGGTCGACCCCCCGTTGTAGTTCGTGATGGAGGTTGATTGGACCCCTACAAGCCTAGCCAATCACATGCATAGTGTATATCAAGCAACCATGCTAGCCTTGGGACAACTATCTAGGCTTTCCCCTTTGAGAGACAGGACTTGATAAATGTATAAATAATTAACTAAATTATCTAAATTATCATTGGATCCCTTGAGAGGCCAACCCACAGGCTTTAGGCACCTTATGAGGGAAACATGGAGAGAAACTTGACTTGTGTCCCTGTTGCTTCTTTAGACAAGGCTTGACTTGTGTGAGGGTGTGTGTTATCTCTCTCATGCCCCTACAATGAGGGCTCATCCCCCAAATGAGTAGGGATTATGGTTGACTTTGGAAACACCTTAAGCCCCTCAAGCACCTTAGTCATGGATCACCTTAGCACACTAGTCATTAAGCACCTCAAGCACCTTAGTCAACAAGCATGACAAGCACCATAGTCAGCAAGCATGACAAGCACTTCAAACTTGGTCCGGATTCCCACCTCAAGCACAGCCCTAGCTTGACTACGGTCTAAGGACTTTTAACACTAACCTTTGGAGGTCTTTAATGAAGCTAACCCTAAGGTCTTTAAGCTCCATTAACTAGCATTGCTCTTTGACAAATCATCTCTCATTTGGACCCTTTAAACTTGGCCCCATGTTGAGATAGATCCATAAGCAAATGTCTATATCCTAATCCTTTTTCCCGTTTATTCTCCCACATTAAATCATCAATTTAATATGATAAAATCATTGGATTGTTTAGATATTAGATTTTAGGACATTACCTCTCTCTTGCAATCATAATTGTCCTCAACTATAGGTAGAAGAGATAAAGCCTTAGTCATTAGTCGATGTTTCTTAGCGGGTAGAGGATCCCTTTTTTCCCCACAACATCATTCCAAGATGGATGAATAATCCATTTGGGGCTTGGGAGACTTAGCTGCCACAAGCATGCCTTCTCTCTAGTCCATATTATAGTTCCACAGTAGAGTAACAATTTCTACTTGGTGTTGGAGAGATGTTGTCAACACAAACATGATTCTAAGCATGTATAATACTTGAATTTTTGCACAAGAAAATAGAATTAGTCTTATGAGACAAAAACATTGATCATTTAAAAGAAACATCTACATTTTCTTACTCTAATGCAGCATTGTAAGCATTGACAAGGTTCATATTATCCTTAAGTTGTATTCCTTGCATTCATCTAACTTCTTCAAAAGGTTAATTTTTGAACTTAATAAGATACCATCGGATAATCTTACCATGTCGTAGTACCTTGTCCTCATGACAAAGAATAGCTTCGGGTTGTAGCATCTCTTCTTGGTCTTCAATTTCTGGGGGGTCTTCAATAATTGGTTTAGTTAGTGGTTCTCCTTGTAGGGCTTAAGTAGGCTCACATGAAAATCATTGTGTATGAGCCAATGGTTGGGAAACTTGAGTTAATAATCCATGTCATTTATTGCCTTCAAGATTTAAAAAGGACCATAGTACCTTTTTGCCAATTTAGCATAATACTTTTGATGCCCCGTAGGATTTTTTCCCATCGTTTGCCTCAATCAAGCCTTGGGAAACTTGAGTAAGACCCAATCATTTCCTTTGACGTTAAGGCCCTTCTATGCTTATCTGCATCACTTTTTGCCTTTGTTGAGAGATAGATATAGCCTCTTTAATCTTTTGGAAAGATTCTTGTAGGTCATGGCTATACTCATCGACATGAATATCTTCCCATGTACTTTAAGTAGAAAGGGACTTTTAGTTCTTCCCTCTATGATCTCAAAAGGTTCCTTTCCCATAGTAGTAAATACTTTTCCCATTGTGAGCATTGATCTACTTCTGTCACATAAGTCTTTAGTAGATCAAGTATCCTAAGATTGGCTAACTCACTTTGGCCATCGTTTGTGGGTGATAGGCCGGAGAGAAACTCAATCTTGTACCTAGATTTTCAAAGAAACCTTTCTAAAAATTAATGGTCATTCTAGGATCTCTATTTGACATGATGGATGTTGGCAATCCATGGTGTTTGAAAATCACTGATATGAATAGAGCTGCCATATGGTGTGCCTTAATACTCTTTTTGATAGGAATAAAGTGTGCTTGCTTACTAAACCTGTCCATATTCTCATATTCCCATGGATAGACTTGGATAATCCAAAGATAAAACCCATGGATATACTCTCCCAATGTGGTGAATTAGGGATTGGCAATGGCTAGAGTAATCGAGGTTGCTTTCCTCTATCATACTTGGTCTTTTGGCATACCACACATTTTGAAACATACTCTTGTATGTCCACTTTCATGGTAGGCCAGTAGAAGTAGGTCTCTACTCCTCGAAGAGAAGGTTGAATATCTCTATGCCCCACATAAGGAGGAGCATGGAATTCATACATGACTTGATCACGAAGGGAGTGTGTAACACATAGCCTATTTCCATGGAGAAGATAACCATCCTGCAAGGTGAATGGTTCTTCTTTCTTCCCCAATCCAAGGGATGGCATTGTGTCTTTAAAGTGAGGGTCATTAGCATACTCATCTATCATATAAGATAGATCATTGTGAGTTGTTATAGACACCACATTGACTCTTGGTCATTGTGAAAGTGCATCAGCCACTTGATTGTGCTTACTAGCAACATGAGCAATATGAAAACAAAATTGCAAAAGAAAAATTTCCCACCTCATTTGTTTGTCGAAAAGCTTGGTTTGTGTCATGAAGTACTTGAGATTTTGGTGGTCCGTTTGTAAAATAAAGGGAGTCCCCAATAAATAGTACTTCCATGTGTCTAGGACATGTTGAACGACTAAAAACTCTTTTTCATATTTTTCCAAGACTCATTTATCGGCAGTGAGCCTTTAGTTCTCATATGCTATGGCATGCCCTTCTTGAAGCAAGACTGCTCCAAGGTTGTCTCCACAAGAATCACATTGGACCTCAAATGGTTTTGAGAGATCCAGAAAAATAAGGACTAGTTGGGATGTAAGCTTCTCTTTGAGCTTGTCAAAAGATTTTTTCTCTTTAGCAGTCCATGAGCACTTATCATTCTTCTTTGTTAAGTCATGTAATGGTCTTGCTATTTGAGAGAATTTTTCTATGAAGCATCTACAATATGCACACATACCAATAAAGCTTCTTAGTTCATGTAGATTCCTTGGATTAGGCTATGCTTTTATTACCTTCAACTTTGATGGATCCATATGGATACCATCCTAAGAGATAATATGACCTATGTATTGAATCTCTTGAAGGAAAAATTCTCTTCTTTTGATTGATAAAAAGCTTGTTCTCCCTCAAAGCTTGAAAAATTACGTGGAGGTGTTGCTTGTGCTCCTCCAAGGATTTGGATTAGATGATGATATCATTAAAGAACACTCCAGTGAATTTACGGTAGGGTCTAAATATTTTCTCCATTAAATGATTGAACGTGGCTGGTGTATTAGTCAAGCCAAAAGGCATGACCGGATATTCATAAAGACCAAATGTTGTACGAAACAGGATCTTTACGATATCTTCGTTCACTATCCTTATTTGATGATAGCCACTTTTAAGGTCAATCCTACTAAAGAACTTCAAACTTGTAGCTTATCAAACAGAGCTTTGACCCATGTACGGGAAATCTCTTTTTGAGAGTGATATGGTTTAGCGCTCGATAGTCCACACACATGCAATATGTACCATATTTCTTTTTCATTAAAAGGACTGGAGAACAAAAGGAAGAGCTAGGCCTCACCAACCCTTTGTCTACCAATTCTTGTACTTGCCTCATGATCTCGTCTTGTTGAGCTTGGGAAACTCGATAACGAGGCATGTTAGGTGGGGAGCTTCCAGTAGGAGCTCAATTCGATGGTCATTATCCTCTCATTTTGGAGGTAAGTCCATAGGAATTTCATCGATAAACACATCTTGGAATCCATTTAGAAAATTAGACAAGTCTAATTCTTCTTGATTCCTAACATTTCCCCTTGTTAAAACATTGTACCATTTAGAGACTCTTTGACAAAATTCATGTACAAGGAAAATGATCTTTTCACTGATTTGTCAAAAGCAAGAGAATTTACAAGGGATATGGTGTTAGAAGTTGGACACACCCCACGGCATCTAACTACTCGGAGGACTATTATTTTTTGTAATTATTCATTCATTGAGGAATACCTGATTTTTCACCTTGTAATTATTGAGACTTACAGAAGTTTCCAGATTGTATCCCAGTTTTGATAGTTAGATTGAGTAGATGGTTGATTTTGGAACTTTAGGGTTTGAGAAATTGTAAGGTATATATACCACTTTTTGACCTTAATGAAAAACCTTTTTGTCATTTTAAACAAGTTTGAAGTCTGTGAGTGAGCGTACTGTCTACGAGAGAGAGAGAGTGTGTGAGATTCATTTTGATGCTACGTGTGCTCCGGATGTTGGAATCGAGTGCGGAGAAGTGCACCATGTTGCCCCCGACTAGAGCTACGCGTCCATACCAACATTGTGCGCGTACGGTCCGGTTTTGTGAGCTCCTTCTACGAGCTTCATCGGTTGTTTGGGTGAGCATACGTTGCTTGATTTTGCATTGCAGCTTATCCACGCGTTCACATTGACTAGAACTACACATTAGGCACTTTAGATTTCAGAAACAAAGACCTATAGATTTTGGCCAGTCATCCTACGTGTTTCTGCACCGGGTGTTTTGGGTCGGGGTTTTAGTTCATAGACCTTAGGGAGAGCGACCTATTGGAATTAGTAGGGTCTCCTTCAAGTTCTATGGTGGTTCGAGATTTTTTGATGGGTATTCGGCTCTAGAAAGCATTGTAGGAAGTTTCCTCTTATGCACTCTTGAAGGCTGTGACTTAGACAATTGGTAGAGACCTCTGTAGGAATTAGTTAGGAGTCGGTCGAGTGTAGGTTGACACCTTATGCTTGCTTCCACGTACCTGCGGGTCGAGCTTTGTCCTTAGCTGACATTACATGTTAGGTGAGTTCTCGCTGTGCTGACGTCCGCGCGGCGTATCCGTCCAACATTGGCGCCGTTGCCGGGGACGAAAACCTTAGGTAGGTGATCGAGACTAATCCTTGAGGATTGGGATTTTTGGCGTGCCAAGAGTTTCGCTTTACATTTAGATAGGATCAGAGGGTGGAGGACTCTCTAGGTCTTAGAGGGAGTCTAGGAAGCGTGTGTCTGGCCTAGATCCTTCGACTTAGGTAGATGAGGTTGACTTAGGTAGTTTTAGGAAGTAGTCAAGTTCTAGAGTAGGAGTTAGAGTGGTAGAAGCGGTGAGAGGAGAGCTTGAGAGTCCGGAGAGGCAAAAAAGCAACCAAAAAACACCATTATTATCATTTCACACGATAGGTAGAAGTAGAGTAAGTAGGACATCATGATTCAGGATCTAGAGCATTTCATGCATGTACACTTGCTTGGTAGAATCATTACAAGTTTGTAAAAGACGCAAAAAGACGTAAAAGTGTGTTTGAAAGCCTAATTGAAGTCCAAAAGTTACTGTGAGTGTTTCTGATAAATCTACAGAGCATCAAGAGCATTCCTGTCAGAAAAAAAATTTAATTTTAAGCCAGGAGACATCCTACGTGTAGGATGTCTACAGGCCAATCTGGGAGGAATTTTGGGATTTTGAGTTGACCAGTGTGTTTGGGAGGTAGGGTTTACCCTAATTTCAATTGGAAAGTGGAAATTTGGCCATATCTTGACGGGATAAGGCCAGATAGACTGAAATTACTAGATATCCTACCCAAATAGTACCAAAACATTATTTTGAAGACCAAAACCATAAGATGGCTGCATGAGCATGTCTTGCATGATATATTGAGTGACTAAAAGGGGTTTCACCTCATTTGGGTAAGAAAATTGGGTTCAAAGCGAACTTTAGCACTTTTGACTAAAAAAGCAAGAACAGCTGAAATTTGGGACTTTTGACATCCAAACCAAAATCTAAGCATACCACTGGGTTACTGAGATCAAAGGGAAGCTGTGGAACAAATCTGGGGTCAAACAGGCCAAAAAGACATCCTATGTGTAGGATGTCTTCTGAATGAAATTGGACTCCAAACTGAATTTTGAGTATACCAAAGTGATCAGCAACTCAAGGGGAGCCTGGGCTTTGAGGTTGAAGCCATTCTGATGAAAAAGTCATCCTCCGCGTAGGATGTCTAATGCAAAAAATTGAAGCCAGACTTTGACTTTGAGCATAGTAAGGTGTTATATAGCCTAAGGCAAGCCTCCTAGTCAGTTTTGGTCAAATTTGGAGTTGATTAGACTGATCAATACCATCAACAGGCCGTCGGAACAGATTTATGACTCATTGACTAGCTAATAGGTGTCCAAATCAAAAAGTAAAAGCAGCTGTAAGCTCAGCACAACAAGAGGAAACAACAGTGCAAAAATCCAGACAAAACACAGCAGGAGACATCCTACGCGTAGGATGTCTATTGGGGCATACTGCAAAGAAAATTTGACCTAGCATAGACAGTGAGGTTCCATTTGGCTTAAGGGTTCCAGAACTTCTTTCAGAAGTGAATTTGGACCTTGTTTGCCCATTTGACAAAGCAAAGATTGAATTCAGACTTTTTCGCGTTGTCAGGAGTTTTTTGGAGCAAGGGATTGTGCATATGTACATATACATGCATGGTGCATGAAATAAACAATTGCCCATTTTTTAGAGCCAGGTGGTTACGTGGGGCCCACATGTGTACAAGTAGGACAGGGTGTACATAGTGCATCGATTTTCATTGTTACCAGTACCAGTGTGTTTTTTCTATAAAAATGAGGAGTTGGTAGCGTGTTAAACTTCTCGAGGAGCTATCCGTGGACCGACGACATGAGGTAAGCTGGTGCGTCAGATGGCATCTAGTGGCGTCAAGAGGGCGAATGGGGTCAATACTTGCATACGGAGAAGTACGGACACAACGTGGGTGTTTGCTTGTGAGAATTATGCAGAAAGGTCATCATGAGGACCTTTTTTGGGGGCCACTTCACGTGGTTGTGGGATGCATTATCGGGGAAAGCTGAGTTCCAGGTGTGCGGATGATGCAAAAAAGGTGACAACTATGTACTGCGAGGTCAGTTTTTGGCCTGTTCGGGGTCCGTTTGAGGTCATCTGAAAGGCCAAGGGTGCCCAACTAATAAAGCTAAGTGTGGGAACTGAAAAAACTGAGAGAAGACCAGAAAAAACGTGGAGAAGAGAGGAGGAACAGCTGCAGGTGTGTTTTTGGGGTTTTTGGAGCCTATTTTGGTCGTAAATTGCTCATCCGATGTCGGATTTGAGCACTTTGACATTGTAGACTGGGGTTTTGGGCCGTTTTGGATGGGATGGCACTGTCCATTTTGCCAAATTCCTCACTCTTTTTATGCTGTTTTGGTTGTGTAAGTTTCTCCTATGAGCGAAGCTTCTGCTCCAATTTGTGATTGTATCTGGTATCTTTTATCCATATTGTGTGAGCTATTTGCCCCATTGGTGTTGGCCCAAGCTCATTTGTATCTAATTATCAGAATTTCTCCTCTTTTGAGCTGATTTTTTTGGGTGTGTGTGTGTGTGTGTGTGTGTGTGTTTGTGGAGTGGGCAAGTGGATAGTCTCTCTCCTCTCACTCCAGAGGTGTGTTCCCTGTCTCGGCCAGGTGTGTTGTGTAAGCCGAGTGGTGCCCCATAGTGTGTGTGTGTATCATTCCAAGAGTGTGTGTCGGGTCGTTATAGAGGCGTTCTGTGTGTTTCCATCCCGCTCACACTCTTTTGGCGCCCCCACGAAGGATCTTCTTCGAGTACCTTCTTCTTCGAGCTTCAAGCTTCGAGATTCGGCGCTACAGGTTACAGGTTACAGGTTACAGGTTAAAGGTTACAGGGACAGGTAGAGGTATAGGTGATTCACACAGGTAGAGGTAGCTAGAGTACAGTGATATACTAGTAGTGGTGTCACTTGCAGCTGTTGTGGGTATGCATCATTTGGCGCCTGTTTGAGCGCATTGTTTGTTGGATTGTACGCTACTTGTGGAAACTGCCATTGTACGCCTTTGTGGATCCATATTTGGTTTTATTTGGCAGTCCCAGCCATTTCTGAGACTTGGTCTGGAAGATAGTCATTTCTGAGACTTGACTATATGCGATTTGCATTAGCCTTCGTGTGAGGGTCGATAGCGTGAGGTTTTTATTGAGCTGGGGGATTCTCAAATGTGGAGATCCTTTCGGTGATACAGGTAGCTGGAGCACCCTTTTGGTGACCTCGCCATAGGCTATGTACTAGTGATTCCTACTTGATGCTCGGGTTCTATTGTTGACAATTTATGCATACATATAGAGTCTATATTTTGGGTTCTCACTGCTCTACTTCTGGGGAAACTCTGTTAAAATTTTTTCAAGTTATGATGGCTGATCTTTTGGTCTTTTAAGGCATTTATGATGTTATGCTGCTGAAATTTCGGCAAAATCAGAGGATAAGACACGTGTGCTTTCTTGGGAGCTGCATGGTTGACTTTAATGGATGATCAAAATGGCCCTCAATTCACTCCTTTTCATTTAACTCAAAGAATCCAAATAAATGTTCATGTGTCCAGGAAGATTTTTTTCCAGCAGCACATAGTCTTTATGTTCGGGCCAAGAAGATTAAGGGAGATACTAGAATGTCCTTTTCCTGTTGTAATTCCAATGATCAACTATGAAAACTCATTTGATGTGCATGTGTTTGTCCTTATCTAACGCTGAGCTCCATTAAAGTTTCTGGGGATTGGGTAGTGAAAAGTTTTGGGTTCTTGCACGTGTGTTCGAAGAGGTTCTTAAAGCATTAAACTTGGGTAGCCATGGCTTTCTCTTATCCGGAATTTCATGGAGGAAGTGGTGAAGATGCGGAAGACTTTCTGGAGCAAGTCGAGGTGGCATGCATAAGCAACAATATGTGTGATGAGGAGAAGATTTTGAGGCTATTTGGATTGCTTTTGAAAGATGAGGCCCGTGTTTGGTTCATGGATTTGGAAGCTAAAGAAGCAGTGGCTTCTTCTTATGGTTTGAGTCTTGACAAGTTTATAGAAGCTTTTTTAGAGCGTTTCCAGGTTTTTGAAGATGCAAATGCAATATGGAATGAGCTCAATGCTCTTAAGAAAGGTTCTTGTCAAGGTGTTGATGCCTATGTACAAGGTTTTACAGATTTATGGACTCGTTGGTGTGTTGCTCTTAAGGATGAGACCCCCCCTTGTTCATTGAAGAAAAGTTCTTTTGTTGATGGTTTGTCACCTTGGTTGCGGTTCGAGGTTGAGTTGAAGAGGCCCAAGTCTCTTGAAGATGCACTATGCATTGCAAAGCACAAGGAATGGAAGTTTAAGCGTCTTGAGGAACATGGTATCAGTACAGGTATGCATGTGAAAAATGGATTTGACATGGAAGATGAAGTTAAGCCTAAGTAGGTGAAAAGTAGCCTATCCTATGATGTTTCTCGTTTCTTCCCAAGGTCTATTGTGAAGCGTAAAGAGGTCTTGCAGGTTGACAGGTTTATGGAAGAGCCTAAAGAGGTGAGTAATGCTTTGGATACAGGATTGAAAAGTCTTGAAGAGGATGCATTGGCTACTTGTGTACCTTGTGATTCTGGGTGTGAGTGTGAGGTTGAGGTTATTGATGATGAGCACATATCTTTGGATACTAGTTCCTTAGAAATTAGGGAAGAGGGCAAGGTTGAGAGCCATTTTGTGGATTTGTTGGATGTGGAGCCTGTTTTGAAGCCATATTTTGATGTATGTGCAGTGATTGAATCGATTTGTGAGCATGATTGTGGTTTAGAGCAGGGATCTATATTCTTGGAGACTGATGAACCTATGCTAGAAGCTATGGATAGTGGTGCTAGCCATGATTATGATGTGGATAAAGTTATGTGTGATGATGAGTATGCTTATGATGATGAGAAGGGGTTTGGCATATATGAGTCCAATCTTAGCTATGTGGATGCCTATGCTAGGGATATGTGTGCTGTGGGGATACTTTTGTGCTTTGGATATCAACAACTTTACCTTCACAAAATGATTTTAGCTACTTGGGTGCATGATTTGAAGGTTGTTTCTATGGCTGGTGAAGCCAAGATGCCAGGTGATGAGTCACTTGAGTTGTCTCTATCGGTTGGGTTGAATGTGGCATGCAATATTTATGCTTTTGGAACTTCAGACAGGGCGGATGTGTTAGTTGGATATGCCTATGGTGCATTTTGGTTGATTGTTGACAAATGTAGGTGTGGTGTTATGATGCTTCTTGTAAATCAGGCGATATACCTTTGGCCTTTTGATCCAGGTGGAATGAGCATATACTAGTGCTGCTGCTGAGCATGAATGCTCTAGCAGCCTAGGGTGTGGGCAAATTATGTCGGGAGTTTTTTGGAGCAAGGGATTGCGCATATGTACATATACATGCATGGTGCATGAAATAAAGAATTGCCCATTTTTTAGAGCCAGGTGCTTACGTGGGGCCCACATGTGTACAAGTAGGACAGGGTGTACATAGTGCATCGATTTTCATTGTTACCAGTACCATTGTGTTTTTTTTATAATAATGAGGAGTTGGTAGCGCGTTAAACTTCTCGAGGAAGCTATCCGCGGGCCGATGGCATGAGGTAAGCTGGTGCGTTAGATGGCATCTAATGGCGTTAGGAGGGCGAATGGGGTCAATACTTGCACGCGGAGAAGTACGGACACAACGTGGGTGTTTGCTTGTGAGAACTATGCAGAAAGGTCATCATGAGGACCTTTTTTTGGGGCCACTTCACGTGGTTGCGGGATGCATTATTGGGAAAAGATGAGTGCCAGGTATGCGGATGATGCAAAAAAGGTGACAACTATGCACTGCGATGTCAGTTTTTGGCCTGTTCGGGGTCCGTTTGAGGTCATCTAAAAGGTCAAGGGTGCCCAACTAATAAAGATAAGTGTGGCAACTGAAAAAACTGAGAGAAGACCAGAAAATACGTGGAGAAGAGAGGAGGAACAGCCGCAGGTGTGTTTTTGGGGTTTTTGGAGCCTGTTTTGATCGTAAACTGCTCATCCGATGTCGGATTTGAGCACTTTGACATTGTAGACTGGGGTTTTGGGCCGTTTCGGACGTTGTGCGCTCCTTGCCGCACTGTCGAAGCAAGGGACTTGCCAATACACCGTATGCGAGCCACAAACGGCTCCAAGCACACAACAAGCCTAAACTAGCAAGCTCAAGAAAACAAAGGGTGTGTCACTCACCGCTCTACGCTCGCCTTCGTGGTGGATTCCTCGCCGCGATGAAGAAGAAGCTGCAGTCGTGCCGCGCTCAACCGCTTCGCTGCCGTCGTGCCTTCGTAATGCTCGATCGCACACACACTCTCCCTCTCTCTCTCTCTCTCACACACACACACACAAGGAGGTGAAGAAGAAGAAGAAGATGGAGATGGAGCAAGAGCACTCTTCAATTGCACAAATGAGAGAATGAGTAAAAATTAGGTTTAGTTGGCTTTTATAGGAGCTCACCCCATTCACACTTGGGCGCCCATGCTTAACCAACTAATCCCTTGAATGTCCAAGTTAAAGTGCGCCTCTCATCGGCGATCACTCTACCTTTCCCTATTGGTCCGACAAGCCCGGTACCTGACTCTACCAAATACATAATACGCGTCCATCGTAGGTGATGGGTGTCCGTGTGCCGTGAGGGTTAACATGCCCCCCTTCCTGATGTAGATTCCGTCCTCGGAAGCTATTGAGTTGAAGCTGGTTCGTTGAGGTGGAAGAGAATTTGAGATGAATGTCCTTAGCCTTCTTCAGTCACTGTAAAATCAAACAACATTGGCACAGTAATTGCATTCTCTTAAAAAGCATATGCAGTTTTAGGTAGACACATTGATTGGTCAAAGAATTTCAAACAATTTGTTAGCAATGAACATTAAATTGCAATGTAATCAAATGCATAAACAGATGTAAAGGCAAAAAATTAAACAAGTCTGGGGTCGCTAATTTGACGGTCGAAAGGCACTAGAGATCGAATATTAATACCATGGGTAAGCTTCTTAATTTTCTGTGGTCAATTAAGTTGTTTAATCGCGAGAGCCAAGTATTCATGTTCGAGGGCTGACTAGAGGCTATACCTAGAAGTCTTTGTAGTTAAGCTACCATAAAAGGAATTTCTCATGAAATCATCGCCTGACTGATTACTTTTTCTTTGACCCCCCAAGGTCTTTTCACACTGATTCAATTTTGAAGTGGGTGCTTATTTTGTATGCCTTGGGTTTTTTGCTTTTCAAGGAAAAGCGCCCACACTGGGAACCTCTAGGGCTCTAGTACCATAGGCAATACATGTGAGTGAAGTACCAAATCAAGCTGAGATTTCTCTTCCAGCTTAAAATTTTACATTGTGGCACTTTGATTTTTTGTTTGTTCATTTTCATCATTTTAATTTTGTAACTTTGGGGGGTCATATAACACTGTTACCCTCCCCAGGCTCATCACATTAGTAAACTCCCTTTATAATACTTAAGCTAAAGGTCAATAGGGTTAAGCCCACTAGAAAGCCCTAGTACATTTCATACAATGCTGCCTAAATCGGATTAAGAACCTAAGTAACCATTGTTTATTAGGAAGGCATTCCCCATGGTATTAAGAGAAGATTTCTAATACCTAGCTTGGTCAAACTAGCTTAGTCGGACTGCTTGATTTTTACCTCTAAACAAGTGATTATGACAAAAGATTGCATTGAATTAAATGTTGGATACTAAGCCAATGCGCTGAATAGTATGCTACCAATCACAATCAAAGCAGACAAACATGGATGCAAAAAAGATAAGGGCAATGCTAATGGACAAGAAACACCTGTTTGTGTTGATGGTCGCGCTTGATTTGAAGGTTCCATGAAGATCCAAATCCTATCAATAGCAATACGCTCCTGTACACACTAGGAAACACAAACAATACCTCTAGGAGGCACATCAGTGGGAAAAATTAAAACTCCTAAAAAACAAACTCAAAACACAATCTAGACCCCTAACCTACCTATCTGTCACCCCTTTTAGAATCAAGGAAAGAGGATATTATATAAACCGGGTGGCCACCCTAAGGCTAGGCCTCTATCCTCATCATCTAGATAAATAAAATCGTTGTCCGTGAGGCCATAGTCTTCCTCGGTCTCTATTAGTTCCTCTTCATCATTCTCTTGTGCAAGCATGCTAATCAAGAACCTCGTGATGCGTGGATACTCATCTTGTGCAAAAGAATAAGCATGTGCCATTGGAGACACATTCGCCACTGGGTAGGGATCACTAGTTAGCCATAGACGTATCAGCCATTCTAACTCCTCAAAATTTCTCTCACATGCAAGGCTCTCTATCAAATCCCATTCGCAAGAAAGTATAGGGTAGCATACGTAGAACACTTGTTGAAAAGACAAGGGGTACCTTTCATGAAAAATAGAAGTGCATGCCTCTGGTGAAGTAGCCATTTCTAACAAGACAGATAGATTTGGTTAGGCCTTTAAAACATAAGAGTTGTTTTTGTGTGTTGCTTGACTTGACACGGTAAATTTGGACTTATATGTAAGATCTGATAGGGTGCTCTCTCATTGCTAGGTGCTCTTGCTCTTTACTATTTTTGTTTTTTTGCGAGTATAAGGCTATATATATACATTCCCTAAGATCGGAGATTGAGAGGTCAGGGAAAAAGGTTGAGAGGGAAACAAATGAATGATGACTGTCAGCAAACACTCCCCCCTTCCTTGGGTAGATCATATCGTTTGAAATGAGCTTGTCACCCTTTGAAACCAATTGTTCCAGTTGGTAATAGGTGAGGGTTTTTGCCAGTAGTTTGTTATTACCCTAGGTGCCTCGTCAAGCTGCAAGGGTGGTAAGGTACTCTCCCAGGATTTTATTTGCAGCGTTGTTGTAGGTGGTGAACTTACCCCGGAAGGTGCAAACTCTTTCGTGCTTGGATGGATATGTACAGTGGTAGGTGGAGGTTGTGTCGAAGCTTCTATTTGCGTATAGGAACTACATGAAGAGCAAGAAGCTTCATTTGATTTCCCTGTTCCTGAGCTAGGTGGGACAAATCGTTCTTTCTTTGGTACCCAAACTAGCTCTAGAACGGGTGTGTAACGCTCCATGATTTTTTCCTTTCCGCAATTTTCAATTTGTTTTGGAGCCACAGGATTGGGTTTACATGGGCCAGGTGATAGGTAAGAGTACACTTTACGTTTGGGCACCCAGATTTGATCATTTCCTTCATAGTATCCTTGGGCTTCCAATAGTCGTTTAGGAATCCAATGCAGTGTTTCTTTACATTTCTTGGAGTGAGTGGTACGGTTCTTACCAGGTTTCCGTTTTTTTGCATCAACCATGCTCACTACAGAGGTTTTAGGGACCCACTTGTATGTTTTCTCTGTTATATTAGGATGGTTCTTGTGTGTCTCAAGCTTTCTTTCAACTACATCAGTTGAAGCTCTAGAGAGTTGGGCTATGGGGATGTATGGTTCAACCTCCTGGACATGCAATGTCTTGGGTTTTATTTCCTTGGGCAATATCTGAGAGACTATGGCTTGAGTGGTAGGGCTAAGAGTTGGTTTTTGCGTTGTAACACCCCCAGTCCCCCAATCAATAGTGCATTTGGTGGCTATCATCCACGTGCGGCCTAGGTTTATATTACCCTCCATAGTTCTAGTAGGCATGACCAAAAAGTCTTGAGCTACCACCCCATTGTCATAACTGACAGAAGTGTGCCAGATTCCAAAAACCGTAGTTTTTTTCTTGTTGACACCCTTGACTTGGATAATACTCTCAGATAGAGGTGGCTTCCCTAACTGACACCACACCCCATAGGATAGCAGATTGTATTTAGCACCTGTGTCCAATAAGGCGTTATATAGCACTTTTCCATAGGCACTATTTAACTCAATGGGGTATCGTAGAGGTGTGTCAGAGTCCAACCCATCCTCTTCGATTTCCACGTGGAATGCATTTGTGACCCCAAGGTTAGCCTCTCGTTTTTGTCTTATACGTTGTTGTCGCTCCTTAGCCTCAGCTTGAGCTTGTATCTTGTTTAACTCGGTTTGTGCTTTGGCGGCCTTCTTTTGATGAATGGCCCGTAGTTCTTCTTGGCTTAAAGGATCATAATATCTTTTGAATTTACTCCCATTGAGGAATCCAATGGTTTCAACTCCATCAAGAGTTTCCACACGAAGGGTACCTTGTGGGGTAATTTCACATACTCTATATGGTCCTTTACCAGCATATTTCAACTTTTTCTTCTCTTTACGTACTCCATACATAAGGACTTTATCACCAACTTTGATATCCTTGTCCTTCACATGGCGATCAAACCACTTCTTTCTCCTATCCTTTTCCACAAGAGCATTTTGCACAGCCAACTGTCTCTCTTCGTCTAGTTTTTCTAAGATAAACAAACGCTCGGTTAAGGGGTTACCATTCCATCCTTCTTGCGAAGCTACCCTAAGACTAGGAATGACAAACTCCCAAGGCATAACCGCTTCTTGGCCGTATACCATTTTGAATGGCGTACAATTAATAGCCACTTTATAAGCAGTACGATAAGCCCATAGAGCAGATGTCAACTTCAAATCCCAATCAGTGCGATGAGCTTCTACCGTCTTGGTTAAAATAGAGATTAGAGTCTTGTTGGTGCTCTCGGCTTGTCCATTAGCTTGCGGGTAATAAGGTGTAGACTTATGGTGGGATATCATAAAGGTCGTGGTAAGCTCTCTTATTACCTCATTTATAAAATGGGTACCATTATCACTAACAATTTCAAAAGGGCAACCAAATCTTGTGATAATATTCTCAAAAAGAAACTTAGCTGTTGTCCTCGCGTCAGCTTTTTGTGAAGCCTTAGCTTCAGCCCACTTTGTTACATAGTCCGTAGCAACTAGAATATATCGAGATTGAGTGTTGCGAGCTGCGGGACTAATTGGACCTACAAAGTCTAAGCCCCATTTTTCAAATGGTTGGGTTACTTTAATAGGATGTAAGGGCATTCTGTCCTTGCGCTGTGTGGTCTTGTAACGTTGGCACTCATCACACCCTTTTGTAAAAAGTGATGCATCCTTAAATAAAGTTGGCCACCAATAGCCTGATTGCAGCACCTTTCTAGCAGTCAGGTCCCCTGAAAAATGTCCTCCTGCTATGCCCATATGTGCTTCTTGCAAGATATACAAATATTCATCCTCGCGGGCACAACGCCTAAGAATATCGTCCTTGCCTAATCTATACAGGGTTCCGGCAATCAAACAATAGGGTTCACATTCTTTTACTAGCCTTCGAGCGATATCCTTACGAAGTTCCTTGGGTGGAAAACCATTAACTAAAAAGTTAACAATGTTCTCACTCCATTCAGGCATAGTCTCAACTATGAATAGGGAAGTATCGGGTAATTCATCATCAACTCGTGTAGGGGCTTCACCATTGGGTATGCGAGACAAATGATCAGCCATGACGTGCCTTTTACCGGGTCTCACTACAATCGTGAAATCAAACTCAAGAAGAATTAACAACCATCGTGTGATTCTTCCTGTGGAGCATGGCTTGTTTACCAGATACAGCAACGCTTGATGATCCACATAAAATACAAACTTGTTTGCCAGAAGGTAGTAGCAAAATTTCTTTACTGCATAAACCATTGCCAAACCTTCTCGCTCTATAGTGGTGTAGTTCCTTTCAGCATCGTTCAATTGACGGCATGCAAAGCTAATGGGATAGTCCAATTTATGTTCTCCTGGTTGAGTGAGAACACACCCAATAGCAAAGTTTGATGCATCAATATGCACATGGAAAATGACATCCCAGTTAGGTGTCCTTAAAATTGGAGCACTTGCTAGTGTTTTCTTCAATTGTTCATAGGCCTGGTCACACTCTTCAGTCCATTTAAATTCAATGAGAAGCTTGTACAAAGGACGTGCTATCTCAGCGAAAAATAAAATAAACCGTCGATAATAACCCACGTGTCCCATGAACCTTTGAACTCCCTTGTAATTGGTTGGTGGTGGTAACTCTAGAATCACTTTAATTTTGCTCTCATCGGTTGAGATACCATTCTTGGATACTATATGCCCTAAAATAACTCCATGCTTGACCCAAAATTGGCATTTGAACGGGTTCAATGAGATACGATATAACCTACATTTTTCAAACACCTTCCGCAAACATGATAGATGTTCTTTCCAAGAAGAGTAAACACAAAGGTCGTCTAAGAAAGCTTCACAAAACTCTCTCAAATATTCTTTAAAAGCAGTGTTTATTAATCGTTGGAATGTAGCAGGGGCATTTGTTAAGCCAAAAGCCATCACACGAAATGCAAACACGCCAAATTCTGTGATGAAGGCAGTTTTAGCTTGGTCCTCTAGCGCTATCGTGATTTGGTTGTAGCCTGAGTACCCATCTAGAAAGCTATAAGCTTCCTTGCCTGCAACTCTTTCGAGTACATGTTCGGAATATGGTAGGGGGTAATGGTCTCTTCTAGTAGCTGCATTAACTTTTTTGAGGTCCACGCACACCCTGAGTTTCCCATTCTTTTTTGGCACGATAACTATTGGCGACACCCATTCAGAGTGTTCAATAGGATATATGAACCCACATTTGATAAGCTTTTCTAGTTCTTCTTGAATGATCTTTGCGTACTTAGGATTCATCGGGTAGGGTCTTTGTTGTACGGGCTTCGCAGTGCTAATCATAGGGATTGTATGTTGGACCACAGAAGGCGGAACACCTTTCATATCATGGTATGTCCAAGCGAATACGTCCTTGAATTCCTTGAGAAGCTCTTTGAGGACCGCCTCTTCAACTTCTGTGAGGTCTTGGGCAATAAAAACAGGTTTGGATTCTTCACCGGGGTCAGCTAATTCTATTTCTTTAACTATTGCCGGACCATCATAGATTCCATTATTCCCATCGATAGGTATTCTTTGGGCTTTTGTGTACACAACCTTTGCTTCCCCTGTGGTGTAAGATTTGAAATGTTCTGGTGCAGGATGCAAGTCTGTGGATTCTGGTTGTGCGTTGGTTTGTGCTTCCATTTCTGCTTTCTTGTGTTGTCGAGCTAACTCTTGGTTTTGACGCCTCCTTGCAGTGCGGCTCAACTTTGGCTTGTCTATGATCTCTAATTGGGCTATGTCATGGGGTCGTGGTCTACACCACATAACATTTTGGAGATATTCACCCCAATTGTCTACCAATTTTCGATGAGCATCACATGCTCCTATATAACTGAGCCATTCTGCTGAGGATCTCTTCTTGTTTATCCTAGCACGTACATTGGCTCGATATCGACGCCTCTTAAGGTTTTTCTTTTTCTTATTTGAGACCTGCTTTTGATTTGCATTTAGATCTGGCTCACTAAAGGAGTCCTCGTTGGTGTCCTCTTCACTCTCGGAGGAGCTATCATCGGTTGATGTGCTCGATCCTTCCGAATGTTTTGACTGTGAACTTGCTCCACTCTCTAATTCATGAGATTCAGAATCCGTTTCACTCTGGGAGTCAGTGTCCAAGTCGTGTTGGTCAAAGTCTTCTATTGAGCTATCAGTGTCACTGTCAGATTGGTCCACAATTGCCTTGCCCTTAGAAGATGCATGTATGGCACTTATCATGTTCAGAGGTGCAATTTGTGGTACCTCTTCCCCCTCTGGTGTGACCCAAGTGGTTCCTCTATTTCCCCAGGTATCTATGGTTGCAACTAGGTGTACCCAATCCACATTGTCCGACTCAGTCATCCCAGGTAGGATATCCATATAAGGAGAATCTTGGCCAATGTCTGTATCCTTCTTACAAGTGTAACAATATTGTAGTGGGGCCGAGTGAACTGTGGTGTCAGAGCGATGATCAATAATGGTTTTACTCCCTAAGGGGTGTACCTTACCAGTCACCAAATCCACTCTAAGGACAGAGTCTTGGAATTGCAAATAGACATGATTTTTAGACCAATCGTGAACCATTTGTGCTTCCCTCATGAATGGTCGTCCTAAAATCATTTCATATGACATAAGGTGTTTAGAGAAATCCATTACAATGAACGTATGTCGCACCTTGTATCCTAGAACTTTGATCTTAAGATCCTTGATCATCCCCATAGGTTTGGCTATGGTACCATTTGCCATCTTTACCACAATGTTAGTAACACTGAGGCGGGGTTTTCCCATGGATTCCCAACAATCTTTTGTAACGATGCTAACTCCCGCACCACCATCAAGAATTCCCTTTATAGTTAATCCCTTGGTAGTGATGGGTAGGGTCGCATTAGACTCGTCGCCTTCAAAATACTGCCCTAATTCGTTAATGGGTACCTCGATCACAGACTCGTGTCCATCTAAGTCAAGTGATTGCACATGATTTTCCTCATCAATCATAATCGAGTCAGGCCTATTTGGTTGCGCAAACTGCGGTAATCCCGTTCGTAGCTCTCCGTTAAGGAATGCTCGAAGTGCAAGGAATAACTCAAGATCTCCATACAGCTTTGCTATGATCGTGGTTCGGACCTCAGAAGACATGAAGTCCACTAGTTTGGCAACATTCATTGGCGTTTTGCAGGGTGTAGGTCCTTGACTAGGAACTGGTGAGGATGGAATCTCATATTCCTCAATGGGATCAGGTATTCCTTCGTTAAACATCCTTTCCAACAAGAAGGGTGTATGCTCACTTTCTGATGTCCTGTCCTCACTCCCTTCTTGGATGATACTAGATATGGCTAACGGTCTATGGTTCATGTGGGGTGGATGAACTTGCGTGGGAAACACGGTGTCATGAATTTTGACCTGCATGGGTTTTGGTTCTAGTTTCCTTTGAGTCTCCTCCACTAAACCTCTTAGATGTTTCACCTGCTCAATCTCGTCTACTGGGTTTGGATACGTCCCAATCTTCTTTTTACGATTTTTTCCTTTTTGCCCCTGCGGTTTATCTTGGGGGACTTGGATTGGATTTGGAAACACTTGTGGTGTTTTCAGAGGCTCTTTATGGTTTTCTCTCATTCGGTTTTCATTTGGTTCCATGTTACGGTTTTCTTTGTCGGTCTTTCCCTTTGTGGTATTGGTTCTAGTCTCCATTGTCTCGACTGAATCTGAATCATCCTCGAGGTCATTCATATACACGGGGTCATCTCCTGTTCCTATGTTTGTTTTGGAACTTGGCTTTGAATTTTCCGTATTCTGCGACTTCTTCCTTCGTGTCTTCTTTTTCTTTGCTTGGATAACTGACGCGGTATCTCTCTCTTCGAGGATATGTCCTGGCCCTTGAAGCATGGACCGTGTAATCGCATAAGCGGGTGCGACGGGTGGTATTGGCGACGTCACACTAGCAATTTCGACCAAATTCAGGGGTGTGATTTTAGGCGCATTTGGGTTATAGGGGCATTGGGCAATCAAGTGATCTATGCCACAACGATTACATGTGAGTATTGGCATTGCAGACGTGCTCCCTTGATTCATTTGCATCTGTGCAGCATTCTTTTGCAGCCTAATAGGGCACTCCGCTACTCGATGTGGTCCACCACACTCGTAGCATTGAAGAGGTGGCCTCCTAGCCTGGGTGTTGATATTTTGACCTCTGGATGCGAGAGCAGCAGCTTGATAAACCGGCTTGACTTGTCCCCAACAATCTTCCATGTAGTATATAGGACATTCTTCCAATGTATCAAGTCCGTAGGCAATACTAGTGTCTATTTCCTCCTCACAACCATCTGCATAAGCGTTTGATGGCTCGCAACCCACTTGGTTCATAGGGGCGACTCTTGGATGCGGGGGCTTGCGGTCCTAGCACAGGAGGTGGTAGCGGTGTAGCTTGTACAACATTTTGAGATCTAGGGACCATGTGTTGCGGTAGTTGCTCAACAGGTGGAGTAGGCATCAATACAGGAGCTCGAGGTGCATCCGTCCAGGCTACAGGTGGTCTATTTGCCATCATACGTTTGATCATTAAACAATCCTTAGCTTGGTGACCATACCTACCACATGCGTTGCAAGTTCCATTAAATTTTACTCTAAACGTAGGGCACTCACTAGTGCTATGTGGACCTAAGCAAATGGAACACCATTGTTGCTCCCTTCTTGGATACATGTGACTATTTTGAGGGGGTCGATTATCCTTAAGAGACTCTTGGATTGCCTTGGTGAGGTCTGTCAAGAATGTCTCAAATACCTTTGGCTCATTGGCAATGGGCTTTGCAGTCATGGGTTCATACTCAATGGCTTGTGAGCTAGTGGATCTCGTGTCAGTAGACACCCTCATGCCTGCTATCATCAAGTTGTCCTCTAGTTGGATTGCATTGGCAGTGACATCTTCCCAGGTTGTGATACCTCTAATCACTAGTCCATTATAGATTCCTTCATTCCTCAACCCTCGAATGAATCGATCAAGCAGTTGGTTATTGTTGAAGCGCTCATTTACAGGGCAACGAGAGTTTAAGTGCTTTAGACGACTAATGAAGTCCCTTACTGACTCTCCTTCCTTACGTTCGGCCTTCTGTAGCTGAGATGCTACACCCCAAAGCACACCTTCTCGTATGTACTCCTTTAGAAACAACCTTCGAAGGGTAGGGTAGATTGTTTTCTCATCCACCCTTAGGGTCCTATACCAATCTCCAGCCTTCCCACTTAATGTCAAGCTTAAGGCATTGCACTTATGTAGTTCGTTGCGTTCCCCTAAGGAATCACATACTTGTTCAAACACTTCAATGTGTTTCCTAGCATCTTCGTCCCCATTGAATTTTTGCGTGAGTTTGGCAATTTGTACTGCCTTACTTCTAGGCTCTCTATCAGATGCATGACGCATATTTTCCGCGATAGATCGACCTATGGTTTGAGCAAACGCTGCCAAGTCACCTATGTGAGGAGGCAGGGCCGGTGGAGGTACTCTTGGAATCATATGTGGGAGAGGAACGGGTACCGGTCTTGGCATATGTGTGGATGATGCAGGATATGGAACATAACCGGGCATAGGTCCACTCGGATAAGGGCTAGGGAGCGGCACTCGAGGAGCATAAGCAAGTGGTACAATTGGAGGTGTGGGGGCCATGTGTGCATAAGGGGCTAGAGGCACATATGGTCGAGGCCCCATATTAGGTACTACAACACTAGGTAGTGGCACTGCGCTAACCATAGATGTCATCGGTACATTCTCTGTTAGGCTTATCCCTGGAGTGAGCACTGTGTTTTCCTTGATAGAGGGTTGAGCCAAGTTAGGGAAGCTAAAGTTTTCGCTCGGAGGCTCAGATTGCATAGAGACCCCAGGTGAAATGACGTAAGATGGGTCCATGGGGCTCATTAGAGGAGTCTCCATTTGTGATAGAGTAGGCTGTTGAGCCTTGCTCGTATCCAGAAATCTCATGGGGCCATTAGAGAGTATATTTACCCCTCGGTTTTGCCTTTCTGATTGAATAATGCCATGGATAACATTACAGATCATTTTCTGTTGATCTTCGATGCTCGTGGCACTAGAGGTGGATTGTACAATCTCTATCCATCCTACATGGTAGGCGTGGCCAGAGTGTAGATCCGTCAACACCTCAGTGTGGAGGTCGTATGTCCAATGATCATTAATGAACAATCCTTCTAGAGTCGACGTGTTAACGGTTTCTTGTGAGGTAGAAGCAATGTTGCTCCCCGTGGTTTTACTTGCCACCAACGGTACTCTAGAGGGAACTTCTGAAGGAGGCAGCTCAACAGGGCCTTCTTGGTAAGAAGTTGGTAGGATATCCACATGGACACTCTTTGGGGGTGTGGGGTCCACGTGCGATGTGAAAGGAGATTCCACTTCCCCACCCCCTTCGCGTGCTTCATCTGCATCAGGTTCCGAGCGAGTAGCTCTACCTAATGCTTCCATGAAACGGCTAAACATACTAGTACTAGGCTGTGGAGCTTCGGGAGGTGCATGGCCTTCTCTCTCAGTGTTTTGGGTAGGGTATGCTTCCATGATTTCTGAGTCGGAGGAGGAATCACTAGCGGCTATTTTAGGGTCTTGGGTGGTGCTACCTTGTGTCCCCGCTGAGGGTCTAGAGCTTATCGTGGATGGGTAATGGGTGTCCGTATGAACAAAGGAACCCTCAATATGCTCGTGTTCTAGCACCCGCCCAGAGCGTAAGTGCATGTGCTTTTGATACCCTAAGGTGTCAAAAAGCTGCTCTAGGAGGCCTTGTGACTAGTTTTTAGCGTGTTTTTTGTTTGTTTTTTTGCTAGATTTTTTAGAGCGTGTCGTGGAATGGGCCGTGTGATAGCTCGAAACGAGCGTATCGGTCAGAGGGTCGTGCTGTGCTTTACAGCCCTCCGTTTGGTCACTCTATGCCCTCGGAATCCCTAAAACTGTCAATTTCCAGTAGGGAACTAGGCCCAAACTAGAAAGTCTAAGGGTGCAAGTGGGAAGAGAAAGGAGGAGAGTGGAGGACTTGTCCCACATGCTCTCATTCTCTCTTGAGGGAGTAGGGTATATATATAAGAGTGAGTCTAGTATACATCATAAGACTGAGGACTGAGGCCTGGGCCTGGGCTTGGGCTTGGGAAAATGATCCCGATCTATCTTTTATACAAACCAACCCGTCCGTTTTAAGAGTCACGTTTTTTATTTTCGAAAAAATTTTCCGCCCGCTCACTCGCGTTTTTAATTTCCGAATTTTTTTCCTTTTAAAATTTTTTTTTCCAAAATTATTATTTTTTTTCTCAAAAAACTTTTTTTTTTCAATTTTTTTTTTCTTTTTTTTTTGTTGATGCAGAAAATACAGAAATTGAAAAAAATGCAGAAAAACGCAGAAATTGCAGAAAATGCAGAAAAAACACAAAAATTGCAGCAAATTGACAGAAATGCAGAAAATTGCAGAAATTGAAAACGCCGAACTTGAAAATGCAGAAATTGCAGAAATTGAAAAAACGCAGACAATAGCAGAAATTGAAACTTGACAGCAATTGCAGAAAACGCAAAAAACAGAAATCTTCCACACACTCCTTCCCTGCCTTTCCTATGATAGAAATTGCACCACAAGGAAGCGTAAAGTGCTAACCGAGCTTAGTGTAGGACATATCCCCGGCAGCGGCGCCAAAAATGTGCGCTCCTTGCCGCACTGTCGAAGCAAGGGACTTGCCAATACACCGTATGCGAGCCACAAACGGCTCCAAGCACACAACAAGCCTAAACTAGCAAGCTCAAGAAAACAAAGGGTGTGTCACTCACCGCTCTACGCTCGCCTTCGTGGTGGATTCCTCGCCGCGATGAAGAAGAAGCTGCAGTCGTGCCGCGCTCAACCGCTTCGCCGCCGTCGTGCCTTCGTAATGCTCGATCGCACACACACTCTCCCTCTCTCTCTCTCTCACACACACACACACACAAGGAGGTGAAGAAGAAGAAGAAGATGGAGATGGAGCAAGAGCACTCTTCAATTGCACAAATGAGAGAATGAGTAAAAATTAGGTTTAGTTGGCTTTTATAGGAGCTCACCCCATTCACACTTGGGCGCCCATGCTTAACCAACTAATCCCTTGAATGTCCAAGTTAAAGTGCGCCTCTCATCGGCGATCACTCTACCTTTCCCTATTGGTCCGACAAGCCCGGTACCTGACTCTACCAAATACATAATACGCGTCCATCGTAGGTGATGGGTGTCCGTGTGCCATGAGGGTTAACAGACGCGATGGCGCTGTCCATTTTGCCAAATTCCTCACTCTTTTTATGCTGTTTTGGTTGTGTAAGTTTCTCCTATGAGCGAAGCTTCTGCTCCAATTTGTGATTGTATCTGGTATCTTTTATCCATATTGTGTGAGCTATTTGCCCCATTGGTGTTGGCCCAAGCTCATTCGTATCTAATTATCAGAATTTCTCCTCTTTTGAGCTGAGTTTTTTGGGTGTGTGTGTGTGTGTGTGTGTGTGTGTGTGGAGTGGGCAAGTGGATAGTCTCTCTCCTCTCACTCCAGAGGTGTGTTCCCTGTCTCGGCCAGGTGTGTTTTGTAAGCCGAGTGGTTCCCCATAGTGTGTGTGTGTATCATTCCAAGAGTGTGTGTCGGGTCGTTATAGAGGCTGTTTGTGTGTTTCCATCCCGCTCACAGCATAAATTGACCAACATCAGAGGGAATTACTGTTTTAGATTAGCAAACCTAATCCAGAACATCAGCAGTGTATAAAATACAGTAGTAATTGAGATTAACTGTCCAGTTATACCAATCATTACTAAGATAACCTCTAGCAAATAAATTCTTTGATTCAATTGCCGAAATTAAAACGCTTGTGTACAGGTATATTCAGCAACAAAGCAAGAAGTTGTGCAAAATTTGACCCATTGCCAGGTGAGTGGTTGAATTTGTGATAAATTGCATTGATAAGTTTGATGAATTTAAGATCATAAAGATACATTGTTAGAGACCAGAAAGTGGCAGGTGACCAAGGTAGCTTAGTGTCCACAAAAGAGAGTGTAACTCAAGCAAAGCTAGATCCGCTAGCACCGATTATTGAGGAAGGTAGTGATACTTACACTTCGTCAGACAAATCTTTCTTCACGATGGATATTCAACAACCAGGAGGTTTCACCTATGATGGACCTATGCGAGGAGGAAGCACCTCCCAAAATCCTTTGAGTGATTCAAAGCTCACGGTGATCTTCTTGGAGGGAACAAACTCAAGAGGAGCCCTAGTCTATTCTGACTATCGAGGCCGCAAGTGCATTTGTATCGAAGAGAGGCCAGCTCAAAGGTTGGAGATAATCCGAGAGTATGATGATGGAGATAGGTTCCGAGACGAAAAGGGGAACCACTATTTAATAGCTAGTAACCCTGAAGATTACAACAGATATGGAGATAACGTGGCGAATGGGAAAATGGTTTCAGAAACTCAAGAACCACCACCAAACATTGATCGGCCCGGAGCTATTTTTATGTATGATAAGAAAACAACCAGGGTTCCAGCTTATAATGAGAATGTGGGAATCTACAAACATGAGAGCGAGGGTATAGTCTCTTACTTTCGCAGCAAAGAACCATACGTAAACGAATTAAGCAAAGACAAGGTTCTTTACTTATTCTCTTATGAAACTGCTACGGGGAAGGGCATAGTTTTTGTTGATAGATACAAGTGAGAATACCAACATATTCTCCCAGAGGAAGTAGAGAGAGCAACAGGTCCAGGAGCATCAGCATATGCCCCTGAGGAAGTGCCGAGATCCACCCACACCCCAAGCAAGTCAACGAATCCTTTTTCAAATGAGTATGACACTACCTCACATTCCACCCGACCGCAAGCATTCAACAACCAAGACCAACCAGCAAACCAACCATCATTGCAGGCATGGCTTCGACAGAGTGCAACAATGGAACCAGATCAAAACCGAGATGGTTATCAAGCCACACGAGGGCTCAGGGATTTGCAAGAACCACCACTCTATTCAAGGTATCAGGTAGAGAGTAAGCCAAAGACTCAAGGGTCAATAGAACCTGGAGGACCACCCATGGAACGAGTTCGAAGAGAAGAACCACCTCCAGCGAGAACCGTTAGAAATTATGGCTTAGGAGCACCATTGGGAGAGAAACCAACCTATTAAAGAAGGCTTGAGGAGGTGTATCGACTGGGACGGGGTGATCCAATGATGAGGTTTGTAGACCATCGCAGAATTAGACCTTCTCAAGTGCAAAAATGGATAAACAAGAAATACATAGGAGGCAGAGACCCAAGAGATCATGTAGTAGCCTTTGTGCGTGTAATTGGAGCCGAAGAGGTGTTAGATTTTCCCACCCAATTTGCAGGGTTTGGACTAACCCTCAAGGATGATGCTGCTACTTGGTTTGACTCTGTAGAGCATAGAGACTTTGAGTCGATGGAGGAAGTGTTTGACGAGTTTATTGAGGAATTCTCTCAAAAGGGAATAGCTCATAATACCGTCTCACAAATCCATAAATTCAAACAGAAAGATGGAGAATCTGTACGAAAGGCAGCCCTAAGACTAAAAAGATATGTTAAGTTTTGTTCTGTTGAAGAACTGCCAACTCAGTCCAGACTTATGATGATATTCATCCAAGGACTAAGGAATGCTGATCTCCAAAAAGACTTACATATGAAGAGGAGCATGACGTTGAATGAGTTGACCAAGGAGGTTCTTTACCTTGTGGACAATTGTGCAGTCTACAAAGAAAGGGAGTTCAAGGACCTTGATGACGATTCATCTTCACAGCAAAATGGAAGCAAGTCTTCTAAGACAGTACCGAAAGGAGAAGTAGCGGTAAACCAGGAGTAGCTCGTAGATGAAGTGCTAAAAAAGATCAACTTGTACGCCAAACCCCAAGCTAAACAGCCCAAGTGGTGTGCTATTGAACAAAAATGGACAAACCATGGGACTGAGGAATGTTAATATAACAAGGGATATGTGAGAGAGAGACCTTACGCTCCCCAAGCTCCAGTAGCTTCCCCTCAAGTTTCACCGATGCCTAGATATCAAGCAGGCAGCTTACCAGGACCTGTAGGTGTAGAAAGACCACAACCGGTGTTGGGGTAACAACCACCCCTACCAGGATTACGACCAGTTGGGATAAGATACACACCAACAGTAACTAAATTAGAGGAAAAGGCTTTGGTGCCTATGCATGCATGTTATGAAGATCCCAATGGATATGTGGCAAACCCTGTCTATTATCCATCGAAAGAACCCTCGACGCCAGAACCATGGACCATGATAGGGAATCAAGGACCACCAACTGCTGCACAGGCCGCTGGAGAAGGAAGATATAGCCTAGATGAACGAACATTTTTGTTCATAGCCAATGGAGGCATGGGCGGACAGAGACATGCTTACCCACAAAGTGGAGCTCAAGGAGCACCTCAACAACCCAAGGGACCCTGCTACAAGTGTGGAGGAGACCATTGGCTGAGAGACTGCCCTCGTGATGAAATCATTAGAGTCAATGCGTATTGCCTAGAATGCAGAATTACTCATTTGATTCCCGATTGCCCTAAAAACTCGAGCAAAGGAGAAAAAACCACCTTGAACATGTTAGAAACAGTACCTTCCAGTGGAGGATCGGAAAATGAAACAATCATACCTATTCAGGCTGTAACATGGGCCCAAGCTCAAAGAAGGACGAAAGAACCCATAGTTGAAGAACCAAAAACCGATGCCCAAAGTTCAGAAACGAAAAATCAGAGAAGCACTTGGAAAGCTAGAAAGGCGCGTAGGAAAGCCAGGAAGGAACGAGAGCAAACAGCCCTATCCGAGGAGTTGAAACATACCAAGGACAAATTGGAGCAGTTAGAGGATCTAGCTAGCTTAAGCTCACACACCACAGCAGCCATAGCACCCAAGGAGATAGCAGAGCCCAAGAGTGTAGAATCAGGAGGATCTGTACTGGCGGACAAGGTAAATGAGCAGCTGGATGTGCTTCTAAAAGCTTATGAAGCTCGACTTAAAAAGAACCAAACCCAGGAGCAAAGGTGGATGACTTATCCATATGCACAAATAGAAAAACAGAGGTTGGATATGTGTAGAATGATGATCGAGACGGCTCAATCATTGATGGAAGAACCGCTGGGTAAACCTGTAAATTGGCATGAGGCACCAGCTCCAACCCCTATCCAACCAGCTTTAGAGAAACATGTGGAAACAAAGGAAAGACTCACTAATGCCTATGAGTCTAGAGGAGAGCCTATCATAGTGCCAAATACCACCGATGGGGCAAGTGACGGGTTCTAGCCTAAAATATTGGCAGAAATGGGTAAGGGCTGTAACGGTTTAGATGATCTGTGGAAGAAAATCCGTGAGGCCAACGAGGCTAATAGGATGAGTAACCACATGAAGAGCATGAGAAAAGAAAAGAATGTGATCTTACCTCCTATTGAAGAATTTGAGGCAAGATCTCAGATGAACTTTGAGATACATTCACAAGGGGGAGACCAAGGATCTATGAGTTCAGGGCACAGCCAACCGGACTCATTGAGAACTTTACCCTCTTACCTAGGAGAGTACGAAGCTAAGTCGGAAGTGAGAGAAATCCCATCTCAAAAACTTTCTTCTAACAAGGTGATGGATTCGCAAGGATTGATTGAGTTGTTATCCACTCCAGTGGCATGCACAATCACGTTAGCAGAAATCCTAAGGTTAAGGCCAAACATGTGGACCACAGTAGGAAAATGCCTAGAAAAATTTGGAGTGAAAGACCCCACCTTGAAGCTACAAGAAGGGATCAGAGAGTTGGACAGGCCTCAACTAAACACTAGGCCAGTATCATTGAATAAGGTTGGAGAATATTGCGAGGGAGAAGACGGAAACACCACGCTACCGGTAGAATTCCAAGGAGTAGTTTCCAAGGCTATTCTTGATAGTGGAGCGGGGGTTGCTATCGCCACCAAGGAAATCTGGAAAAAATGGGGAAACCAGCTTTGAGGGCTAATAGAATGAAACTGCAATTGGCAGATGGCTTCATGGAGAATCCATTAGGACTCTTAGAAAAAGTGATTATCACTTCTTGCGGAATCGAGTATGAGCATACATTTGCAATAGTTGATTTCGACAAAAAGAACAATTATGAGATCATCTTGGGACAACCATTCATGCGACAATTGAAGATGGTCCAAGATTGGGGTTATGACCACATATACCTCAGACATGGCGAAACGACAACTAAAATACACCTGAAGGACCATAGCTACAAAGATGTGAACCAAACACCTGTGGAAGAGTTTGATTCGGCTATAGTAGTGGGATCAGAACTACCAGCATGGTTAGGGCAACCAAAAGAGCTATGGATGTGCGGAGCTTCACATTGTGGAAGCTTAAGAAAAGAGGAATGCGTCTTAGAAAGAGCAATTGAGGACAAGGAGTATATTCCGAAACCTTTCCCTGAAGATGCCTTGGAACCTCTAGAATGGGAACACATACTAGCACGATTGGACGTCTGTACCATTACCGACAGTCCAACAACAAAATTTTGAGATAAGGATGGCTATGATGTGCTACCCTATTACATGGTAAGCGTTGTACCAGAGAAGGAGACGGTAGAACCACCGGAACAAGAAGAGTTTTACAACTCCTCTGAACATTTGGAAGTAAATGATGATGCAGATAATGAGTGTTTAGACACCTCAAGTGAGCGTGGAAATGAAGCCGAGAATATCAAGTTTTGTGATTTTGGTAATCAACATCCTACACGCCAAGAACGCTATAGGAGGAAAGGAGCAGGAAACAAAGCGAGAGAGAACCTGATGCCCAGGATAAAAGGTAAAACTCACTATTTGATGCTTGTAAAAGAAGAGGATTGTGTAAAAGATCAAATATCAGGAAAATTCTCAAAAAATCGAATAGAACGAACGCGAGAGGAAATAAAAGAGGTACAAAAAGCTAAAACCGAAACAAAATCACAAAAATCTCAAAATTCAAAAAAAGAAATAACAAAGGACCAAGAGTGGACCAAACTGGAGCGTAAACAGAAATACCAAGAATTGAAACGGTCTTTGAGAGAGATATGGACTATGGAAGAAGATAGTGATGGTAAAGGGGAGTCAGAAAAGGGGATCAAGAATGTACCATCACACTATCCGAAATTTACTATCCAGGATAGAAAAATCATCATGACACCACCAGTCAGGGAAAGAACCAACCGAGAACCCTACGATGGGCCTGAAAATGCAAAAAAGATAGACCTCGCAGAACCAGGTGAAAAGCCTCAGCCAGTCTATATAGCTAGCGATTTAGAGCCTGAGGAGGAAGCACAGCTAGCACAACTTCTCAAGAAGTATAAAGATGTGTTCGCTTGGTCCTATAAAGACCTCAAAGGAGTTGATCCATTGATATGCCAACATACAATTCCTTTAAAATCGGATGCAAAACCTAGAAAACAATGTCCATATACATATAATGACACATTTGCTAAACGAATCAAAGAAGAGATTGATGAACTAATGAAACTGAATTTATCTATGAAATTGAACATACAGATTGGGTGTCACCCATTGTGGTAGTTCCCAAAAAGAATGGAAAACTGTGCGTGTGTGTAAACCTCAAGAAGGTGAATGTAGCAACCATAAGGGATAATTATCCCTTGCCAATTACAGAACATGTACTTGAGCGAGTGGCCGGGAAACGGATATATTCCTTTCTGGATGGGTTTTCAGGATACAACCAACTGGCAATAGAAAGGGAAGATCAACACAAAACAGCATTTGCCACAGAATGGGGGATTTATGCATATCATGAGTTATGCCATTTGGCTTAACTAATGCACCAACCACTTTCCAAAGGTTAATGACTCACACATTCAAGGAATACCTAAGAATATTCTTAGAAATTTACATGGATGACCTGTGTGTACACTCTCTTCTGCAAGAGGAACATATGGACCATTTGCAAAAGGTCTTTGAAAAGTGCAGAACATATTGAATCTGTCTTAACCCGGAAAAGTGTGTATTTATGGTTAAGCAAGGACGAATCTTAGGACACATTGTCTCAAGAAATGGCATAACCACAGACCTAGACAAATTCAAAGTCATTGTAGACCTGCCCTGGTCTACTAATGCGAAACAAGTGCAATCCTTCATGGGACACTGCGGATACTATCGAAGATTTATATATATGTATGCGGTTATCACACTACCTCTGTATCGTTTGCTAGTCATGTTCGAGTGGACCAAAGAGTGTAAAACTTCATTCCAAAAGCTGAAGGAAAACCTTATATCAGAACCTGTACTAAAGGCACCAGATTGGGAAAAGATATTCCATGTGCACATTGATGCTTCAGCATATGCCATTGGAAGCATTCTAGCTCAACCTGGAGATGGAACAATGGATTTTCCAATTTGCTATGCGAGCCGATAGTTAAACAATGCAGAAAAGAACTACACAACCACCGAGAGGGAAAGGTTAGGAATGATTTATGCTGTAAAGAAATTTCGGCATTATTTGCTTGCAAACAAATTTGTGTTTTTCACAGATCATCAAGCTCTTTTGTACCTAGTAAATAAACCTTGCAATACAGGGAGAATCGTACGCCGGTTTATTATATTTCTAGAATTTGACTTCATAGTGGTGTTCAAAAAGGGTAAAACCCATCTACAAGCGGATCATCTTTCAAGAATACACAACGGGGAAGCTCGTGAAGGAGTAGATGATGACATACCAGATGCTTATCTTTTCAACTTGAAATGGTACCCAAATGGTCTCAAGAAATTGTTAGCATTCTTTCCTATGGAAGTAGGTTTGATAATACGGAATGCAGATCCAAATAGCAAACAATTCGACAAACAAAAAAAATCCAGTTGATAGCAGGATGGTTGTATCATCTTGGATCTGACCTAATCCTCTGATTATGTATAAATCCGAAAGAATTCGAGTGCTACCTTGAAAAGGCACATGTCCAGGGTTGTGCATTTCATTTTTCAACAGTGAAGACGCACAAGAGACTGAAACACTTAGGGGTTTATTGGCCAACTATGTATGCGGATACACATTCTTATGTTACCAATTTTACTATATGTAGTGCCAAACGACCAGTGGATCACGCAACTTTGTTTCAGGTAAACATAGCACCTACATGGAGTCAATATATCATTGACTTCTTAACCACTAGGACGTTCCTTGAGAACATCACAAGAGCACGGGAAAAAGCTATAGAGTTGGGAAACCAACTCTATAAGCGGGGAAAGGACAATCAACTTAGAATCTGTGCAAGTGAAAGCGAATACCTGCTGATTCTAGAACATGCACATAGCGGAATAAGTGGAGGCTATTTTTCGGGCGATAAGATGGCAAAAATTGTCTTAACCACAGGAATTTGGTGGCCTACATTGCACATGGATGCTGAAGAGTTTGTAAAGCGTTGTGACGCATGTCAACGCACCAAGATGCCAATAAAAAGAGATGAGATGCCATTACGGCCAATGATGGAAGCAAGAGCATTTGCAAAATGAGACATTGATTTTGGTGGATCTATATCACCCCCTGCATATCGCACCCATACCCAATATATCATTGTGGCTACAGACTATCTCACAAAATGGGTCGAAGCCAAAGCAACAAAAAAAGTTGATGCATGCACCACGGCACAATTTTTGTATGAGAATGTTTTTGTACGTTACGGGTTACCAATAGAAATTGTCAGTGACCGTGGAACACATTTTCTCAATGAAGTCATTGAATATCTGCTAGAGGATTTCATGGTCATACATAGGAAATCCACACCATACCATCCACAGGCCAATGGGCAAGCTGAGGCCGCAAATAAAACACTATGCACGGTTCTCACTAAAATAGTGTCAGAATCAAGAACAGATTGGGATCAGCAGCTACACTCAACACTATGGGTATATAGGGTAGCTTACAAAACATCAATAGGAACAACACCATACAACATGGTATTTGGCCTAAATGCTATACTACCGATAGAGTTTTTAATTCCAACTCTACGCATAGCAAACAGCGTGGAATGGACAGGGCATGATCTCTCTTCAAGGATTGATGATCTTGAAAAGCTAGATGAACTCCGCTTACAAGCTGTCGCTTCAATCTATGCTAAAAAGAGAAGACAAAAGGAATTTTTTGACAAACATGTGCGTACCAAAGAGTTCAAAACAGGTGATTACGTACTTGTTTATACCTTGAAACAACATGCCAAGAAACTTAAAAAGCGAGGGATGGGACCATTTGTGATTAGTGATCTATCACAAACTGGAGATGTCAAACTTGCTACATTAGCAGGTGAAGAAATGACAAACTGGATTAGTGGATGTCGACTGAGGAGGTATCATCTACCACTCACACAGGAGATGCTCCAACAAATTCATCACGGAAAACAAAGAACCAAGGAGAAACAGAGAGTACGAGAAGAAGCTCAAGCCGAAGCACAAGAACTCATTGCAAAAAGACGACTTTTGCGACAACAACAACAAAGTGGACCACCATTGAGAATCAATGCCATTCGGCTGACAAAGTTGGAGGAGGAAACAGTGGAGTCACACGTCAACTTCATCCTACTCCTCAAGTGCTGGAAAGTAGCACATCACACCCATTGAAAACATTGGGATCAACTATATTGCATGTATAGATACATCAATATATTTACCCACACAAATTCTATGTAGTGACAGATGAAAGCACACAACACCAAATGATGCTAGGGCAACCTTGGCAAAAAGCATACAATGTGCAGATAGATTGGAAAGCAAAGGCGATCAAACCACGTTATCTTCCGGTTTCCTGGTACTGTCGTCCTGCTGTCTCTGCAGCCTGCGGCGGCACCGCGGATGTACTTGACGGCGCCGTCTCTTTAACCCAGTGTGATAAAGTAAGTTCGGTTTCAAATGGGCGAATTTCTGCTTGGGCTTGGGTTTGCTGAAACAGCATACTGTATGAATATGGGCGCTAGTAGTTCTTCAATAGTATTCAACATGAACATGAACAACAGGTGATAGCTTTTTCTCAGCAATACAAGCATGATCCACTGCAAGTCATGCAATCATTGGAAAAAAATCCCAAGGAGCAAATTCCATTAAAGAACAACAATTAGGTAAAAGCCAACCATTCTAATTACAGACGTATGAAGTCACCGGCCACAATGCAAAAATCTAGGCTACCAAAACAAGGTAAACAAGTATGGATGCGGAAGGATAGAAATGACACGGCGGAAAACCAACAATGCAACCACAAAATTCTAACTAAGCAGATGGTTCCACCACAAACCAAGGGCATAAAACAGATGTGGATCCCAAAAAAAATGCTTAGCCATAACCCAAATGTCACTCACATTTGGATACCAAAGAAAAAGCAAAAGGAATTACCTTCAGTACAAGCAACAATGAAAAGCAGACAGCTGCATTTCAAAAAGGAAAACCGACATATGTGGATACCGATGAAAGACAAACCAGTGGCAAACAAGAAAGAGCCAAACCATCTACAAAAATCGGCAGCAACAAAATACCAATCAAAAGCCAAGGTCATAACGCCCATAGCCATTACATCACAGTCAATTCTATCCTTAGAAACAGCTACGACTCCATCAACAGTGTCGGCAAAGCAATTGCCTTTTGCAAAAAATATAATTAAACAGAGAGCAGTAGAGTTACAGCTGTTCCTTGCAAAGAAAGCAGAAAACCTCGACGGAGAATACCAATAAGAATCTTGCTTATTTCCTTCTCTTGCACATCATTAATTTTTCCATGCATTGACAGAGTATGCATAAAGTAGGGCCACATTAATCGGCCAGGCATTAGCACAAATTTTTCAACCTATGCACGACACATACTCTGAAGCGAAACCATGTCGTCTAGGAGGACTCCGGCTAGGAGGGGGGGAGGTATTCTAGAGGCACTCTCAAATGCGGAACCATTGAAAAAAACAGCAAAAAAGGACATGATTTTCCACTATTTTAAGGGTTGTTGTTTGATTGCGAATTTTTTTGGAGTAACCCAAGTACATATGCCCTTATACAGCATGAATCTACTGTTAGGAAATAAGACGTAGCTAAATAGATAATTGAGTAGATTACTTAATGGAGAGAGACATATTTATATACACGAGATTATAGAGTAGAGAGAGAGAGAGAGAGAGAGAGAGTACACACGATATACGTGGTTCACCCAATGTGGGCTACGTCCATGGGAAAGTAGCCACTCAATGGCTTTAGTACTTCAAAACAAGAAGTAGTTTACAAAGGGATTATACCCTTAATGGAGCTCCCGCCTTGCTTCACTCTCACCACCTCACACTCACCTTGTTGCATCAACTTCACACTATGAAATGTGTGTAGAAATGGCCTCCTTTTATAGGCCAAAAGGACTGCCCTCGCTTATGAGAGACAGCCATGTGTAGCCGCCCTTGTGCGAATAAGTCCAAATCCGACCCTCCAATCCGCCCATGTGTGGCCGCCCTTGAGAAGACAAGTCCGCTTTTGAATTTGGCCACCGGCCACCGGCCATTGACTTTCGACCACCGGCCATCGGCCATTGACTACCGGCCACCGGCCAACCGATCGGTTGTTTTCCGACCACTTTCCGGCCGCCGTCCGGCCATAATATTCCGGCGAAAAAGAATATTCCGGCGAGGCCTTTAAAGTTGCCCCTGATTCTTGTCCGTGAAAATTTTGGTTTCCGGTGAGTGATTTTCCTTCACGCACGATGGCTTCTCCTCATAATGGGGGCCTTACAAATGTGTGCTTTTACCACAGAAAATTACAAGGGTAAATCAGGCTCCATACTTAACAATCTCCCACTTGGAGAATGATCTCCAAACCAAACCTATGACTACTTTCCATTCTGGCTTCTTATCCTTGAATGCCGATTGAAGATGAGAAAAAGCTCAACTTCTCCTTGTTGACCACCTTTGTAAACATGTCTGCAGGATTTGCACTTGTATGCACCTTTCCTAGCTTTAGTTGTCCCTCTTCCAAAAGAGTGCGTATGAAGTGATATCTCACCTCAATGTGCTTTGTCCTTGAATGAAAGGCTGAGTTCTTCGCAAGATGGATAGCACTTTGGCTATCACTGTACAAGACACAATTGTCTTGTTTGAATCCAAGCTCTTCTAAGAATCTGTGAAGCCACAGAATTTCTTTGATTGCCTCCGTCATTGCTACATACTCTGCTTCCGTGGTAGAAAGTGAAACCACTTTCTGCAGCTTTGAAGCTCAGCTTACTGCTGTGCCTCCAACCTTGAAGACATAGCCAGTAGTGCTCCTTCGAGTATCTTTGTCACCTGCCATATCTGCATCAGCATACCCTTCTAGAAAAATATCAGTGCCTCCAAAATACAAAGCATTTGTTGTTGTCCCTTTTAGATACCTAAGTATCCACTTCACAGCTTGCCAATGCTCTTTACCTGGGTTGTCCATGAACCTACTCACAACTCCCACTGCATGTGCAATGTCTGGCCTTGTCCAGACATTCTGGCCTTGTCCAGACCATAGCATACATTAGAGAACCTACCGCTGCAGCATATGAAACTTTAGACATATAGGCTATCTCCTCTTGTGTCTTTGGACACATATCCTTCGTTAGTTTAAAATGACCAGCCAAAGGTGTAGAAACTGGTTTTGCATTTTACATTGCAAACCTTTCTAGTACCTTCTTGATGTAATCTTCTTGAGATAGCTTTATTGTCTTCTTCGTCTTGTCCCTTGATATTTTCATACCAAGTATCCTCTTTGCAGCACCTAAATCTTTTATTGAAAAAGATTTGGACAGCTCCTCTTTTAGGTCTTTGATGTCCTGCATGTTAGCACTTGCAATCAACATGTCATCAACATACAACATTAGGATGATGAATTTTCCATCTCCCAAATTCTTCGTGTAGACGCAGTGATCCGAGTTGCATCTTGTGAATCCATGATCCAACATCCATCGATCAAACTTCAAGTACCATTGTCTTGATGCTTGCTTTAAACCATACAAGCTCTTCTTTAATCTGCAAACCATTTTCTCCTTACCTTTTACTTCATACCCCTTTGGTTGAAGCATGTAGATTTCCTCCTCTAAGTCACCATGAGGGAATGCCGTATTTACATCCATTTGCTCGAGATTTAGATCATGAGCAGCCACAAGGCTTAAGACAAGCCTATTGAGTTCATTTTTAGAACATGAGAAAATATTTCATTGAAGTCAATACCTTTCTTTTGAGAAAAACCTTTTACCACAAGCCTAGACTTGTACCTTTTCTTCCCACCTTCTTCTTCCTTCAGCTTGTACACCCAATTGTTTTGAAGTGCCCGCTTACCTTTAGGCAACTGAACCAACTCCCATGTTTGGTTGCGATGTAGTGAGTCCATCTCCACTTGCATGCTCTTCGTCCATTGTTCTTTGGATTCATGTTGCATAACTTCTTCGTATGATTCCGGCTCTCCAGAATCTGAGATCAAGAGATGGTTGAAGGAAGGAACAAACCTTTCTGGAGGTCTACTTGCTCTTGTAGATCTTCGGGGAATAGGTTGAGGCTCCTCATTTGGTTGACGTTGTTGCACATTGTCACCGTTTGCAGTCCTTGAGTCTTCACCGTCCTCAAGCTCCATGTACTCATCACCTATTTCTTTTGGTTGTTTTCTTTCCAAGTAATCTTTGTACATATTTTGTTCGTTAAAAATTACAGCCCTACTCCTTGAGATTTTACCATCTTCAGGATTCCATAGGCGATACCCAAAGTCTCCTTCTCCATAGCCAATGAAGAAACACTTTTTGGACTTTGCATCTAGCTTTGATCTTAGGCTTCTATCTATGTGCATGAAAGCCTCACACCCAAACACTTTGAGAAATGCATAATTCACCGGTTTACTGTCCATGCCTCTTCTGGAACTCCCCATCCAATGTCGCTGAGGGTGACCGATTGATTAAGTACACATACGTACTTACAGCTTCCGCCCAAAGCTCAAGCGGTAGGCCTGCATGTAGCCGCATGCTTCGTTCTCGTTCCATGATTGTCTGTTCATCCTTTCCGAAATCCCATTTTGTTGAGGTGTCCTTGGGGTTGTCCTTTGCCTCCGAATGCCATTGCTAGCACAAAAGCTTTCAAAAGCTTGGCTGCAATATTCGCCTCCATTGTCGGATCTGAGGCATTTAACCTTGGTACCTGTTTCATTCTCCACAAAGGCTTTCCACCTTTGAAATATGAAAAATACATCGGATTTATTCTTCATGACATCAAACCCATGTTTTTCTAGTCGCATCGTCTATGAATGTTACATAGTACAATGAGCCACCAAGTGAGGTGTACTTGCAGGACCCCAACCATCAGAATGAACCAACTCAATTTTATTTTTTCCTTTCATTTCCTGATTTTTGAAATTTTACCCTCTTTTGTTACCATAAACACAATCTTCCACAGAACTCTAAGTCCACTTCTTTCAAACCTGGTAGAAGCTTCTTTGTTTGAAGGATTTGCATTCCTTTGGCACTCATATGCCCAAGTCGGTAGTGCCACACCGCACTGTCAACTTCTGTAGTTGCTGCACAAGCTGAAGGTTGCGTGCTAACAGTACACAAGTAAAGTGTACCGACTTTTTCACCCTTGGAAACCACCAAAGATCCCTTTGAGATCTTTCACCGTTTGTTTTTGAATGCAATGTTGTGACCTTCATCGTCCAATTGTCCTGTAGAGATCAAATTTTTGCGAAGAGAAGGAACATGCCTAACATCTTTAAGCTTCCATTCATTTCCATTAGCAGTTTTGACAGAAACTGTACCTTTGCCGACAATCTCACAAGCTTCATCATCTCCCAAGTATACATACCCAAAATTACCTTTGGTGTAGTCTTGGAAATGTTGCTTGTGTGGTGTCGCATGGAATGAAGCCCCAGAATCTACTATCCAGGAATTAGACACATTGTCTAATGAGAGAATTAGAGCATCTTGCTCTACTTTACCTGCCACATTGGCCTTCGATGCTGGCTTATTGTCTTGAGACTCTGTCTCCTTCTTCTTCTTGGACCAGCAATCCTTCTTGAAGTGGCCCTTCTTGCCGCAGTTCCAACATTCAAGAACTGACTTTGTGCGTGACTTGCTCCGCCTTGAGCGATCACGACCCTTTTGGTTTTTGAACCTCTCCTTAAGCCTTCCTCTTGTTTCCACTGATAGTGCAGCACTTGATGATTCTCTTGTGCTTCTCCTTCGCATTTCCTCGCTTAGGAGAATACCCACAACATCATCAAACTTAAGAGTATTTGTGCCAGAGATAGAATTACTTACAACCATCACAAGGCTGTCCTAACTATCCGGTAGAGATGATAGTATAAGGAGAGCTCGCACTTCGTCATCGAAATTGATTTTCACTGATCGAAGTTGACTTATGTTTGTGTTAAAGTCATTTAGGTGTTCTGCAACTGAACCATTCTCTGCCATCTTTAGATTGAACAAGCGCTTCATAAGAAATACCTTATTGGATGCCAATGGTTTCTCGTAGAAGTCGTCAAGTGACTTCATCAAGTCCTCCGTGGTCTTCATCTCTGATACATTGAAGGCCACCGTTTACGCCAAGCTTAACCGGATTGTTCCCAGTGCCTTTCGATCAAGGACAATCCATGCTTCATCTGCCATTGTTGCGGGCTTCTTCGCAAGACCGCCTAGTGGCAAATAGAGGTCCTTCTGGTAGAGATAGTCTTCAATATGCATCTTCCAATGTTGGTAGTTTTTGCCGTTGAACTTCTCAATCTTGAGCTTCCCTTCCTCCGCCATAACTCCCACTCAATTCAAGGAATCCTTTCCTTGAGATAATTTAGCTACGAGCAAACCTTGCTCTGATACCAGTTGTTGAGAAATAAGACGTAGCTAAATAGATAATTGAGTAGATTACTTAATGGAGAGAGACCGATTTATATACACGAGATTATAGAGCACAGAGAGAGAGAGAGAGAGTACACACGATATACGTGGTTCACCCAATGTGGGCTACATCCACGGGAAAGCAGCCACTCAATGGCTTTAGTACTTCAAAACAAGAAGTAGTTTACAAAGGGATTATACCCTTAATGGAGCTCCCGCCTTGCTTCACTCTCACCACCTCACACTCACCTTGTTGCATCAACTTCACACTATGAAATGTGTGTAGAAATGGCCTCCTTTTATAGGCCAAAAGGACTGCCCTCTCTTATGAGAGACAGCCATGTGTAGCCGCCCTTGTGCGAATAAGTCCAAATCGGACCCTCCAATCCGCCCATGTGTGGCCACCCTTGAGAAGACAAGTCCGTTTTTGAATTTGGCCAACGGCCATTGAATTCGGCCACCGGCCACCGGCCATTAACTTTCAACCACCGGCCATCGGCCATTGACTATCGGCCACCGGCTAACCGATCGGTTGTTTTCCGACCACTTTCCGGCCGCCGTCCGGCCATAATATTCCGGCAAAAAAGAATATTCCGGCGAACAAAAAGTCTCAGGGGCCTCCGCCCCCGAGGCCTTTAAAGTTGCCCCTGATTCTTGTCCGTGAAAATTTTGGTTTCCGGTGAGTGATTTTCCTTCACGCACGATGGCTTCTCCTCATAATGGGGGCCTTACAAATGTGTGCTTTTACCACAGAAAATTACAAGGGTAAATCAGGCTCCATACTTAACATCTACAGAGGTATATGGGGCCAAACGCCAAATCAAGCCCCTAGGTGTGTGTATATAAGTAGAAATAGCCATTTTTCAGGTAAAATATTGGTAAAACGGAGAAATCCGGCCATAAAAATTGCATCTGAGTGTATATAATGTGTTGCGGTGATGTTTGTGATTTATTATGATTTTTGGGGATTTTTTGGGTTTGATTTGCTATTTTCCTTTTAATTTTGCTAATTTTCGGCAGAAAAACTTCAAAAATACAAAAAGCAGGTGAAAAACAGTCGTAATGAAAAACAAAAAATATGGGGATGACTAGTGACTATAGGAAAACCTATGGTACAGTGGGGGTGCAATTATGACACTGGAGCGGAAAGCGTGTTTTGGCCAGGTTTTGACCAAAATGCCAAATTTCTGGTAAATAGAGAAAATGGAGTTCAAATCAAGAAATTTTTGAGCCTAAACCGCATCTCGCAAGAAGATAGGAGCACATGTCAAATTTCATGAAAAGTGGTTCAGGGACCTCCATTATAAGAAATTTTCACTCCATTTTTAGCTCATTCTCACTATTGACTTTGTGGAGAACGCTTTTGCCACCTAGAGCGGATCGACCTTCCAGCACCTTCTACGATGTGCACGACTACCCGACGAGCTCCAGACATGAGAGGTAGGCTCACCACCTTGAGCTTTTCGCACATGTCTGTCATTATGTCGCGAAAACTAGCGTAGGGGTCACACACAAAGCGAGCGGTAGAGACCTATAGGTAGAGACGGCGGCCTACCTGTAGCTCATTCCATTTTCACTCCATTTTTAGCTCATTCTCACTATTGACTTTGTGGAGAACGCTTTTTCCACCTAGAGCGGATCGACCTTCCAGCACCTTCTACGATGTGCACGACTACCCGAAGAGCTCTAGACATGAGAGGTAGGCTCACCACCTTGAGCTTTTCGCACATGTCTGTCATTATGTCGTGAAAACTAGCGTGGGGTCACACACAAAGCGAGCGGTAGAGACCTACAGGTAGAGACGGCGGCCTAACGGCTAACCCGAAAGCAACAAGACTCCATCGATAGCTTACCCTAGTCTAGGAGACCAGTCCTGGATAGCCAAAGGCAGTAAGAAACCATCGGGAAAAACCCTAATTCCCAGAAACCCGCAAGAGGCCACCAAATGGGAAATCGGCGAAACGGCGAACAAATGCTACCAAAATTCATGGGTAGGAGCATCTCGACATGCTCGACAAGTCTATATGACCCGCATGACCAAAAAGTGACCCGAAGTGGCACTAAACTTCAGAAACGGTATCAGACATGCAAAGCGTCAAATTGCACTTGCGGCCAAACCGCAAGTCCGTTTGCCACCAAACTTCACGAGCGGCTTTCCTAGACCATCAACAACCAAGTCCAATGGTGGTAGACCACCACAAATCATCAAAGTTATGTAAATGCAACCACGGCTACTTCTAGAGCGACAAATTGCCAAATGGAGCTCCGGTGAAGGCAAAGTCGACAAAAACCATACGGCAAGGATCCCCAAGAGATCGGGAATCTATGGAGACCAACATCGAGAAATTTCATCGCCAAAAAGCACTCCAAAAGTCAAAAAACGGCTAGGAGGCTCTGAAGTCCACACAGGGAGTTATACTCTATCCATTTGACTTTTTTGTTGAAATTAGGCTCAAAAGGGACTTAGGGGCGCAAAGGGCAAGCACTGGGAGCACCAGCACTGAAAAAATCACTAGGAGACATCCTACACGTAGGATGTCTCAAGGGCACTTTTTGGTACAAACTCCAACATTTTTTATCATGCACATGTTCTAAATGACATTTACAAGCGATACACCAAGTTTCATCACATTTGGACCAAGTTTGACCTCATATGCATGGAAAAATGCAAAGTTACGGCCTAGAGGCAAAAATGGGCCAAAGACCTACCAAATCTTGTCCAAATCCCATGAAACTTGCACAACACATTCAGCAACACATCAGCAAACAATCTGTGTGATCAGGGAGAAAAAATGATGAAATAGACATCCTACACGTAGGATGTCTAATTGACCTTTTCGGCATGCAAGGGATGTTTTATCATTCCAGATCCAATTACCTAATCATCAAGAGCCCATATGTCAAGTTTGAAGCCATTCTAATCACTTTTGACCCTCAACACCTTCAAGATACACTTTTTGTTCCCAAAAACACCACACAGCCTTACAAGCATCAAATCTTGTCCAAATTCAAATCCAAGAACATGGCCATGTTCCATAGGCCAAGGACAACCCACAGAACAAGTTTCATGACATTTTGATGAAAAAAGACATCCTATGCGTAGGATGTCTCTAGCATAAATTTAGCCTTCTGTGTAAAGAATGACATCATGGGAGCCAATAGCATGGTGCAATGAGACCATATACCAATTTTTGACCCATTTGGACATCAATTGCGATCTATGATGGACATTCCACCCAAATTGTGACCTAAAGCCTGAATCAGCCCAAAAATCCACTTTTTGATATCCAAATTCAAATCCAAGCATATAGCCATGTTCCATGAGCCTTACACTACCTGCATGTCAAATATGAACCAATTCTGATGAAAAAGACATCCTACGCGTAGGATGTCTAGATGGAAAATTTTGGCCAGATTTGCACTATGAGCACATGCACAACTTTACAAGTTCCTTTTAAGCTTTATTTTCAATTTTCAAGTCATTTGGATAAGTAAAACTCAGTTTCGTAGCTTATATGGAAAAAACGCTAACTTCGGACTACTGAGTGCAACAGGACCTATGGCGGCCTCGAAGTCACCGGCAAAGAGGAAAAGAATGACCATCAAAGATTATCTGGACGAAGTGGAACCCTTTGTCATTCTAGAGGGAACACTAAATCCCACCAACATCTGGATACAAGAAGATCTGTTAGAGTCAAACGACCTAAAGATATACCAGGGAGTGTTCAAAGACAATGAAGGCAATGTAATAGAGCTACCAATGCTGCCGAGAGAACTCAATGAATTTGTACGAAGCAAAATGGTTGGCTACTTGGAAAAAATTGACCTCCACAACTATTTCGAAGCAATACCGGCAGGGGTGCACATCAAAAGAGTATGGGAGTTTGTAACAACCATCAAAGAGGATGGAGTGGCCAAGGTAACAGATTTACAAGGCAGACCAGATACAGAGTTCATAATCACAGAGCGGGTTGTAGCCCATGTACTAGACCTCTCCAATGAGGGGGATAGCGTAACAAAAAGAAGGGATGAAGTCAAAGTGTACAAAGAGAAAAAGGAAAATTACACCTTTGAAGACATTGCCAACCCAAAGGTGGCAATTATGAGCCAGTTGTACAACCAGTACTTCCACATATGTACTAAGAGGCCACAGAAGTACGTGATGCCGCCGGGTGAAATTGCCACAACGTTCACTTGGGCAATGACAAAAGGCACCCCAAAGATAATCAACTATGCGGCATACATACATGACAGCTTAGTAAAGATGGGCAATAGAAAGCCAACCTACATAGTGTGAGGAGAACTGATCACCAAGGTGGTTTATGGGGCACTACACGCTAAAGGAAGGTGGCCTAACCCCCCATCTCAGAATGATTGGCTGAGAGTAAAAGAAGACAAGGAAGATGAGCCACAAAGGGCACCAAGGGTGGCTACGAGATTGAAGAGACGGCTGGAGCCAGTAGAAGAGGAGCAACCCGAGCAAAAGAAAGGAAAGAAGGAGTTTTCTCAAGTGCCGGCCAAAGAAACCAGGTCTCAGAAAGCGGCAAGACAAGAGAGGCTGATGGAGAGTTTCCGAGCAGACAGAGCCCTCAAGGGTGATTTAAACGAACTCTGGAAGCCATCTCTCGAGTCTATGTCCGGATCATCCAGAAGAGTGCAAAGGGACCGCTTTGAAGATTATATCAAGAATTTCGAGATTCTTGATGCTGCAGCGGAAAACATTCCCCATGTCCCTTTCATTGAGGAGGAAGTGGAGCAAATAAGGCAGACACTGATAGATGAACAAGAAAGCCAAGAAAGAGAAAAGAAAACAAAAGCAGACAGGGACTTAAAGGGAAACCGGCAGCTTTACCAGATAGCCCTAAACCCAGCCCACAACCATCTCCACCGCCCTCACCACCTCCCTGCAGCCCTCCAAAAGAAGATAATGCAGCTGAGGACAAACAAGAAGAAAGGCAAGCAGAGGAGCAAGAGCAAAGGCAGGAACCTGAGCCAAAAGAAGAGGCCAAGCCTGAATCTGAGCAAAAAGGATTAGATGAGCCTACTACGCATTTTTGGACCTGCTAGCTGCAGGCTATACGAAGGAAGAAGCCGCCACAGTCGCATTCGACTTGGCGAGGACAGGGCATAAAGAACAGATGCAAGGCATCCAACTAGTTGAGCTAAAAGAAATTGCTACCGACACGTGGACGTGCACCCGCCCTCCAATGACTGGGACGTGCTGATGACAAAGCTACCGGATTAAGGGCAGAATCCATGGCTTCAGAGAAAGAGATGATAACTCTCAAAGACACCGAACAAAAGAGACCAAAATGGAAATGGATTCTCTGCAGGCACAAAGCCAAGGGCAAAAGAGAGAGAACTGACCTGCAGGCCAGCTTGGCAACCAACTCTACAAAACTTGCCAAGCAAGGAAAGAAGCAAATGAGGCAGCAACAAAAAGAATACAAGCAACTGAAGAAGAGTGTCTGCAGCTCAGCAAGTCATTGCGAGATGCCGAAAAAGAACGAGATAATCTGACACTACAGTTGGCAGAAGAAACAAAAGAAGTTGAGGCCATGAGGAATGCCAAGCAAAGAGTAGAGATAGAACAAGAAGCAAGCCTGGATGAGGTCCTTGAGCTCAAGGACCAACTAAAAGTCAAAGATCAAACCATTCAGAGGCTGCGAGCATCACCTGCTAGAGTCAGAGCTACGAGCTCGACTCAAATCATTTCCGAGAGTCAACTATATGAAGAGCAAATGCAGGAACTTCAGAAGGAGCTGACTCTCGAGAAAAAGCAGAGGTTAATGATGTCTGAAGGTTCTATCGTAATGCAAACAAGAATGGAAAAGGGTCAAAAAGCCCTTCAAGAATAAGTGGAAAGCGTAAAGATAAAGCTCGAGGAGGCGGAAAGAGTAAACGCTGAACTTAATGACCTCCTCGTGAATATGGGCGGAGAAGCTGAAGCGGAAAAGCAAACACTCCTCATGCAAATTGAGGAGTTGAAAGGCCAGCAAGGAGGAGAGGCAGAAAGCTCAGGGCCAGCCGCCAATGAGGGCATCGACCTTGAAAATGTGGCAGATCTTGTGGACACACCCATGCAAGAGGAAAGAATAGCAGGATCCTCTCAAGAGCCACAGGATCTAACACAAGAAGAGGAGGAAAAATTGCGTAAGACAATAGAGGAAGAGGTAAGGGAAACCACGAAGGAAGCCTGGGAATGGGAGCAGAGGGTCTTCAAATCTATGACAATTCAGAAGATCGACGCGAGCAATCTCAGGCGCGAATGGCTTCAACCCTTTCTCCCATATCCATTGCTGAAATATGAGGTAGCAACAATCAACAAGCTGATAAGAGAAGATCTAGCTATACCTGTCTACAATGCAGACACCTCGAAGCCAAAAGGAGTTAAGCTTATAGTGGATTCTCAGCCAAAGTGGAGGAAGGCTTGGATTGCAAAGTACCCGCAATACCTAATCCACCTGGTAGAGGCACCTAAAGATATCAGAGACAATCTCAGCTTTTGTCCTCTACCAAGGGTTAGGACGTGGAAGGCACAACAAATTTTGCAAAGAAGCCAACCCACTTGGCTGAACTACCCAAAGCTGCCAGGCGTGAAGGCATGTGAGAGAATAAGTGTCCAATACATGGTGAAAACCCTAACGGGCGCCATAAAGTTGTTCACTGGCTCACCTGACCTTACATGCATTATGATGAGGAAGATTTGCAGAACCAGCTTAGCAGTGTTCGAGACCTTCAAGACAGGCCAGGTGACCGACAACATATTCTACTTCCAAGATACATACAGATGTGCTTATGATCTGTCAGGTTCGCCTTCCAAGGAGGTGATACATGCGCTGTATCAAAGAATCATGTTTCTACCATCCTATCACCTCCAAGATTTTGAAGAAGCATTTTATACAGGGTTCTTCACCATGAATACAGACATCTTTGGCTCAACAATGCTGAACCTACATGCCAAGTACGAATCACTGCTAAAGATGCGCGAAACGATAAGATGAAGCCGCAGATCAAGGCCATGTCGGGGACGACATGAGCAAGGAGAGGGGGAGTGTAAGAAGCTGGACACACCCCACGGAATCTAACCACTCGGAGGACTATTATTTTTTGTAATTATTCATTCATTGAGGAAAACCTGATTTTTCACCTTGTAATTATTGGGACTTACAGAAGTTTCCAGATTGTATCCCAGTTTTGATAGTTAGATTGAGTAGATGGTTGATTTTGGAACTTTAGGGTTTGAGAAATTGTAAGGTATATATACCACTTTTTGACCTTAATGAAAAAACTTTTTGTCGTTTTAAACAAGTTTGAAGTCTGTTAGTGAGCGTACTGTGTACAAGAGAGAGAGTGTGAGCTTCATCTTGATGCTACGTGTGCTCCGGAGGTCGGAACCGAGTGCGGAGAAGTGCAGCGTGTTGTTCTCGACTAGAGCTACGCACCGATACCAACATTGCGCGTGTACAGTCCGGATTTGTGAGCTCCTTCTACGAGATTCATAGGTTGTTTGGGTGAGCATACGTTGTCCGATTTTGCATTGCAGCATATCCATGCGTTCACATTGAGTAGAACTACACATTAGGCACTTTATATTTTAGAAACGAAGAATTGCAGATTTCGACTTATGTGCTTATGTAACATATAAAAGAATCCCCCTCCCCTTCACTTATGTGGTCCGGTAATTTTTCCATTGTGGATCCCCCGGGAATGGATTATAGCTACCATGTCATGCATCTCTTAAAATATCACGACAATCTCTTTGATCTCATTTTCTAAAATTACTTTAAGCTCATGAACTTAACAATGATGGACTCTTTAGAGACTCAAGTTGTTGAAATCATTCTTGGTGTTACAACAAGAAGCCTACTGGAGAATCTGAGGCCAATATTCACTAGCATTTTGAAGGTTTAACTCGTTCAGCATAAATAGCACTTTACACCTTGCACTCTAAGCTTTTTGTATTCACTGTGCTGTAGTAAAAAGCTTCATTTCAAATATTACACTACTCAAATTGAAGCAAACTTATTTCCCATTTTTATTAGTAACAAAGATTGAGCCATTATGTAAAGTCCATACACACATTACGTAGGTATAGTTTGATAATAAGAATGGAGCTCATAAAAATGATATTGAAAGTTATTGTAGGGATAAAGATTATTTATTTTTTAAAATATTTTCATGATTGGATAGGGATGGGTTCTTATTGGCTAGTTAGAAGTAAATATAGGACTGAGTAAGAGACTTAGGGACAAACTTAAGGACCAATACAAGAGTAAAGGGCATTCTAATACTTGAGAGCTTGTAGAAATTGAATGGCTATGAGAGTAAGGAACCAATGTATATGTTTCAAGGATTAGAACTTGTTAGTAAATGGTTAAACTTTAGTCCACAACAATTGCAATAGGTTGCACTTGAGATTCTTGCCTACAAAGTATAGAGTTGAAGAGTTAGATAGAACTATTATGAGGTTTTAGAGTCTAGGTCTCCTACAAATCATCTTTTTGAAGCATCACTTTAGAGTTTTAAGGATTGTTCCATAAGATGAGGTCTACCTCCAATATGGATTCTCTCCTCCATATTCCGTTGAAATATGGAGATCCAACGAGGTTGCTAAGTTGTAGAGAAATGGAGGAAGGTGGACAAAGGTCAAGGGTCCCAAAGGAAGGAGTAAACAAATGGAATGGATGGATGAAGAAAAAACAAGTGTAATGGAGGTGAAGTGGATGGCTGACTAGATTAAGTCCAGCAATGTGCATAGAGCTACTTAGAATACCGATAAGGGTTCATTAACCAAGTCTCTTGATGATTAAAGAAGGTGCTTTTAAAAAAAATGAGATGTGTATAGGATTAGTGCACCTTCCATAATTTTCATTGTAGAAAATACAATTTGAACTAAAGTCATAGCCTTTGACAATGGAGAAAACGCTGTGTATCTTATGGTATGGTATGTAAGGATGTGGTCACAAAAACCATAGCTATTAGTAAGATGTTGTTGACACAACTATGCCAAAATTGACATAGTTTCATATAAGACAAATAACTTGTGTATGTGTGATCATGCGTGAGGCCCAATTATGCCAAAAAGTAACCAATGACTATGCATTATGTGACCACTGTCTACATATTGATCACACAAAGGTTGAAAGATCACATCAGAATTGGCTGGGAGCTAGCCCCGAGGATGAGTATATGTCAAATGCCCCAAAGTGTATAAGCACATGGGCTTTGAACTAGGTGTTACAATAGTAATTTATTTTTTAAGAGTTGGTAATTATGATTATTGAAAAATCAATGCATGTCCTTTAAAAATTTAAGAACAAATTTCGAACATGATATATGATAACTAGAGCCTCATGTCACCAAAACAAAAGAGGTATACATCACTAGATCAACCATTCATTCTATCGTAGAGACCTACTAGTAGTAATCTTTATAAAGAGAGTTTTTGAAGTCTCCTCCATGGAAAGATAAAGCTTTTAAAGCTACCAAGGCTTCACACCACCAATGATGCTACCTCGCGGTATATGACAAGGCATCCTTGAACCCCTACTCTCTACCTCCAATTCCCTCACACAACAGAGAGAGAGATATGAAGGGGACAATAGTGCTTGTGGCCCTAAGGCCACAGATAGATGGAGAGGGACTTGCCACTCTCTTGTCAATGCACATGTAGGAGAAGTAGGATTCATCTACCTATTATAATGAAAAGATGCTTTTGAAGAAAGCTCCACGTAACTTCTCTTGGTAAAATCAAAAACATTTAAATGTAATTAAGCAATAGTGGCTATGGTGGCAACCATCATGATGACGTAAGAGCAGGACATTCTGCAAAGCATGTCCATGAGGGATTCAGTAGAGGTGCATCAAGTAAGTCTCTCTCTCTCTCTACAACATTTGTGTGCATGGTCCCTCCTCCATGCACATGCTCTGCACTTCAATTTGATGATGACCCCTGCCTTCAAGCACATCCTTGCTACGTGCACTCGCATGGATAAGTTGAAGAATCCTTTGCTCAAGTCCCTATCTGCAAATCTAAGTCCATCTTCATCTCTCAATGCTCAATGACAACATGTGCAAGAATGATGTCATACCACATGTATATGGACAGTCAAGTGATTTGAGCAAACACAATGTTACTTCGAACAGAGAACCAGAACAAGCATATAGACATACGAATAAATAGATAATAGTGTTTTGGAGGAGGCCATGGCTATGGAAAATTCTAGAACCAAAAGCAAAAGCAAGTAGCAAGTAAAACTCAAATTTATGGGCAGACAACAACGAAGATTAGTACCATAGTTTATAGCAGAAAGCAACAATGTGAAAAATCTTTGGCTAGCCACCCTTTCATCTCCCCATGGCGCTCAGTGATGGAGAGTTGTAGCATAGATCCATCGAGAATAAGGTAGTGTTGTGAGAGAAAATGTCTTGAAGAGCCATATGTGTGTGTGTGTGTGTGCGTGCTTGGGGGGGGGGGGGGGGGGGGGGGGGTACATACTTGGGCAGTTCATTAGTACTCAAAATGTATGTCAACTGCCATGCAATTTTGAGAGCTTAACACATTAATCGGTATGCATGTCCCCTACGGTGCAATTGCGGCCATACCTCAATAAATGCTTTGTATTCAGAACACCGTCTCTTGGAACGCTCTGATTGCAGGATGTGCCCAATAGGGGCAAGGCCTATAAAAGAAGCTCTCAGTTATTTTCAATGGATGAGAAGCGAGGGCATCTAATCTCCAGACACAGTCACTAACGCTTGCATTTTGAGGGCATGTGGCACTATTCAATACGTTGATATGCCCTCTCTCTCTCTCTCTCTCTCTCTCTCTCTCTCTCTCTCTCTCTCTCTCTCTCTACTCTCTCACATCGATTTCAATGTAGAGTTGATGACAATGTGGCAGGATTCTTCAATAGAAAAAACTAGCCCGCTCCTGTGACATGATGATAGCGCTCTTAACTTTGCTCTTTCTCGTTGACTAGAAAAGTGCCAGTTTCCAAGCTCACTAATTGTCCGTGCACACGCGGCCGATGAGCGAGCTTCCATTGTGTTTTTTGTTTGTAATGAAAGCCTCATTTTTAAAGCTATTTTGTCACAATTATAATCCATCATGCACACACTTTGAAAATCAATTTAGAAGCAAGTTGATCGTTCCGGCACTGCCAACAGTAAATGAGCTCTCATTGTGGTTCTTGTTTGTAATGAAAAGCCTCACTTTTTCAGCTAGTTTTATAACAATTATAAGTAAGAAATATGAGGAATTTATGAAGTTTATCATGCACACGACTTTGAAAATAGAGGTCATGAGCTCGCAGTCAGTCTACGCGCACGAGAACGGTCAGGGAGCTCCTAATCTCTTTCTTTGAACTCAAAATTTAGAGTTAGTTGATGATCCACATGTGCAAGGACAATTAGCAAGTTTTTTGGAGCAAGTGATTGCGCATATATATATACACATGCATGGTGCATAAAATAAAGAATTGCCCGTTCTTCAGAGCCGAGTGGTTACGTGGGGCCCACATGTGTACAAGTAGGGCAGGGTGTACATAGTGCATCGATTTTCATTATCACGAGTAGCAGTGTGTTTTTCTAGGATTTTGCAGCACGTAAAACTTCTCAAGGAAGCTATCGGACGGCCCACACCATGAGGTAAGCAGGTGCGTTAGAAGGCATCGAGTGGCGTCAGGAGGTCAAATGGGATCAAGTCTTGCACGTGGGTAAGTGAAGACACAGAGGGGCTGTTTTTTTGTGATGAATTATGCAAAAGGTCATCATGAAGACCATCTTTTGGGGCTACTTCACGTGGTTGCGGGACCAAAGCTATGGACTTACTGAGAAAAGTTGAGGGCCAGGTGTGCGGATGAATGGAGCAGGGTGACAACTATGCACTGTGAGGCCACTTTTTGGCCTGTTCGGGGCGTTTGAGGTCAACTAAAAGATCAAAGGTGCTCAAGTAATAAAGATAAGTGTGGGAACTGAAAAACCTGAGAGAGAGACCATAAAAAACATGGAGAAAAGGAGCAATACCCGCAGCTCAATTTTTGCTTGGAGCATTTTTTGGCCCTAAACAGCTCATCCAAGGTTGGATTTGAGCACTGTGACATTGTAGGGTGGGGTTTTTGGACGTTCAGGACACAATGGCACTGTCCATGTTTCCAAATTCCTCGCATATTTTCTTTTGTTTTTCTATGTAATCTTCTCTAGTGAGTGAAGCCTCTGCTTAACTTTGTGGTTGTATCTGGTGTATTTCCTCAATACTATGTAAACTATTTGACCCATTGGTGTTGGGCTGAGCTTCATTGAGTCTTAAAAATATAGATTTTCCTCCTTTGAGCTGAATTTATAGTGTCTGTGTGTGTGTGAGTGTGTATGTGTGAGTGTTGAGTGGGCAAGTGGGAAATCTCTCTTTTCTCACTCACTCCATCTATGTGTTTCCTGTCGCGGCCAGGCAGGTCGTGTAAGCCGAGTGGTGCCCAACATAATGTGTGTGTGTGTTATTCCAAGAGTGTGTGTCGTATTATCATAGAGGCTTTTTGTGTGTTTCCAACCCGCTCACATTCTTTTGGTGCCCCCACGGAGGATCTTCTTCGAGTACCTTCAGCTTTGGGATTGCAGATTGCAGACTAGAGGTTATAGGTTACAGGTTATAGGGTATAGGTACAGGTACAGGTGATTCACACAGGTACAGGTAACTAGAGTAGAGTGATACACTAGCAAGTGGGAGTCACTTTCAATTTCCGTGGGTATGCATCATTTGGCGCCTGTTTGAGCGCATTGTCTGGTATTGTATGTTACTTGTGGATATTGCCATTGTACGCCTTTGTGGAGCCATACTTGGTTTTATTTGGTAGTCCTAGCTATTTTTGAGACTTAGTCTGGAAGATAGTCATTTTTGAGACTTGACTATACGAGATTTGCATAAGCTTTCGTGAGACGGTCGATAGCGTGAGGTTTTATTGAGCTAGGGGATTCTCAAATGTGAGATCCTTTCGGTGATACAGGTGGCTGGAGCACCCTTTTTGTGACCTCACCATAGGCTATATACCACTGATTTCTACTTGATACTCGAGTTCTATTGTTCGCAGGTTATGCATACATATACAATCTATATTTTGGGTTCTTACTGCTCTACTTCTAGGGACACTCTACCAAATTTGTTCCAAGTTGTGATGGCTGGTTTTTTGGTCTTTTGAGACATTTATGTTGTTATGCTGCTGAAATTGTGGCAAAATCAGAGGATAAGTCAGATGTGCCTTCTTGGGAGCTACATGGTTGTCTTTAATGGATGATCAAAACGGACCTCAACTCACTCCTTTTCATTTAACACAAAAAGTCCAGATAAATGTTCATGTATCGAGGAAGATTTTTTCCCACCAGCGCATAGTCTTTATGTTTGGGCCAAGAAGATTAAGAGAGATACTAGAAAGCCCTTTTCCTATTGTAATTCGATGATTAACTATAAAAACTCATTTGATGTGCATGTTTTTGTCCTTATATAAAGACAAGCTCCGTTGAAGTTTCTAGGGATTGAGTCAGTCAAAATTTTTGGGTTCTTTCACGTGTGTTCGAAGGGGTTCTCAAAGCATCGTAACTTGGGTAGCCATGGCTTTCTCTTATCCGTAATTTCACGGAAGAAGTGATGAAGATGTGGAAGACTTTTTGGAAAATATGGAGGTTTCTTGCATTAGCAACCAGATTCATGACCCGACGCAGATGTTACGTCCTCTCCAGATTTGTTTGAAGAGTGATGCACGAGTTTGGTCCAAAGCATTTGAAGAGGAGTTGCGTGTGGCTGATCCACCTGTAAGATTGAGTTGGGACAATCTAAGGCATGGATTGAAAGTGGAGTTTATGAAGACAGAAGATCCTGACAAAGTGTGGCAAGAAGTACAAGGTTTGGTGCAAAAGGAAGGTGAGCCAGAAGATGCTTACATACGTGAGTTTTCCATGGTGTGGGAGAGGATGTGCAAGGCCTTAGCACCACAGGTCCCCCAACCTAACATGATAAAGAAGGACAGGTTCTTGGCTGGTCTTTCGAAGAATATACATTGGAGAGTGGAGCTAAAGAATCCTAGGACATATGAAGATGCACTAGAGGTAGCAAGAAACAAAGAGTGGAAGCTGAGAAAATTGCGTCAGCTAGGAGTAGAGTCTTTGCCCAAGAGGTCTGAATTTCAGCCTATGGATTCTTTGCAAGGTCGCATACCAGGGGTTCATCATGAACCAATGGTTCCTGTTACTCCTCAGGTTATGCCAGCAGTGGTCACTACAATAGTGCAAGATGATGGGCTAAGGAAAGACATGAGGCAAGTGGTAGATTTAATAAAGAATCTCAGCCTAAAAATGCTAGGTAATGTGGGAAATAATTGAGGTCGAGGGAGGATTGTAAATCATCTAGGAAGTGAAGAAAAACCGAGGAATGGTGCTGGACAAAGCAATGGTAGGTTTAGGAGGCAGACACCCACGTGTTATGATTGTCGGAGAGCTGGGCCACATCAGCCCACAATGTGAAAAGCCACAAGGATGGGTAGAGACATGTATCCATTGCCAAGATAGTTGCTAACTAGGTCAAATGATTATGGCATTGAAATTAAGGGAGAAGAAGGAACCAGTGGATTAACCCAAGAGAAAAAGGGAAAGACAAAAGTGATAAGTGTGGTCACCTTGGAGAAGGCGGCAAATATGGAGGATACATTAGTGATGCCTATGGGAAGAGGACCACATAGGACAAGGAAGGAAGAAGTTCCCCAGGTCCTAGTAAGAAGAAGGGAAAGAACCATGAAGGCAAGGATGTCAAGGCCAAGAGGAAAAGGAGGGCTTGTCGCAAGTTTCATGTTTCAGATTTTCCACTAAGGGATGGGCAATTAAGCTATGACTTGAAGGAGGATTTGACAAGCAAGAAAGCGGATGTTACTTTTGGGAAGCTCATAGAGATGGTTCCTTAGATAAAGTGATAGTGGAAGAGGATGGTTAACCCAATGGACAAAGAACTAGAGAGAGGTTCAATGACGGTGTTGGCAATGGATGAGCTACCAGACATTTTTCCAATAGTAGATATGTGGCACAAAAGAGAAAATATGGGACAAGGTTATGTGGACGGTGGAGCCCAAATATGTGTCATAACACATTCATGTGTTGAGAAGATGGGTCTTACAGTGACTAGGGTGTCAGGCTTTCAGATCAGATTGGCAAACCATGAAAAAGTAAAATGTTTGGGTGTTGTAAAGAGCTTAGAAGTGGAGGCGTATGATGCAAAGGCAGTGGTTGATTTTCATGTGATGCCAGCGGGGTTGGGTGCATATACTATTATACTACGCAGACCATGGTTATGTGGAGTGGGAGCTGTTCAAGATTGGAGGTGTGGTACAATTAGCCTCTATGGAAAGACAGGTGCCAAGAAGCTATATAATATGGACACAAGGAAAGTATTGGAGCTTTATGAAGATGAGGATGATTCTAGTGATGAAGACTATTCCATAGTGAATGATGAGGACATTGATAGTACTACCGGAAATGATGAGGATGTTGATGTTGCATTTCCTTTGATGGACAAGGAAATCCATGAGTGTAGTTTAGTCGCATTTACAAATGAGGTTGAAGATAAAGTGAAGGGCCTTATGAAGTGATTGAAGGGCTGATGCAAACCAAGGTTGAATTGTCAAAGAAGTAGGAATTGATGACACAAATGATCAGTGGAAACCTCTCAGCTATGGAGAAGGAGATATATTTGCACATGCTAGCTAGTTTTCCTGATTTGTCATTACTTCATATAAAGAGATTAGAGGGTTCAAAGGAGAAGAGATGCATATAGAGCTGAAAGAAGATGCTAAGACATTGTGGAAAATGCTAAGAAGTATGGGTCAAGAGCAGATGGGAGCCTTGCGGGAAGAGGTGGACAAGTTATTGAAGGCAGGGTTCATAGTCCCAGTGGAGACCACAGAATGGGTGAGTCCGGTAGTAGTCACCTGAAAGAAGAATGGAAAGTTGAGGATTTGTGTAGATTTTAAACCCTTAAATGCAGCCACCAATAAGAACCCATACCCTCTTCCATTCATCGATCGAATCTTGGATTCAGTGGCAGGTTATGAGAGGTACAGTGCGTGTGATGGTTTTTTAGGCTATTTTAAATTGAAGATTGCTTTTGAAGACCGAACAAAGACATCTTTCGTTACGCCATGGGACTGTTATTGCTACACGATATTGCCATTTGGGTTGTCAAATGGACCATCTTTCTATCAAGAGAGAGTAAATTGGGTATTGGAACCATTCATTGGTAGTTGTGTTAAAGCTTTTATGGACAAGTTCTGTGTCTACAGCAGTAGGACTAAACACCATCAAAATCTGCAGATGGTATTGGCTTGATATGATGAATTTGGAGGACAACTAAATCCAATGAAATGTCTAGCACAACCAAGGGTGAAGTTATTGGGCCATATGGTGTCAGAAAATGGCATTGAGGTTGATCCAAACAAGGTTAAGTCTATTATTCTTCTTCCATCACCTACGAGTATGAAGCAATTGGCAACCTTTATACAAAAAGTGACGTATATGGCGCGGTTTATTCCATTGTCTTCACAACTTTTTTATCCATTACAGCAAATGGCAAAGCATGATCCATTGCAATGGGATAACAAGTGTAAAGAAGTGTTTCAAAAGGTGAAAGAGGTGTTAGGGGGGTTGTCAGCCATGGAGGCTCCTGATTGGGAGAAAGCGTTTTATGTAAATCCATTAGTAGGGGATGATTCCATTGGAGCCATGCTATTGCAAAAGGGGAAGGGCAGCCATTATATGAGGCCAGTGTATTGTGCAAGCCGAGTGAAGTTAGTAGTAGAGAGAAAATTCTCAGAAGTAGAGCTAGTGATGGCCAATGTCGTATTTTCTTGTCAACAATTTCGTCATTACTTGCTATCACGACTTTTTGTTTTCTTGACGAGTTACGCCTTTTTGCCTCAATTAATTAATGGCACTAACATGTCAAATGTGTTCAAGAAATGGGTAGTTGAGCTGCAAGAGTTTGAGTTGTCTTTTTTAGTGGAAGACAGTACTGTAAGGGCTACCCTAGCTATTTGTTGACTTACAAGGGGAATCCCCTCGTTAAGGAAGAGGTTGTGAGAAGAGTCATTGAAGAAGTGCCACAAATCAGCAATGCACATGTGTTGTTCTTTGATGGCTCATACAGAAAGAGCCACGATGCAACTTCAGGGAGTATAGCACTTTATGATCCAGAGGGGAAGCTAGTATGCAAGAGAGGGTTCACATTGGATGTGCATAGTAATAATGAGGCTGAATATTCTATGTTGGAAGCTGGATTACACATTTGTTTGAAGCATGGGATTAGAAGGTTGAGCATAAAAGGTGATGCCTTGCTAGTTGTGAAGCAAGTGTTGGGTGTGTGGAAGAGCAAGAACACCTCATTGAAGGAAATGTGTTTCAGAACTAAAGGCCTGTTAAATAAGTTCGAAGCATGGAGCATCAGACACATTGAACGTGATCTAAATGGCGAGGCACATGAAGCATCTCAAAGCATGATTGGAGAGGTATAATTCACCTCTTTATCATGGCTGGGAAAGTTTGGCTCAAGAAGAGGAGTTTTTTGCTAACAAGAATCATTCCGAAGGACATTCAGAACTCTAAGAAGTATGGTTTTGTACGTAGAGCATCCAGTACAAATTGATTGGTGATGTTTTATACATGAAAGGGGTTGATATCGTGTTGAGACGTGTACCTTGGTGGGAGGATCTTTATAGAGTGTTGGAAGAGAATCATGAAGGTGCATGTGGCGGACATTTTGCTCTAAAGATCACCTTGCATAAGATCTTGCAAGAGGGGTATGTATGGCCTAGTTTGCACAAGGATGTCCACCATTGGTGTAGGTCTTGCAATATGTGTCAAGCATTTGGGAAGAGAGTGTTGAAGCCAGAGCTATGAAAAACCATTATGGAGTTTGATGTGTTTGAAAAGTGGGGGATTGATGCAATAGGCATGTTAGCTATCACAAGAAGGGGAAAAAGCTATATATTGACTGCAGTCGACTATCTCTCTAGATGGGCAGAGGCTATAGAAGTAAAACAAACCACTGCAAAGGATGTGGAAAAATTTGTGTATGATGAAATATGTTGCAAGTTTGGGGCTCCATTGGAGCTACTTTCAGATAAGGGGCTAGGATTTAGAGATAAACTACTAGACTTCTTATGCGCGAAGATGAATATTAGGCACCAGCATACCACTCCTTATTACCCACAATGTAATGGCTTAAATGAAAGATTCAATTGTGAGTTGGTACAAATCCTTTTGAAAGTGACAGAGCACCAAGGAAAGAATTGGGATTTGGAATTGCCTAGTGCATTATGGGCTTACTGTACTTTGGTGAAGACAGGTACAGGGTTTACTCCATTTCACTTGGTATATAGAAAAGAAGCACTATTGCCTGTGGAGGTAGAATTACCTGTGGTCAAGATGTTAGAGAAGTTGCTTGGGCATTCCGGTGATGCATTCAAAGAGAGGCTCCTAGAGTTACAAGAGGTTCAGCTGGATAGGATGAGTGCATTGGAACATTATGGACATATGCAAGATAAGGCTTTAGCAAAGATAAATGAAAAGGTCAAAAGTAAGGGTATCAAGAAACATGACTTGGTTTTGCGCTACAACAGTAAGCTGGACAACACCTTCCAAAAGAAGTTTCAAGTTAAGTGGGAAGGCCCTTTTAAGGCAGTCGAGTGTTTCCCAAATGGTACTCAACTGGCTAACCTGGATGTAATCCTAGATAAGTCAAGGGTAAATGGATTGCATCTTAAATTATATCATGCCAGGTTAATGATGGTGGAGAAAGATGAGCTGTATGTGGAGCAGGTAATGTTGGTGAGGGATGAGGAGAATTGTGACGCGGCCAGTCTCATATCTCTTTTTGCTGCTGTTGATCATGAATGATCTAGCAGGCTAGGGAATGGGCAAACTATGTTAGGAGTTTTTTGGAGCAAGGGATTGCGCATATGTATATACACATGCATGGTGCATAAAATAAACAATTGCCCATTCTTCAGAGCCAGGTGGTTACGTGGGGCCTACATGTGTACAAGTAGGGCAGGGTGTACATAGTACACCGATTTTCATTTCCACGAGCATCAGTGTGTTTTTCCATAATAAGAGGATTTTGCGGCACGTAAAACTTCTCGAGGAATCTATCAGCGGGCCCACGCCATGAGGTAAGCAAGTGCGTTAGAAGGCATCGAGTGGTGTCAGGAGGTCAAATGGGATCAAGTCTTGCACGTGGGTAAGTGAAGACACAATGGGGCTGTTTTTTTGTGATGAATTATGCAAAAGGCTATCATGAGGACCATATTTTGGGGCTAATTCACATGGTTGCGGGACCAAAGCTATGGCCTTATTGAGAAAAGTTGAGGGCCAGGTGTGCGGATCGATACAGTAGGGTCACACAACTATGCACTACGAGGCTACTTTTTGGCCTGTTTCGTCTGAGGTCAACTAAAATACCAAAGGTGCCCAACTAATAAAGATAAATGTGGGAACTAAAAAACTGAGTGAGAGACCAGAAAAAACGTGGAGAAGAGGAGAAATATCCGCAGCTCAGTTTTTGCTCATTTTGGAGCATTTTTTGGCCCTAAATAGCTCATCCGAGGTCGGATTTGAGCACTGTGACATTGCAGGGTGGGGTTTTTGGTTTTTCAAGACACAATGGTTCTATCCATTTTACCAAATTCCTCATAGGCTTTCTGTTGTTTTTCTGTGTAATCTTCTCCGATGAGTGAAGCCTCTGCTTAACTTTGTGGTTGTATCTGGTGTATTTCCTCAATACTGTGTAAATTATTTGCCCCATTGGTTTTGGGTTGAGCTTCATTGAGTCTAAAAAACAACAATTTTCCTCCTTTCAATTGAATTAATAGTGTGTGTGTGTGTGAGTGTTGAGTGGGCAAGTGGAAAATCTCTCTCTTCTCACTCACTCCATATGTGTGTTTCCTATCTCGGCCAGACGGGTTGTGTAAGCCGGGTGGTGGCCCATAATGTGTGTGTGTGTGTGTTATTCTAAGAGTGTGTGTTGGCTTATCTTACAGGCTTTGTGTGTGTTTCCAACCCGCTCACAACAGGAACTCAACATTGAAGAGTTCGCTGATCATTTGCATGCGCATCACTATTCCAAGCTCCCCATCTCCTTGTTTGATCTCAAAATTCAAGAGTTTGTTGATCATCCATGTGTACGAGATTGTTTTCAAACTCCTAATCTTTTTGTTTGTACTAAAAATTCAAGAGCTTACTTACCACCTGCGTACAAATAGACGATCGGTGAGCTCTTGACTCAATTTTCCTTGAAGCCACTAAAAACATTTTTTGTAAAAATGGAAAATATTCTTTGGTCCTTTGTTGAGATCCTTACCCCTCTTTTGTTATAATAAAATGATATTCATGCCTTCCAAAACTCTTCTTACATGAACCTTTACTAAGAGCTTGCTTGATACTACTTGGAGTTCAAGGATGTTGGCTTTTCTTACTGCTTGGTATCCTCATAAAGGGAACAATGTGGAAGATGACTCAGGTCCAAGAGCCCCTTCATCATCCCGATATGCACAAATTTTGGGGACTCTTGAGTCTTATAAGATTTCCTAAGGTTATAGGAGGAATCTCTAAAGGCTAATCCAACAAGCATGGAATGAGTAATGAGAATGTAACTATAGAGGTCACTTCCACATGTCCATCCAAATGGAGAACAATGGAAGAAATGATTTCTGAGTTATAGTAAGTACGGAAGTACACATAAACAGAAACACTAATTGAGAACCCATGGCTAACTACTAAATTAGGGGAAGATATCTACCACACATCTTATTTGTGACCAGTTTTTGTACAAATGCTTCCAAATCAGGGATCCTGTGTTGATGGCAATGACCACTATCATAAATTTTCTTCTCTTCCATGAATCATGAGACCGTATTACTATAGAATAATAAATTTACCTACATGCATTTATAAATAGACAATATCGTTGTCACCATTCAAAGTCAAGTTTAAACATACACAAAGGGAGACAGCAAGATGTGGAATTCTTTCCCTTATAAGGGACCCTTTGATCAAGCCAATGTTATCAATGTGGATATCTTGTTATTATAATTGAGGCAAACTTGAAGCTCACTTCAAATAGTAGATTTAAATACTTTGAAAGCACCCCTCTAGCTCCTCCTCATTCTTATATTAGTTTCCTACTGAAATAATTGGCAATTGCATACATTTCCACTCAACTTTAAATAGTAGATTTAAATATTTTGAAAGCAACCCTCTAGCTCCTTCTTATTATTACATTAGTTTTTTATTGAAACAATTGGCACAACATGGAATTCCCATTCAAAGATGCATCGAAAACTCTGCTACTATTGGTTTTTTGTTATTGCATATGTCCCTATAGATTGTAACCCCTCTCTTGTAACAAGTATGTAATCACATAACAACATGCCTTAACCATATTTTTAATCTAAGCTCTTAGAAATCATACATGTAGACAATTATGTCTAGAAGAGCCACTAACTATATGGCACATTTCTAGAACACATGCAACATAGAGGTTCTTTGTTATTGCATATGTCCCTATATCTTGTAACCCCTCTCAAAAATTGTCATTCTCGATAGTAGTTACCTTGATCAGTTTTCCCCAAAGCGCTTCGAACTCCAACTCAAATGCTTGTAAATCGCCTTCCAGACATTTCTTCAATCCATCTAGTTTACGCTTCACTCTATCCAGTTGCACATCCGCTACGAATCTGATCCATAAGCCGCTTACAAGGTTTCACAATCCATCTTTTCTTCAACAAGTAGTGCATCGAACCACCGCTTCGCTTTACCACCATGAACCAGGAGAGGGAACACTTGTACCGTGCCTTCTTCCCTCGTCACACTACCCTCTAGCTCACCGACTTCTATTGGGCATACCTTTTTGTTCACAACTCCAATTAACAATCTGTCACCTCCGGGTAGCTCCACATGCTGCATACTATTTCTAAGGTCTCTAGCAAGCTCACAAAAACCTTTGATGGAATGCTTCTTGAGGCAGTCAAATCATCTCGGAATCAACCCCCTCCAAAACTTCAACTGCTCATAACCTAGACGTTGATGGGGCTCGGGATACTCACACCCAGACACACGCTCCCTACCTCTCGGTTTTCCGGAGGTAAGATCTTGCTCCCTCTCGTAGTGCCCTCGGCAAAAACTTGAAGAAATCCCCTCCTTTATTCTCCCCTTTATTAGGCAAAATCCAGAGCCCACTTGGACATGAGACTATCTCTCACTCTCTCTCTCTCCTCTTTAGAAAACACTTCAAAAAACTCACTCAGAGACCACTCCTAACAAAACATGTCGCCCAAACTATCAGCAGAAGAATTAGTAGCAAGAACCATCGTGGCTTAAAGAGCGGCCCGTGAAATTGAAACACACTGGTTTACATCCAATAAAAGTCAGGTTGGTACGTTGGTAGCAGGGGGGAGAACAATTTCGGAGAACAAATAGAATCTCCTCGGCAGGTAATTGTCTCTTTGGCGTTCTTCTCCACGAGCCTGGAGTGCAGCTTGCCAACTTGCAGACTATGGCTCCAACTTGCTCCGTGCTCGCTCTCCCTTTATGCAAACCTTGCCCAACAGCTTACGACCAACCCTTCTATTCACAATATATACAGCCTGCAGCTCTCTCCTACTCTCAATGACCTTCCTCTTGTAGCTTTCAAAAATACCTCCCCTTTACCAAAGGAGCCCCAAGGGCACTCCCATTTCCACCCAGAGCTCGGTGCTCCTTTCCTATACTGTTCTTCAGCTACATGTCCACCAATCTATGGCCCCACGTGCCACTCTCTCTCTGGACCCACTTTCCCTTGGCGGCGGCTCCACGTGAAAGCCCCCGCTTGCCATCACTACAGGCGTCCCCATTACATTGGACATCTTTTCGATTAGGCCATTATAAATTTTTGGCCTGCCATGCAGCAGCCTTAGCGTTTGGTCCAATTTTGGGACCAAGCACGTGGCATCCATTTAAACTGGGCAAAATGGTAGGCTGTTGGCATTTTGCTTTCTTAAGGGTAGCCCTTTTTATTTGAAAAAGGGATTTTGAGATAAGTTATGGAGTGCTTGTGCCATGCCGTGCGCTTTTGACGTGCAGTCCTTGGATGGCGCTCTGTTTAGAAAGCCCTGGTTTTCTCCTTTCTCAAGCTGGTGGGTGCGTAGCAGTTGCCTTTCGAGAAAGGATTTTGTGGTGGGAAGTAGTAGATGCAGCCTCTTCTTCCACCTGCTTCTGGCATGCTACCTATGCGTGCATCTTTTTAGAAGGTCTGGAGGAAGTGATTTTACCTGTTGTGTGGCGCTTTGTTTTGCAGTGGTGAGCCTTTGAGCAAAATCTCTTGCAGGTTCGTTCATGCTCTCTATCTCTTTATCTCTCTCTCTCCGTCCGTCATGTAGGCTCCGCAAAAGGCATAATGACGCTTTCCAGGGTTTGAAGCAACCTTCTCAAGGGCTTCTCGCATCATGGATGACATAGTATTTATTAAGACATTGTGAATGGAATGTCATGCATGTAATACCTTGACTCCAGACTCTGCTAACTTCAAGGATGAATGTCGTTGCGGTGATTTTTGATGACAAGGAAGTTGCGGGGCTGTTTTGGTATTCTTTGGGATTGTTTTGAACACCAAGAGATAGACATGGGACTGATCTGCATTCCGATTGTTAGAGAAACGAAGGGATAAAATTACAAATCTCGATGATTTTGACGATGGATAGTGATGAAAGCACTTGGTTTCAAAGAAGGAGCGATCGATCAGAGCCTCAGTTATTTGCTGAAGGACCAAATTAGATCACAAAGGTAGAACTAATCCAGTCTTCAGTGACAAAAAAGGTTGAAACTGGAAAACGGTGAGGCTGACGTAGTGTACAGACTAGCATTAGGACTTCCTCATCGGCATGGAACAAAAAAGCTAGGGCTACTCTTGGGTTAAAAAACCTAGATTTGATTTAGGAGCAGAAACCATTAGCAGACTATAAATTCTGTAAAAATGTTGCTGAAGACTTTCTACTAGTGCTCCTAAACCATCCACGTGGAAATGTTGCTTTCTCAATCTGGCCTTCGGAGATGTGCTAAAAATGCACTATTTTTGTCGTGTTCGAGTTTCATGGAAAAAACTCTCTGTAAATGGAATGTGCATAGATGCAATATCTTAGGCAGACTCAATCAGTGAATGTAATACCTTGAGTCGAGACTCTGCTAACTTGAAGGATGAATGTCATTGCGGTGATTTCTAATGACAAGGAAGTTGCAAGGTTGTTTCGGTGTTCTTTGCGACTCTTTTGAACACTAGGAGATAAACATGGGCACGATCTGCATTCCCATTGTTGAAGAAACGAAGGCTTGAAACTACAAATCTTAATGATGTCGAAGATGGATAGTGATGAAAGCACTTGGTTTCAAAGAGGAAGCGATCAAACAGAGCCTCAATTGTTTGTTGAAGCACTAGATTACAGAAAAGAGATCGGGAAGGCAGAATTTATCCAATCTTCAGTGACAACAAGGATCGAAATTGGAAAACAGTGAGTCTGACGTGGCTTACAGACTAGCATTAGGATTGTCTTATCAACATGGAGCAGAAAATCTAGGGCTACTCTTGTGTAAAAATCCTAGATTTGATTCAGGAGCAAAAACCATTAGCAGACTCCAAGTTTTGTAAAAACGCTGCAAAAGACTTTCTACTAGTGCTCCTAAACCATCTACATGGACATGTTATTTTCTCAATTTGGCCTTCAGAGGCATGAGCTACAAATGTGCTATTTCAGTCCTCTTTGAGTTTCGAGGAAAAAACTCTCTTTTTTAACGACCGTGATGCCTTGTCTTATTGCAGCCCTAGGTGGCTGCCTTTCTGTAAGAAGTACAAGAAAATAACCGCTACTGTTCAAGAAAGTAACCACTACTGCCATGCGTGTTGTAAAACATGCGCACGTGTCCAATTTAGAGCTTAATATGAAAGAGCTACAATACTCATCAAGACCTAGTGTGATCAGCCTAGGCTTAGATATAGTTCCATAAATCTTACTTTTTGTCATCACAAAGGCTGAACCCAAACGAATAGGTGCGATTGAAAATGTTTCAGCGGCATCATATAGTTGGATATGGTATAAAAGAAACTAACTTGCCATGAACAGTTTTCCTAACCAATTGGCATGCCTCTAATGAGATAAATAAGTCCTTCTTAAGTTGTACGCTTGTGGTTTCACGGACGGCAAGTAGCAAGTTTTTCTTGGCGTCATCTCTCAGCAAGAGTGAGAAAATGCCCTTGACAATGCTACTTTTCTTCCGGATTCTGCTAAGGTGAACATCAACTTGATTTTATAAGCATCCATGTTTAAAGGACATAGAAGAAAGTGGCAGATTAAAAGGAAAGACCTACAGTTAGGTATCTTTAGACACCTTGCACATGGACAGGTAGAAAGGGTGGAAAGTTAACACTAGGTTGGTAATGGGACACTTTTATGTCCGGGGACACTTTTATGTCCTATTAAGTGACCATTTTCCTTGAATTATGTCAAGAGTTTCAAAATGGATTTTGAGGTGCTATCTGTCTAAAAAGTTTTTTTTTTTCAAGAAAAAGATCCTTCTATTAGTTAATGAAAACTGCCCATAGGGCTACATCCACCTCTGCAAGAGAGGGCTACAACAAGCATGATGGGGAGACTCTCCCAATGAAAAAACATCATATATACAATGGGGCTAGATCAAGAAATGGGAGGAGGGAAGAGCCACACAGGTGGACAGTAGTGCCATCTGAGCATCCCCTAGACCATGGTGTAGAAAGGCCCAGGGCGCCAGAGTCGAAGGAAAGCCTCGCGGCGCTCCCGCATGCGGTCGGAGCTGCCCTGTAGTCCCTCAAGCTGTCCTCTGAGAGTATGGATCAGCTCTAGCCAAAAGTCACGAACAGTCTCTGCTGGTGGCACAGGGTGAGTCTCAAAGATGCGGAAACAACGGGCCCGCCAGATGAACCAAAGAGCTAGGCCGCTAATGAGCTCCCAACACTCCTCTCTCTCACTGCACCACTCCTGTGTAGTAAGGTCTGTAGCAGGCTGGAGTGAAGGTCACCCCCCCTGTATCACTATCATCCTGCTGGTGGAAGATAGCTCAAATTGTAGTGCCGGGCCCGTGAGGGTGGACCAAGCCGCTGCCCCCCAAGTGTACTGTCGAGCCGCGGAGAGGGCATGCATCAACCGAAGAACTCGTAGCCACACTTGCTGGGCCGAAGGACAGTCCCAAAGACAGTGTCGCTGACTCTCCACCAACTGGTCATAGGCTGTACACGCGGCCGAGAGACCACTATGCACAAGCCAGCTCCCTACTGCTGTGGCTCTGTGTGCAACCAACCACTGGAACAAAGTGACGTGCCTCGGCTGTCTGGAGTCCCACAGCCTCTGCCAAAAAGCTGTCAAGAACTCAACTGTGAGACCCTCTTCCTGCCAATGACGTGCTGCAGCGGGGCGGGCCTCTCTCTGCGCTGCAAGTATATGACGTCCAAGTGGAACAGTGTACTGAAAGAAAGGGACTCCTGGGCGGTCTGCAGAAGAGAAGGGGTCCCTCCATAGCCACTCACCAGGATCCCACTGTACTCGTGCCAGTGGACAACACTCCCAAGCCCATAGCCTCCAGTGTCCTATCTCGAGGGTTGCTAGGTCAGGGTCTATGACGCAAATCCTCCCACAGATGCCCACAACTCGGATCCTCTGGAAACAGCACTCTGCTACCTGCGGGGCCTCTACCGTAACTCGCTGTAATCGTCCCCCACCCTGAAGCTCAAAGAACAGGGCTGGGACAGTCTCTGAACAAGCCCTGACTGAGATGAGAACCTCCAGTCGTGTGAAGGCTCCCATCCATCGGGGTGCTACTGGCTCGAGAGGCGTGAGCCACTCAGCTGGAACTGACTCTGAGATGTCCTGATACATGCTCTGAAACCCTCTCATGCCCTGTAGCTGGACACCCTGCACCTCCTCTGACAAACCTGTGAACTCTAGCCAGTCACCTAGAGAGCGCACTGGACCTGCTGCCATGGGACCCCATGAAACATGAGGCCTACTCCCAACCAGGTGGCCTCTCTGAGTGCTAACCATGGGGTTCCAGACGAGGGGCTGTCGCAGGCGCTCCTCCGTGCATGTCGGTTGTCTCTGCTCTAGGCCACGCCGTAAGAGCTCCCAAGAGCGAAGCAAACTCACAGCGAATCGGTCCTCCAGTCTCCTGCTCAAACCAACTCGGCGCAACTCTGTAAAGATCCATCTGCTCAAAGGTTTCCAAGGGCCTCCTGACTGAGGCACCCTGGCACGAAGCCTCTGCAGCAAGAACTCTTTCCAGGGCTCCTCGCCTGGAAGAAGTCCTCTGATGACAAACTTCCCAAGAAGGGCTTTGCTTTGCTGTGTTGGATCAATGATCCCAAGCCCTCCCTGAGAACAAGAAAGTGTGATGACCGACCAAGCCACCTTGGCTCGGGCAACCTGAGTGTCGCGACCTGACTAAAGGAAGTTCCTGATCAGCCTCTCTACCTGGATGATACAAGAACTCGAGAAGATCCAACAAGAAGTGATGTACCACATAGTTGCCAACAACACCTGGTTGGTAACTACTACTCTACCAGCCAGCGAAAGTCGTGCTGAGCTCCAGTGGAACAACTTTCTCCTGATGGACAGGAGAAGAGGAGCAATCTGCTGCTCGGAGGACAAATTCAAACCAACCTGACAACCCAAGTATCGAACTGCAGTCCCTGGGGGAATCCACCTGAAACCCTCTCGTGGCATCCACTCTGGCACAGGAGCACTGCCAACTGAGAAAGCCACTGTCTTTCTCCAGTTGATCAATGCCCCCGATGCACAGCAGAAGCCCCTCAAACCAACCTGCTATGACACCAAAAATCTTCTCATCGCCTCCGCATAGAACAGAAAGAGAAAGGGGACAAGAGGACAACCCTGTCTGACCGATCGTGTGAGCATGAAGCGCTCACCTCTACCTCCTGCCAAAAGCACCTGACTGTGAGCCTGTCTGTACAAAGCCGACACCCCTCTGATCCAAGCATCTGAAAAGCCCATTCTGCGAAGCGTGCCCTCTAGAAAGTCCCAGTCAACTCTGTCGTATGCCTTCTCAAAATCGAGAAGAAGAATCACAAGGTACTCCCCACAGAGACGTGCCAGGGCAGAAGCCTCCCAGAAAGTAAAGATGTTGTCAAGGATACTGCATTCCTTGACAAAACCTGTCTGAGTCCCATGTATAAGGCTCTCCAAAAGTGGCTGAATCCTCAAACTCAGAGCCTTGGCAAGAATTTTGTAGGCTGAGTTGAGGATGGTGATGGGGCGCCACTGTTGAATCTCATCCAAGGAGCCACCCTCCTTTGGAATGAGGTAAATCAAGCCCTCACTCATGCTATCCGGCACCACTCCTGTGTGCAGAATGTACTGAAAGGCACTACAAAGATCTGGGCCACGCAAGTCCCAGTACTCCAAGAAGAAGGTGGGAGTCATCCCATCCTCACTTGGACAACTACCACGAGGAAGGTCCCTAAGAGCCGTGTGCAGCTCCTCAAGCTGAAGAGGTATCTCCAGCCTCTGGTCCATCTCCTCAGTCACAAGACAAGGCATCTGTGCCCAAACCTGCTCCCTGCATGCATCCTGTCTCTCTGACTGGGGCTCTCAGCCGTCATTAGCTCACGGTGAGGCGGTCTGGGGCGAGGAACAAGAAGAGTGGCCTCCAAGCACTCTTCTAGGCTCTCATGCTGCTCAATTGGGTTGGGGTTGGAAAAAACAACAAACACACACACAAACCCGCAACCTAACCCTACACAAATTTGGGGCACCACCTAGTTTTGGATGCGAACTAGGACGCGTAGTGAGAGAGAGAGAGAGAGAGAGAGAGAGAGAGAGAGAGAGAGAGAGAGAGAGAGAGATAGTGCTCGGACTGCTTTGAAACGTATCGGCAATGATCAAGCAAACACAACTATATATTTAAGAAAAAGAGAGAAAGGGGGAGGGGGTGCTTGTTGCATTAATACCTCCTTACAAATCTGTCATGACAAATCAAAGTGAGATTAGTATTTGTTCAACATAGCTTGCGTAAATTTCACCACAACACATCACAAGAAAAGCCACCCCAATCACTGTCTTAAGGCCAAGGGAGTCCTCTCCACCCTGACGCCCTCTTACAGTATGTGGGATTTATGGCTAGATTGATGACAACACTAGAGACAAGCTATCAAGAACTTAACAAAAAACACCAAGACACTTACGCATCATTGTTGTCCATTACTTCATGTTGGAAGGGAGACAAAGTATCCAAGCTTAGTCCAAATCCACCCTCCTTGATTCAGCAAATGTTGGGCTTACACTAGTAGGAGAAATGATAGATTTCGTACTCTCAATTGAATGATCACTCTCCCTCTTACAACGGCATAGAGTTCCCTTGATAATCCCCTATTACAACACATACACATGCATAAGACAATGAGCTTCCACTCAAGAGCTCCTTCTAGAGAGGTTGAGCTTGGCTTCTCAAGCTATAGCATAGTGCTCTTGCTTATGGCTCCCCCTTTTGTGCTAGCTACACCCTCCTTTTATAGCAATTTTGAAGACTAGGGTTACTCCTCTAACCATGGTTGGGTTAGATTTTCAGCAATTTATCTAATTTCTTTTGCTTGGAATTATCAAGAAGTTGGTGGGGAAAGAGAGAGGAGAGAAATGGAGGTGATAGGACTTTTCATAGTGGGTTAGTGTTAGTAGAGTTAGTATTAATTTACAAATGGAATTGGATATTTACAATGGGAGTATCCATGTAGGATACAAATAAGGAAGAAAAACTCTTAAGAGGTAAGAAAAGGTGGATTTCTTACAAGGTTGATGCTCCAAGTGTCTTGAGTAGGGCCAATTTTGACGCTTGTTGACGGTCCACTAGCTTTGACGGTACATTTTTTCTCCACTCTTGACATTTCTTGAGAGACAAGGTAATTGAAGCTGAGTAATCAACCACCATGATGCTGTCTTTTAAGAGAAGAGGCTGAATTTTGTGGTTTTTTTGATAGATATGGGTAAATTGGAGAAGGGAAAATGAGACTAGGTGGTCAATTTTGGAATGGAATTGTGTGTGGGAGGTATGAGTTCACCATGGTTTCTCTTATTCTTCAAGGTTGAGGAGAAGGTGAGTAGGGTGCAGAGAGGAGTGGTGAGAGAGGTGGGGATGATGAATGGAGAAGTGTGTGTGAAAGAGAAAAATGATAAAGTGAAAGAGAGAGTGTGGCTGCATAGCATGGGAAAACTGGGGTCCACTAATAAAATCATAGCTCACAGCTCGTAGCTCAAAAAAATATGAAAAAATTTGAGGCAAAAGTTCAGCCCACGAGCTACAACGTTTGTTTATATCACCTTTTCAAATTCGGAGAGCAAGTGAACTTTAAAAATTCAGCAAAACCGACGGTTTTTTTCCACTGCACAAGGTCCTTGTGGGGTCCTTCTTTGGATGATTCTTTTGAATACCTCCAAGAGTGAGCCCTCCATAGTGCATGTATGCATGCCACCTACCCTTGACCTTATTTGGTAGGTCTATAATTGAAGATATTGTTGAGATTGTGATATAAGTGAATAGTACAACTAAGAAAATCAAATATTGAGGGGTCTAAAAAATATGTACATGTCAAATATAAATAATATAAGTGGAAAAAATATAAAGGGGTCAAAAGAAATATCTCTCATTATGAGGCTACCATAAAAAGATAAATATTCTTGGTGTTATAATTTTTTAGAAAAAAAACAAAATAGATGTAGGAAGGGAAAATTCACAATAGTGAAAAAAATATACACATAAATAAAACTAGTTTTTTTGGATTTTTGTTGGGGTGGAGTTACACCAAATATAAGAGAAGCTTACATGAAAATATTTCTATATGGAATAAAGAGTATGAAAAATGGTAAGAAAAATTGTGGTAATGGTGAGGCAATGTACAGAGCATAAATAACACACACCTAGGTAGAAATATTTAAATAAATACCAAAATAATTATGAAAAAATCTTTTATTTAGGCCCTATATACAAAGAAATATTTACATACGCATGGGCCATAATATACTTATATTTTTATTTTTTTTTGGCTCGACTAGCCTAATGACTAGCTATTTGAGGGTTTTTTAAGAAGATATGGGAAAAGTCCCGTGACTCACGCACGCCTATGTACAGTGAAATGGTAGGGATAGCCACAGTGTTTGGGTGATTTTGGTAGGGTGAAGTAACTCACTGTGGCAATTACAAAGAGCCGAAAAACGGTTATCATTAGCCCTCCCCCTGGATGATGGTATATTCATGTACCATCATAGAGCATCTTTTCCAAAGAGAGTGCTTCAGAGTCCTTGACGAGATCTTTATTGTTTGGCCCCTCAGAATTTTGGCTAGAGTTACACTCATGCTTCATGTAACAATACTTACATGAGACAGTGGCCTTTTGATAGATCTTTGGTAGATCCTTTGGTAGAAGGCGACTCAAATAGGGCTTCAAGCGATACCCGTTTACTTTCCTGGAGTGCTCTTTACCATTCAAGTCCATAAGCTGATAGTAACTAGAATTGAAAGCCTTCTTGACTATGTATGGCCCTTGCCATCTAGTTTCAAACTTGGCATCAAAACGATTATCGAGTCGATTGTCATACCTTAGCACCAGATCTCCTTCATTGATGTCTTTGTCCTTTAGTTTCTTGTCAAGCTTCTCCTTCGCCTGCGTAGCTTTCCTCTTGTAGCACTCGTATGATGCTTCTCTTTTCCACTCAAGCTCAGCTAAGGTAAGAAGTCGATCCATCCATGCTTCCTGATCATCTTGTGCTGCTTTGTCATGAAGTCGCATTGTTGGAATGTTGAGCTCAATTGGTTGTAAAGCCTCTTGACCATAGACCAAGTGAAATGGTGTAAACTCCGTGGCTTTTCTATATGTGGTTCGATACGCCCACAAGGCACCATCCAAGAAGTCATCCCACAACTTTGTCTTGTTTTTCACCATCTTTCTAATGATGCCCGCAATGACACCATTAGCTTTTTCTACCAAACCATTTGATTGGGGATAGTAGGGTGTACTGTGACAATGTAGAATGTGAAGTTCTTCACAGACTTCTGTGAGCAATCCCTTTCTAAACCCTGGACCATTATCAGAAACAATCTCCAAAGGTGTGTCAAATCTGCAACAAATGTGATTGTACACAAACTTGCTAACTGTCCTCTCATTCACTCTTACCACACTTTGAGCTTCCACCCACCTAGTCATATAGTCTACAGCCACTAGAATGTAGAGTTAACCATTTTTTGTCCTAGGCAGAGGACCCATAGCATCAATGCCCCACTTTTCAAAGGGTCCATTTGCAAGCACTATTTGCCTCGGGCCATGCACTAACCTTCTATTTCCATTTATCTGACAATTGTGATAGCTTTTACACCAATGTTGAACATCCATGTGCAAGCTTGGCCAAACATACCCCGCAAGCAAAATCTTCTTCACAGTTGATTCTTGGGCAAAATGACCACCACATGCCTCTTCATGCAAACCTTTTAGAATGGCTGGAATTTCCTCGATAGTTGGTACTCTTCTGCACACTTGATCCTTCCCTCTTTGATAGAGGGAGCCTTCTAGGAAGAGATAGAAACTTGCCTTCTTCATGAGTCTCCTCTTCTGAGCCTTCGTGAAGTCTTGTGGAAACTCGCCCTCCAAAATGTAGCTAATAATGGGAGTCAATGACTCCAATCCCTGGTATCTCGGTTGCTTGACAGTTGCTGCCACCATGATGACCTGTACTTCTTTCTCAACACATGTAACTACTTGCTGTGCAAGTAAATCGGCATCTTCATTCTGTTTCCTAGGAATATGATATAGTTGCACTTCTTCAAATTGATTAAACAATCTACGAATGGCATGAACTTTTGTCCGTAAGCTTTCATTCTTGCATGCCCAAATGCCTAAAATCTGTTTAACAATGAGAAGTGCATCTCCCTTTACCATGAGGCGTTGTATCCCTTGGCCAATGCACATCTTCAAACCATGAATTAGTGTGTCGTATTCTGCTTCATTGTTGCTAGCTGAACTTGGTAGATTGAACTTCTCTTTCATGACCACCTCTCCACTTGGGTTGAGCAACACTAGCCCTCCCCCTGCTTTTCCTGTGGCTCGACGAAAAGCTCCATCAAAGAACAAGGTAAAAGCATTAGGAATACTTTTTGGTGGTGGTAATGGTAGGGTCTTTACTTCAGGCACCTTAATCTCCTTTTCATGCACCCTATAAGTGAGAATCCCTGCCAATTGTGCACGCACACTATCTTCTACCTTGAAAGAGTATTGAAACTCTTTCAACTCCATAATCCACTTTGAGATCCTAGTACTAAGATTCATTTGAGATGACACCCAAGGGAACAAATTCTCTGCAGTGAGAATTACAAAAGGTTTTGGGAGCAAGAAGGATCTAAACTTCCTTATCGCAAACATGAGAGAAAGCATCATGAGTTCTGCCTCCGTGTAGCCTCTCTCTAAAGCATTCATGACCCTACTAGCAAAGTAGATGGGTCACATCCTTGTATTGTGGGGATCTTGTTGTAGCAACACAGCACCAATTGTTTCCCTTCCAACACTAGAGCTAACAAAGAATGTGTACTCCCAACAAGGAGGCATGAGTGTTGGTAGCTCTGACAAAATGACTTTAATGTTACAAAAATACTCTTCAAGCTCATCAGACCATGCAAATTCTACTTGTTGTGTCAACTTTTGCAAAGGATGAAGCAACTCCGAAGCTAAGTAAATAAAGCGTGACATATACTTCACTTTTTGAATGAATGATATGACCTCTTTGAGATTCTTGGGTGAGGGGAGCTCAATAAGAGCCTTTGCCTTTGAAGGATCCACCTCAATGCCTTTACAGGAAACCTTGTGACCAAGCAAGATCACTTCATCCTCAGCTATGTGACACTTGTCGGGGTTGAGTTGACCTCCCATGTCATAGAGCTTCTTTAAACCTTCTTCTACCCTTTGTAGATGCAATGATTTTGAGCTATAAATGCAAAAATCATCAATAAAAACCGTAATGGACTTTCCAAAGAATGCTTGAAACACCATGTTCACGAAGCGTTGGAAAGTTGCAGGAGCATTTGTCAGGCCAAATGGCATGACTCTAAAAGCATAACAACCCCAAGGAGTGATAAAGGTTGTTTTCAATTGATCCTCCAATGCTATACCTATTTGAAAGTAACCCAAGTAGCCATCACACACAGTGTACTTCTCATGACCAGCTACTTCATTTAGTATCTCATCCTGAAATGGGAGGGGAAAGTGATCTCTTTTTGTTGCCTCATTAAGTGGACGATAATCCACACACACCCTCCACTTGCCGTTTTTCTTAGGAGTGACAACAACGGGTGAGACCCACTCTGAATTCTCCACTGGATAAATGAAACCTGCTGCTAGAAGCTTTCTTACCTCCTTGAGTAGAGCCTGCTCCTTAATGACTCCTAGGCTTCGTAGCTTTTGAGCCTTAGGTGTGGCCTCTGGCTTCAACTCAATCTTGTGTTGAACAACATCTACTCCACGCACATCGGTGTAGTCTTTAGCAAAAAGCCTCGGAAATTTCCTTAGCACACATTTGAACTCCTCTCTTTCATCCTTTGTAAGTGTTGTAGACAACATACCTTCTAACATTCCTTCATCTTCCACCTTTTGGTTCTCTTGGGAACCTACCTCTTCCAAACCTCGACAAGAGGTCTCCTGGTTGTTTGGCTTAAACCTTACCCCCATGACTTCAATGGAGGACTCCTCTTCAGTAATGCTGCCGCTACTTTCTTCTTCTGAAGTGTTTTTAGTCCAATATTCTTCCGTCTCACTTCGAGATGATTCTTCATGGAGCTCCTCTTGGCGTTGCTCCTTCATGTCAAAGACAACCTTCTTGTGATTGTCATTCCTGCAAATTAATTTCCCACTCTCCCAATCCTGCAAAGCTCGCATTTTCATTAGCCATGGTCTTCCTAGGATAAATGGATAACCACTTCCCTTGGTCGACATAACATAAAAATCCACCGCTTTCTTAATGCCAAAGGCCTCTACAAAGACAATTTTACAAATGCCTACACACCTAGACTTGCTATTGTTTGCCATCTTGACTTTGATTTCAGGTGTCTCATGGATGTGCATGCCTAGTCTTTGCATGAGCCCTTGTGTCATGATGCAAATTTGTGCACCCCCATCCACTAGACCTTTCCTAACCAATCTTCCTTTTATGTAACAATCTAGCACAGGTGTAATATCCTCGTTCATTTCAGCATGTGCAATTTTTACAACAGGAAAACTCTCTTTTACCTTTCTCCTAGTGCTAACTGCCTTTGTTAAATCCCTCCTAACTTGTGGACATAATGCAAGAAATTGAGGCCATGAAATATCAGGACTCTTACCTCTCATGTCTTCTAACAAGTCGTACGGAGCCATACCATGTCCAAGAGGGAAGTCGTGGAGGTTGATACGACGTCGAGTCCTCTTGGTTTCCTTGGTTTCCTTTGCCTTCTTGCCTTGTCCATGGTCACTTTGTGATGTGACTCCTTCTTTCCCTTTACCTTTTCCTCGGCCACGCTTAATGCCATTAGCTTCCATGTCAACCTCATTTGAATTTTTCACCTCTACCACATGCACATTTGGATCTGGAAAAGGTGGAACTCCTTCTACCCCTTGTGGAGGTGGTCTCGGTCCATTTGGCCTTTGTAGAAGCCTTGGTTGTTGACCAGCTCCTTCTCCTGCATTCATCACTGGGTAATTCAAGTTAGGTCTCCCTGGCTCTCCACGGGGCCAAGGACAATTATACATCCCATGTCCAGACTCTCCGCAATTCCAACATTGCAAGACTCTCCTAGTTCGTGGCTCTCTCTCTTCTGACTTCTTTGCTTGTCCCTTTGGACCTACAGCTTGTGCAAGGTGAATTGACAGGCTGCTTAAAGATTCATTTAACTTCTCAATCACTTCAGTCGTTACCTCAGGAAGCTCCCTAGATGTTGATGCTTGTGACTTACCTTTGGGTCTAAGAACTTCTATTGGAACCTCTCCCCTTAAGCACTTGAGTTTCCTATACTTCTCAGCAGCCCTAGTTTCAACTGCATCAAAAGTAGCAGGTGCACCCGCCTCAACTTTTACCTTAAGGTCAGGAAAGAGTCTGGCTATGAACCTCTCCTTCTTTAAAAATTCTGCACCATCACCAGGGTTAGCAACATTTCGTATCCATAGAGCCCAAAGACGTAGAAACTCTTGCTTGTACAAGTAGTAGTCATCTAAGTCTTTTTGCTTATGAGAAACAATGTCTTGCCATAGTTTTTGAGTGTTTTGGGGATCAAAGAAGTATCTCTTAAAACGATTCAAAACTTCTGTGTAATTCCCTTTAACTTCCTCAGGCAAAGAGTCAAACCAAGTGCTAGCATCTTTCCTAAGGACCACCTCAAACATTTCTACACGTTCTTGATCAGTAACTATCCTCTTGATACGGCAAGACATCTTGAAATTCGCTAGAAATAATTCTGCATCCTCTCCAGGCTCTCCAAAGAAAAGAGGATATCCAGACATTTGGCGTTGGCTCTCCATTGAATTGATTTCAAAGTGACGCGTTTTTGTTTTTTCTTTCTTTAAAAGATTTACACAATAATATTTTCTAAATTGCAATCTATTCTACAACAAAATAAAAATATTCACATCAAATGACCTATGATAATCAATAAGAGGTAGAATGACAGGGTTTGGTGACGCGAGAATTTCTCCTACTCTTTGGGCACCAATCATGAACACCATACGTTGTTGAAAATGGATTTTCCTACTAATTGCAATGTTTATTCTAATGTGTGGAGTGAAATGAGAGAGAGAGAGAGAGAGAGAGAGAGAGAGAGAGAGAGAGAGAGAGAGAGAGAGATAGTGCTCGGGCTGCTTTGAAACGTATCGGCAATGATCAAGCAAACACAACTATATATTTAAGAAAGAGAGAGAAAGGGGGAGGGGGTGCTTGTTGCATTAAGACCTCCTTACAAATCTGTCATGACAAATCAAAGTGAGATTAGTATTTGTTCAACATAGCTTGCGTAAATTTCACCACAACACATCACAAGAAAAGCCACCCCAATCACTGTCTTAAGGCTAGGGGAGTCCTCTCCACCCTGTCGCCCTCTTACAGTATGTGGGATTTATGGCTAGATTGATGACAACACCAGAGACAAGCTATCAAGAACTTAACAAAAAACACCAAGACACTTACGCATCATTGTTGTCCATTACTTCACGTTGGAAGGGAGACAAAGTATCCAAGCTTAGTCCAAATCCACCCTCCTTGATTCAGCAAATGTTGGGCTTACACTAGTAGGAGAAATGATAGATTTCGTACTCTCAATTGAATGATCACTCTCCCTCTTACAACGGCATAGAGTTCCCTTGATAATCCCCTATTACAACACATACACATGCATAAGACAATGAGCTTCCACTCAAGAGCTCCTTCTAGAGAGGTTGAGCTTGGCTTCTCAAGCTATAGCATAGTGCTCTTGCTTATGGCTCCCCCTTTTGTGCTAGCTACACCCTCCTTTTATAGCAATTTTGAAGACTAGGGTTACTCCTCTAACCATGGTTGGGTTAGATTTTCAGCAATTTATCTAATTTCTTTTGCTTGGAATTATCAAGAAGTTGGTGGGGAAAGAGAGAGGAGAGAAATGGAGGTGATAGGACTTTTCATAGTGGGTTAGTGTTAGTAGAGTTAGTATTAATTTACAAATGGAATTGGATATTTACAATGGGAGTATCCATGTAGGATACAAATAAGGAAGAAAAACTCTTAAGAGGTAAGAAAAGGTGGATTTCTTACAAGGTTGATGCTCCAAGTGTCTTGAGTAGGGCCAATTTTGACGCTTGTTGACGGTCCACTAGCTTTGACGGTACATTTTTTCTCCACTCTTGACATTTCTTGAGAGACAAGGTAATTGAAGCTGAGTAATCAACCACCATGATGCTGTCTTTTAAGAGAAGAGGCTGAATTTTGTGGTTTTTTTGATAGATATGGGTAAATTGGAGAAGGGAAAATGAGACTAGGTGGTCAATTTTGGAATGGAATTGTGTGTGGGAGGTATGAGTTCACCATGGTTTCTCTTATTCTTCAAGGTTGAGGAGAAGGTGAGTAGGGTGCAGAGAGGAGTGGTGAGAGAGGTGGGGATGATGAATGGAGAAGTGTGTGTGAAAGAGAAAAATGATAAAGTGAAAGAGAGAGTGTGGCTGCATAGCATGGGAAAACTGGGGTCCACTAATAAAATCATAGCTCACAGCTCGTAGCTCAAAAAAATATGAAAAAATTTGAGGCAAAAGTTCAGCCCACGAGCTACAACGTTTGTTTATATCACCTTTTCAAATTCGGAGAGCAAGTGAACTTTAAAAATTCAGCAAAACCGACGGTTTTTTTCCACTGCACAAGGTCCTTGTGGGGTCCTTCTTTGGATGATTCTTTTGAATACCTCCAAGAGTGAGCCCTCCATAGTGCATGTATGCATGCCACCTACCCTTGACCTTATTTGGTAGGTCTATAATTGAAGATATTGTTGAGATTGTGATATAAGTGAATAGTACAACTAAGAAAATCAAATATTGAGGGGTCTAAAAAATATGTACATGTCAAATATAAATAATATAAGTGGAAAAAATATAAAGGGGTCAAAAGAAATATCTCTCATTATGAGGCTACCATAAAAAGATAAATATTCTTGGTGTTCTAATTTTTTAGAAAAAAAACAAAATAGATGTAGGAAGGGAAAATTCACAATAGTGAAAAAAATATACACATAAATAAAACTAGTTTTTTTGGATTTTTGTTGGGGTGGAGTTACACCAAATATAAGAGAAGCTTACATGAAAATATTTCTATATGGAATAAAGAGTATGAAAAATGGTAAGAAAAATTGTGGTAATGGTGAGGCAATGTACAGAGCATAAATAACACACACCTAGGTAGAAATATTTAAATAAATACCAAAATAATTATGAAAAAATCTTTTATTTAGGCCCTATATACAAAGAAATATTTACATACGCATGGGCCATAATATACTTATATTTTTAATTTTTTTTGGCTCAACTAGCCCAATGACTAGCTATTTGAGGGTTTTTTAAGAAGATATGGGAAAAGTCCCGTGACTCACGCACGCCTATGTACAGTGAAATGGTAGGGATAGCCACAGTGTTTGGGTGATTTTGGTAGGGTGAAGTAACTCACTGTGGCAATTACAAAGAGCCGAAAAACAACTATCAACGGTAAAAGTCAGTAGCAACTGCATGCATATCCTCAGGCTCACAAGCAACTGACCCATCGGGTCTCCTCAGCTGAGTGACCTTGGCATGCGAGTGCCGAGGTCCTACTGTCTCAAAAAATGCACCAGGTACTCTGTCACCTACCTGATTCCACTGAGATGCCTGTCGGTGAAAGGCAAACTCATGGCACCTCTCCTCTATGCAAACAAGCTCCTGTCGAGCCTGCTGTAACTGCTCCTCCAACCATGGACTGTCTGGATGCTGCTCCTGCATCCTCTGTAGTGAAGCAATGCCTCGTCTGAGCAGCTGCTCCTCCTCTCTCGCTGCGGCCCGTCGATCCAAAGACTCCTGGAGGAAAAAGTGGCTAAGCTGAGCTAGGCCTAAGGCCACTCTGTCTGCCGGTAGAGCCTGGCTGTCCATGCCCTCTGTCCAAAGAGCCTCTACCCTCTCTCTGAGTGTTGTGTCCAACAAGACCCGCTCTGGGATGTGAAGCATCGTGCTCCCACTCCTCATCCTGTCTGCCACTGTGAAGATCACTGGTGCATGGTCCGAGAAGGATGTCCCTGCCAGGATGCCCACTGATCCCCCCAAGTCACTGAAGTGGTCACTAGTGTAGAAGAGATCTATCCACGATAGATTCACTCCTCCCACTCTGCGGTCTGATCTAGAGAAGGCAAGACTCTTTGGAGGCCTCACAAAGCCAGAATGCTGCCATGTATCCAAGACCCTCAAGGTCATACACAACCTCTCCCAAGCTGCTAACTCGACTCCATGCACAGTAGCATGGCTGCCTCCGATCCTGTCAGAAGGGTCCTCCAACATGTTGAAGTCCCCTCCTACACACCAATGGTCAACCCGTGGCAAAGACTGAACAATCTATGACCAAAACTCTGCACGAGCACTCGCCACATTGGGCGCATAGATGTTCAGGAAGCCCACAAGGCCACCCTGAACCTACAAAGTAATCCACTGAGCCCTGCCTGGCACAATAATCCCTCTGCCCACAATGGCCTGCTGCAATGAGTCCGCAATAGTCATACATACCCCACCCTGGATGCCTCAAGGTCCAAAAGCAGCTGACCAAAAGGTATCATAACGTCCACGCAAAATCTGACCACAACGCCGGATGCGGCTCTCAGACAAATGGTGCTCCTGGAGCATAAGGAGATCAATCTCTCCTCCCACAAGGCAACGCTGAAGCTCCTACCGCAATCGGCCCCGCTGTCGCTAAAACTCGGGCCCACCTAATCCCTGCACGTTCCATGAGACGATCCTCATGGGGAGAGAGAGAGAATAGATGTTGCAGCAGCATCAAGACGGGCTATCTTCGAGGCAAGCTTGGATGGGGAGTAATCCGCATCCGAGCGTCCTCTAGATAGGCGAGCCTGTAGTGAGTGCCTAGCCCAAGCCCAAGCAGAGCGAGCCGAGTGTAAAGCAACCTCCTCTGTCAAGGAGTCCTCACGTATGTATACATAGCAAGGCAAACACTGTGTATAAGCGAAAAAGTACACCACAATGTGCCTATATCCTGCTGAGTCTGGGGTGTCACCGCAAACTTGGCCAGTGGCCACAAAGTCTGCAGCAAATCTGTAACTCCAAGTTCTCCCATGTGGTGAGAGAACTCGAGAACCTGTGTATGCAACCATCCCACCACTAAGTCGAGGGACCACTCTGTCTCGGTCCTACCGCAGAGAGGAAAGGAGAAACCAACTGATGAGTCCAAGGCCTCTGTCCCCCTAGCGGCAAGGAACAGAGCGTGGACCCTGAAGCAAGCTGCCTCGTGGTTTGCTGCGGAATCGCCAAGAAAGCGAGTGAATCTGTAATCGAAGATGTCCCAGCGGCGCCGGAGGTCAATTCTCGTCAGACCACGAGGGATAGCTACAAGGGAAGATGTCTGAATCTGCAAAGGGGGCTGCAAGAAGGGCTGACCCTCTCTCGCTAGGCGACTGGTGGCAAGAAAGCGAGTGAATCTGTAATCGAAGAAGTCCCAGCGGCGCCGGAGGTCAATTCTCGTCAGACCACGAGGGATAGCTGCAAGGGAAGATGTCTGAATCTGCAAAGGGGGCTGCAAGAAGGGCTGACCCTCTCTCGCTAGGCGACTGGTGGCAAAAGCGCTGCCAAGAGATCTCCTAGCCGCCGGCGAGGGAAGAGTCTCCTGAGTCGATTGTGGTACTGAAGCAGGAGGAGGGGGAGAAGGAGATGGGGGGGGCGGAGGAGAAGAGAAGCGGGGCGGGACGACAGAGACAGGGGGGCGAGGTGGGGAGTGGGCGGGAGCAAAGGGCGGGGGAGGGGATGAGGAGGAAGAGGGGAAATCTGAAGGTGGAGGGGCTGGCGAGGGTGAAACGGAAGAGAAGGCTGGCGTAGGAGGCTCCTCCTGCTCAAGAGGACCAAAGCGGTTCCCCGTGGGAACCCACTGCTGCTGAGTAGGCACCTGAGGGCCACTCTGAGTGCCAGGCTGTCGCTGTGGCCCCTGGCGTCGACGGCCACGGGGCTGCTGCCACCCCTCCTCCGCTCGAGCCCCAGGCTCGGAGGGTGTCTCAGAATCTGTGTGTTGTGTCGCTGGCTGAGGCTGCAGCTGAGGCTAAGGTGCAGGTCGTGGTCTCCTCCGTGGACAGGCCTTCGCTAGGTGGCCCATCTCTCTGCAAATGAAGCACTGGTTCGGGAGACCCGAGTACTCCACACTCTGCCTAAACCAAACCCCACTCACCCGAGGCAAAAGGATGACCTTCGGGAGCCTGTGGGTATCTCTGACCAAAACTCGAACTGAAGGGATGTCGTTCGCCTTGGCAGCTACTGATGCTGCCATACGAGGTGTCTCCAGAACAGTCCCGATGGCGGAGCCAATCCTGGAGAGCAGTGGAAGGTACTCCCTCCGTAAACCCGGAAAACAGACTGAGATGGGGATGTCTGCCTCCTCTACGAGCACATCCAATGTCGGGTCAAAACCGTGTCGCCACTGTCGAAAGTGGGCGCGTGATGCTCGGATAGGCAGTGGACTCATAGCTATGACCTTGGAGGCCATCTCGGAAGTCTCGAACTCGATCTGGTAGTACCCCCGTCCGAGGATCTGGACATCCAAAATCTTGCCCACCTCTACGAGAAGGCAGGCATGGAGAAGGTCACGCAGCTCTCCTCTGCTGGGTCGGGTGCCGAGAATCTTGAAAATGACCGAGGTCGCCTGCAGACGCTCTACCTCATCGGCTAGGATCGCTTGCTCTGTCGGTGAGAGAGCAAGTCGAATGGTGGGCTCAGCCGTGTCGGGCGAGGGGGCTTCGGAGGAGTCCCTCTGAGGTGGAGCATGAGCCTCCATTAGTGTCTGCTGCTCTGAACGAGAAGGGCGGATGAGAAGGCCAACGCTTGAGAGCTCGGCAAGGAGAAACCAACTGAGAATCCACTGCCAGGCAATTCAAACGAGGCCTTCGGAGGAGGGGGGGGGGGGGGGGGGGGGGGGGGCGTGGGGATAAGGGGCTGGAGCGGCGAGGCAGCGGCCAACGAACAACAGGGGGGGCAGCGGGCGGGGCTGCACTCTGGCTGGGCTGCGCGCAGGCTGGGTGTAAGCTCAGCAGCGCGTGTGGACAGACAGCGCGCAACAGGGGCAGCGCGAGGGAGAGGGCGAAGGGGGGGCTATGGCGCGGGGGAGCAGGAGCAGGCGGGGGGGGGGGGGGGGGGGGGAGGGGAACACGCAGGAGCAGCAACGAGCACCGTCAAGAATTTGTTGTCTCATGAGCTGAAAAAAACTCAACATTTTTTTGGAATATCAATTCCATCTTTAACCTTGTCCTTGCACAACATTTCACAACCTAAACTGTGTGAAAAAACGGGTCCTATTTTTGGCTTTTTTCAACTTTTTGCAACTATACCACTCTAGAATTCATGTTTGTGAGGTCTATAATGCTAGACAACTATCTTTAGTAGTCCTCAACATGTCCTGATGCTTCTAGGGAGAAATAAATGTTAAAGTTGTAAGTTATGACCAAATTGCAAAAATTATCAAATCCTATTTTTTAGCCAATTTTAGCTCTTCTATGATTTTTTTGGTGGCTTTCACGATATCCAAATGCACTTTTGATTTTCTATGTCGCATATTGTAACATAAAGCTAATATTCCTTGAGTTTTGGGGCACCTAATACCCTATTTTGCATAGTAGACAACGATGGTTGATTTTTTCAATTATAGAAGAAAACGAAACATTCTAGTATATCAAGTATAGCTTTTCCAATATTGTTAGTTTCTTGTGACAACTACATGCATTTTGTAGGTAGTAGCCATATCTAGTCATAAGGATCCAATTTGGCTAGATATTGAATAGTTTCTATGGGATTCTACAACTCATAATGTTGAACCCAGTTTTTTCATGTTTGTTGTATTTAACACTTCATCTGTGTCCCCAAGATTCCCCTTGGTAAGAGATGTATTATTCTTTTGACATGCTCCATGGCTCCTTATGAACCTAAAGGACAATAGGGAACTAAGAAAACATGCATATATTATTTGTATCGAGCGTGGCTATAGAAACTTTGATGATAGGTTTGCTGAATGGTAAAAATTCAACTTTTTTGTACCTATTTCTTTTGGCAAAACAAAAAATAGTGAGTGAGAAGCAATCATATGTTCTGATCACCAACCCATTGAAGTTAACTAGGGAATTTATCTCAAGTCCTACAAAAATCCCTAATCTTAGTTTTATGCAACAAAACGTAAGAAATGACTGTTTTGATGAAAATGTACTGGTCCATCAACTTTGGAGGCTTGGTGTGACCAAAAGATGAGAAATTTTACAAGTTTCTTATTTTTTACATGTGTATTAGGCCTTGAACTATAACCTCATGAAAGTATTTTACAAAATGAGTGGATCTACTATGGTTTTGGAGGTTTTTTTCAAAACCCTGAAAGGACACTTTTATGTCCTGTTAGGTTACCAACCTAGTGTTAAGTGTGATACCGTATCAAAACACAACAAAAAATGAATATTCTTCTACTTTTGTCTTTCTTTTGTAAACGCTTGTGCAATTAGAAACTTTGAGTCTCTCTGGGATTCGGCTACCTAGTTGACTCTTCGGATGTGATAAGCTTCTCGAGATCAAATCAACAACTTTCTTTAGGTTCATCTAGACAAATTCGAAAACAATGTGCTTTGGAATTGAGTGTCTCATGAAGACAAAGGCCATACCCTCAAAAAGGAAACTCAAACATGTCCAAACAGAGTGCTGAGTACCACAAGTGCATAGAGGAGAGAATGTTTTGGCACTCTTAAAAGATCTAATGTCTTACAATCTCTTGGTAAGCTCAAAATCAACATGTGAGAACAACCCAACAAGATATTGTCTCACTGAGGAGTGATGGAGTGCCTTCATGCTCCAATATTGCTATTAGCTAAGAGAAACTTGTAATTATGAGAATGCATATGGTACAAAGAGTGGTCTTTTTTGAATGCACAAGACACAAATAGAGAGAGAGAGAGAGAGAGAGAGAGAGAGAGAGAGAGAGAGAAAGAGAGAGAGAGAGAGAGAGAGAGAGAGAGAGAGAGAGAGAGAGAGAGAGAGAGAGAGAGAGAGAGAGAGAGAGAGAGAGGGAGGGAGAGTGAAAAGTGTATATGTAGTTAATCAACACAAAACAGACATGACTTTCTAGACCGTTCTTTTGGTTGTGGCATTTTATAACTCTTCACAAATGTCTGATTGACTGTGTGTATTGTTATGAAATCATGAGAGATTTAATTTGGTGTGAATTGTTTCCCTGATCGACAAATTTTTGTGTGATTTGACTAGTTCTATTATTTTGGACTTAGCTAATATTGCATTTGTGACATGCTCATTATAGATAGATCTATTTTTTTCACAAAATTTGTCATTTCTAGTTTTCATGAAGACTTGCTTGCTTTCCTCAAAATACTTGTGAGAAACTAAAATTCATGAGTTACAGGTTGATTGGACATATATGATGATTGCCTTCTGTGATGGCTTTAAGACGGGAAAAAAAATTGAAAGCTTTGTACATTTACAGGATGACAACATTACTCAATTGACTTTCAAGTTAAACATGATATGCTGTTTTAAGATGTACTACTGTCGTACAAACAAACTAGATTTTTTAACATTACTACATGCAAAATATTCTTGTGCTTCCGACTTTAAATGGACTTTAGTTTTTTGTTCCAAAGATGTCTTTCTGGTGTATGCAAATATTGATGTGGTATATAATTGAGTTATGGTTTGAGCATTTGTTAACTTGAATAATGTAGGCATTGATTAAGAAATAGAGTTTTATGGGAGATGTCTTTCAGCATAAGGGAGAAGAAGACATATATATTGAAGGTGATTAAGTCTTCCACTTCACTCATCCAACTTTCAGGGAAACTTCAACAGATAATTACTAATCCAGGTAAGTTTATCATCGTCAAATCCAAGAAACGCTCACCTTGATAGACTATACTGATTCATCTGTATGCTTGGGTTGCCTTTTGTTTTTTCCCCTTGCTTTTTGAAGAGTCTTTAAAAAATGAATAGCGTTTTGATTTAAACCATCGTGGTTGCATCTGCACAGTCAGTCTTTCTTCTTCTACGTTCATTCATCCTCTAGAGAAATTATGACTGACACTCGTTATTTCGGCTATATATGCCATCGTCAAATCTAATTGTGAGACTTTTTTACTGCATTGATTATCCTGTGGGAAGGCTTTGATAGAGAATTTTTACCTCAATTCAGTCTGTCGTTCCCTGAATCCAAAAGTATCCATTTCCTTCCACTTTGTTGATCGATTTTTTAGGGAGTCTTTGCCAGATAATTGTTGATTTTATTGGGTCTGTCGTTCTTCAAACCAATGAGCACTTGCATCCATTGACTCATCATCGGAAGACAGTTCAACAAACAATCATTACTTTGACTATATTTGTCGTCCTTGAATCTGTATGCTGAGTCTATTTTGCTATCTTGATAATTCTTTGGGAAGACCTCGACAGATGACCGTTGCCTCGATTTTATTTGCCGTTTTTCAAACCCATAAGTAAAGGTTCTTGCTTCAGTTGGAGCCACCGTGGCTTCATCGACACGACGAGCCTCTTTTTTTGCATTACGTCAAATTTCAAAGAGAGTGCAATAGACAGTTGTCACTACAACTACAACTGTTGTGTGGTGAGGTTATAATATGCTATGCTAACTATCTTCTAGAAAGACTTTGACAAGTAAGCGTTATCTTGAATTTGCATGTCGTTCTTTGAATCGGGAAGCCATTATTTCTTTGCTATCTTTCAAAAAACATCTGATAGACAGTTGTCACTTCGGCTATATTTGTTATCATTGAATCCGTATAACAAACTTATTTTTACTGCATTAACCAACTCTTGGAAAGATTTCATTCATACACTTGGCCTCTTCATAGAATCTGCTGATTTATTTTTATGCTTGGCTTGTCTTTTGCTTCTCTTCCTTGCTTTTCCAAGAGTCTTTAAAAATTGAATCTCATTTTGGTTTAAATTGTCGTGGTTTCATCTGCGTAGTCAGTCTCTTCTCTTCTGCGTTCATGCATCCTCGATAAAATTTTTGACAGACAGTCGTTATTTTGGCTATATCTACCATCATTAAATCTACATTGTGAATTTATTTTATTATACTGATTATCTTGTGAGAAGGCTTTGGCAGATGATTGTCACCTTGATTGAGTCTGTCGTCCCCTGAATCCAGAAGTATCCATTTTCTTCCACTTTGTTGATTGCTCTTTTGGGAGTCTTCACCAGATAATCGTTGATTTGATTGGGTTTTTCATTGTTCCAACCAATGAGTGATTGCATTCATTGACTCATCATCTGAAGACACTTCGACAAATAGTCATTACTTTGATTATATATGTCTTCCTTCAATTTGTATGATGAGTCTATTTTGCTATCTTGATAATTCTTTGGGAAGACTTCGATAGATGACTGTTGCCTCGGTTTTATCTACCATTTTTTAAATCCAAGAATAAAGGTTATTGCTTCATTTGGAATCACCGTGGCTTCATCGACAGGAGGAGCCTCTTTTTTTTCATTAGCTTATCTTTCGAAGATACTTTCACAGACAGTCGCCACTTTGGCTATATCTATCGTGCGGTGAGGTTATATTATGCTATGTTGATTATGTTCTGGAGAGACTTTGACAAGCGTTGTCTTGATTTTGTCTACCATTCTTTGAATCGGGAAGCGATTGTCTCTTTCCTATCTTCCAAAAGAACTTTGATAGAGAGTCGTCACTTCGGCTGCTCGATTGAGTTTCTCATTGCTCAAACCAATGATCGATTTACAAAGGACCGTTACCTCGATTCAGTTTATTATTCCCTGGATCCAAAAGTATCCATTTCCTTATGCTTTGTTGATCGATCTTTTGGGGAGTCCTCGACAGACAATCATTGACTCGATTGGGTTTGGTGTTGTTTGAACCAATGAGCGGTTGAAGTCATCGACTCATCATTCAAAGATACTTCGACAAACAGTCGTTACTTCGGCTATATCTGTCGTCCTTGTATTTGTATGGTGAATCTATTATGCTACCTTGATAATCTTTTGGGAAGGCTTCGTCAAATGACCGTTTCCTCGGTTTAGTCTACCGTTTTCAAATCCAAGAATAAACTTGTTTGCTTGAGTTAGAACCACAGTAGCTTCATCCACATATCGGATCACAAAGGGGCCCTTTAAGGAGTTTGACTTTATCTCTCTCTACCAAAATGGGTGCATGGATAAATGTTTGCAAACAAAACCCAAAGATGGCAGAGGTTTGACAGTTAGAATGTACTCTTTAAGCTCTATCTATTGATATATAGCACACCGTAAGATTCCTCATATTTTAGAAGATTCTTTTTTTGATTCACTTAGATTTCGATAGAGTTGTCACATCATATGTGAATCAAAAAAAGAATCTTCTAAAATATGAGGAATCTCATGGTGTGCTATATATCAGTAGATAGAGCTTGAAGAGGATATTGTAACTGTCAAACCTCCACCAACTTTGGAGTTTGTTTACAAAAACTTATCCATGCGTCCGTTTTGGTAGAGAGAGGTAAATTCAAACTCCTTAAAGGGCCCCTTTGTGAGTCCAAATTTCACCTAATGTTCTTTTTTTGCATGGACCACTGCTTGAAGAAACTTTATTGGACTGTCATCATTTTTGCTCTATCTGCCATCATTAAATTTGTACAACAAGTTTACTTTACTACATTGACCATCTTCCGACACTATCTTTCAAAGAAACTTTGACAGAAAGATGCCACTTAGATAACATCTGCCATCATTGAATTTGTGCCTTTATAAATAAACAAGATTTTGATAGAAGATCGTTCTTCTGGCTTGCGCTCGCCACCATCAAGCCTACAAATTATAGATTCACACTAAGTCATGATTGCATATACAATTATTTGTATGATCCACGATTACGGTTTGACATGAGGATTTGATTTGTTGTAACAAACGCATTTTTAAAAAAAAACACAGATATAAACTCACGTGCTCATTGTTATACAAGTTTGCGACAAAAGACGTTGACCAAGATTATCAATTCAGATGTAAAGAAAAGAGTTCGACGTCAAATTCTGATGATGGTATCGTCACTGTCTACAAGACATATATATGCAATTGTTGTGAGTGAAGTAAAACTTTACAACCTTGTGCAAGAGATTGTCAGATAAACAAAAAAACAATTCCTAGGCACTGACGGAGAAAGCATAAAGCATTTTTTGCTTAGTATAAATGGCAATCTACCCAAGTGTGCCCGTGACCTTGGCAAGAACTTCCAACATAGATGGATACAATGAAAATTAATCACTTCTATGACAGATGGAGAGTAGACAAAGAAAAGTCCAAGCCAGCAAAATCAGTAGATAGCCAATTCTACGTGAGCAAGAGAATGCAGAAGACGATGCTAACTACAACAGAAAAAAGCGATGAAGGAGCATCTACAAATGTACACATATTAGAAGAGACTGCTACTAGAGAAGCTACCATTTATTGTGTACTGTATATGATACATCATGTAGCATGACGATTCGAGTGCTTGTTGAGGCTCTGATGCTAGGCAAGAGGCTTGAAAAGGGATCATATGGAGAGATTTTTGAATGTAATGTTCAAGGTGTCTCGTACTTTCCAGCATCCATTACATATTGTGCTAAACAATTTACTGGAACTCGTGCAAGAATACAAAAATCTTTTCCTCATGAAGCATCGATTGATTTGGCACATCCAAGAATAGTTCGAGCTCGTGGTCATACTCACAAAGAGCCATGGTGGTTTTTGTTCCCCTTCTTTAATGGAGGAAATCTTGGGACCATCATGCAAAGCCTGCCGAGCTCTTATGGAACTTTTGCGGGCATGCTGAAACCTGATTCATCAGATGAGAGAGAAGACACGAAAAAAGGAAAGAAAAAGATGGGATCGAACATAGGCCTACAAATATTGCAATAAAATAAGATCACGAGGCAAGAGCATGGAGAGCTATAGAGCTACTGGATATTGCTTCTCCCTATCCTTCGACTAAAGTGACTGATATGTACACTTTCGCTTGGTTGATATAAATTTTCACAATCTTCTGTGATGAGTTTAGACACTTCTACAAAATCAAATGGAATGGACATTTAGAAACCGACACTGGAGTCATTAAAGAGTGGATGACAGAATATAAGTGTATTGTACCAGAAGATAGAAAAACAACAATGGATCTTTTAGAGAGATTACATAAGCTTGATTTGAAATATGAGAAGTGCTCACGACCTATTTATGAAATCTCACCACATCTCGTTTAAGCCAATATCTTTTCAAGCATTAAATAAGATTTTGTGTATATATATATATATATATATATATATATATATATATATATATATATATATATATATATATATATATATATATATATATATATATATATATATATATATGTACATGGTTTTCTCGTCCTTTAAAATTTTTTCAATGATATTGGTTTCTCCTCTTTTTTTGCTTCCTGGATTCCCAAATCATGGAGCTTCTTTGTTCTTCGATATTAAGTGTGTCATGATATTAATGTAGAAACAACATAACTATGTCTTGCTCTTTTTATATACAGGGAACAAAAGCTCGTTTGACACACTTTAATACAATTCAAGAAGTATTTAATCATTTGAAATTTACACAGTTTACTCTACTTGACAAGTGAGATGTTTTTTTAAAAAATTTGACATATTATAAAAATGAATGTTAGTCTCATAGCTAGAGCTTTCTTATGTCTGAAAATAAGATTCACAAGACGACATCATTACTTAGAGATGTAATTTTATCATCTTCAATCATCAAACACCTCTCTCTCTCTCTCTCTCGCTCTCTCTCTCTCTCTCTCTCTCTCTCTCTCTCTCTCTCTCTCTCTCTCTCTCTCCCCTTCCCTCAATGCCTTGTATTTTGAAAATGTTTCAAAGCTTAAAATAAATTTTGCTTGTAATTGACACAATTTACTATTCCTATTTCACAAGATGCTCACTATGCTACCTTCTTTGCCATGTTCTCTTTTAATTATCTCACTTTAATGGTTATATTATAGAGCACTAACATATAGCTTTCAATATGGCTTTCCGTTCTTACAACACAGAAAAATGGTCACATTGATAGTACCATCTTTTGTTGCTTTTAATAGCAAATAAAATCTTATTGCTATAATACTATATATAGTGAGCTTTGAGTTTTTGATTATTTTGTAGAACCAAGCAAAAAAAATCAAGCACAATGTAGTGATGTTCCAGTCAAAGAAAAATGCGCATCGCAGCGCTCCAACCGAGCTTAGTGAAACATTTGTGAGCTCCCCTGCCAAGGGCCGAAAAAAGAGCTGTAGAAAATGAACATGCTTTCATTGTTGAATAATGCTTTCCAAAGAACAAAGAACAGTCTCAGAATTAGCATCATTATTTGTGCATTGCATTTGCGCAATTAAATTTTATTGAAATGCAACATAAAATGCATACTTCTTAACAAGTGCACGAAGCGTTCATCGATCTAGTGGTTCAAAAGCCCCATATAACAATGCAACAAATCAAGATGTCAAGCATGCACACGACACACAATATCTACTTGAAAATTTGATCTCCATGCCTAAAAACATTGATGTGATCAACCTTGAAGATAATAACAACGATGATGATGAAATGATCGCGTATCAAACAAGCCCGCAAGCAGGAACCTCACTTTCGTTGCTTCATTTTGTATCTTTGTAATGTGACATCTCGATTTGCTATAGAAGGATATGTGTTAAATAACTACGGTACACACAATATTAATGATGCATTTAACAATAAATATTTCAAAGTGGTCATTGTAGATTCACACAATTTAAACACCATCATAGTTGTTACAAGAGCTTCGCTCATAAATCTTTTTCCTCAACAAGCTGAAAGGTGGTAAATTTGTACGCATAGAGAGTGCTTTTGTGAGACAAAAGAATAGCAAGGATGGAGGTAGAGCATCCCTTTCTTTGTATTTAGATGGCTCATCAGTTATTACTACTGGTATGCCTTTTTCCGCCAACTTGAGCTTCTACCTTGAGATTAAAATCGGAGCTTTTTTGAATGAAGCAACAAGTCCTCACCTGAAGAACTATCTGGGAACTATTGCATTTGTCGTCATCAAATGTGACAACATTGAAGTTGGAACTTCCTCCATCCGTGGAAAGCTTTTAGTTGCAGATGGACCTGATGACAGTGATCGTGAAAATGTAAGCCTCATTTAAACATTGATTGAAATCAATCTTCTATATTGTAACTCACAAACTTTGATTTCTGTAGTTTTCATTTGTGAATGACTAAAAAGAAAACTGCAAAAACATTGTGAGAGAGATTGAGAATGGAACAACAGCTATGCGTGCACAAGAAATATCGGTCTTTCTATGGAAAAGGAGATGCTCTATCTATTCTAGATCTGACTATCTTACTACCAGTTCAAAGCAACTGGCTTTGTCATGGATTACTTCAGACTTACAATAAGCAAACAGAGGACCTTGGATACGGTCAAGAGGTGTGCGCAAGCTTAAAATAATGTATAAGAGAAATATTACAACTGCTTTGACATGACGCACTACTTGCAGATTACTGGCATCTTGCAATTTACGAACATAAATAGTGTTCTCATCGAGCCTGCTTGTAAAAATTGCCAGTCTAATAAAATACAAAAGACTACAGAAAGTTTGTACTACGTCACATGTGAAAGCTTTACAAAAGTAGTTCAAATTCCAAAGCTCCAGGTGAAGATCAAAATGTGAGAAAAGAAAATTGTGCATATGTAGCTTACCGGAAGTTTAGTTGATGATGTACTACATTTATGAAAGTCTATTTGCAATGTCTACATTAAAAGTGTCATTACTGCGAGAGAGATACTTGCTTCAGCCTCTCGAATTGGGAGAGAAAGACAAAGTGCCTTCACTTTACACATAGATAAAATCCGATAGAAAAAGATATACATTGTAAATAAATACAGCTGACAAAGACTGTCTTCTAAAATAAAAGAATGTACATAGAAAACTTAGAACAATTACGTGTATACATAGAACGCTCAGAACAACTACGTGTTGTAATGTTACTACTTTTCTCTGATCACTTTGTTGTTTTGTAGAGAAGTTGTTTTAGAAAAATAAATATGTGGCCAATATTGTCGATTTTACCATATATTTTCAATTGTTATTTCTTCAGCATGTTCTGACTGCTCATGTGTGTGTGTGTGTGTGTGTGAGAGAGAGAGAGAGAGAGAGAGAGAGAGAGAGAGAGAGAGAGTAAACAAAGACAAGACAAACAACAACATGAAAGAAAAGTCTTGTCATCAAGACAATACAAGCAAAAAAATACAACATACATGACCATTATTATTGAGTTCACCATTTATTTTTTAATGTTATTTCCTTAGTTTGTTCTAACTTTTCAAGAGAGAGTCAGAGAGAGAGACACAGAGAGAGAGAGATCTAAAACAAAAAACTGAGAATGGCCAAGAACAAGACAAACAACAACATGAAAGAAGACTCTTCAATAGAGAATATTGTCAAGATAGTAAAAGCAAAGGCAAAGATACTCAATCAGAAAAGAGAAACAAAGACAACGTGTCAGAAGAAGCTGAAAGTGAATACAAGCCGCATTTCAACATTGAATACTACATAGATAGACTCCCAAAAGATATAAAATATCTTTTGGACTTCAAACATTATGGAATAGAAAATGAGATGGATTATGAAATGGGACTTGACTTATTGTTATCTTATGAACTATATTGGAGAAGGCTTGAGAGATCATAACCAAAAGCAACAGTGATTGCAGATGAGCTTGCATATATCTATATGCAACTTTTCAAAATTTGGGATAAGGATACCTATGGGAATGACGACGAAGACAACAGTGCTAACTAAAAAATTAGTCAACATGGTTGTCGTTATACTTTTTAAATTTTATGAATTGTATGATATTTTAAATAATCTCTACATTACACCCAACCATGTAGGTAGCACTTGAATCTTTGACGTTATAAACAATGACCTGTGTCTTTCATGTTCTTTAAAGAATATCTACATTCTAACAACTACATGCGACCACTCTTTCCCTTCCTCTCTCTCTCCCCTTCTTTTTTAACATTTTTCTTTCTATCCTTGTGTCTAACTCTTACTTTCTAATCTCCAAATGATATCGCTAACCTTCCTTTCCTCCATCTACAGATAACATAAACTTGGTTGTTTCTCACTATTGCACTGCTTCCTGACATCATGAATTGCAAAATTCACAAACTGGTCACAAAAATCCATTGAATCTACTAAGATAAAGCTATTTTTGAAATCTATTGCTTCAAATGAATGGCCTTCATAGAACATAAACATAACATCGACAATAAATATCTTGAAAGATATTCAAAAAATGACAATATTTTCATTGCTCTACAATTCTTATTGGATTCATCGTGCTCTTCAACAGAACTTCTCAATAATATAGGTCAATATATCTTCTCACAATTAAACATAGATAACATATCAGTAAAGATCATAAAATCATTTCTTATAGACGCAAAATAGAATGACACTCAAAGTTTAGAAAAAATAATAGCACTGCTATTATATACAATTCATAACTCACTTCAGTTGAATATATTGTAAGTTCTAGAATGCTTTTACGTCATGACAAATCAATCTCTTAAAGTAATTATATATACTATCATTGGTGAAAGAAACAGAACTCTAATAATTAAAAATTCTTGTCAAAAAGCACCCACAAATGAAATATTACTTTTTGAGACACAAGGATGTTTATTTATATATCTTGGAGTAAACTCTTATGCACTTTAAAAAAAAAAACATGATTCCTAAAGAAACGAACATACTGAAGAGCTTGCTGGAGACCTACGCTAATGAAAGCCACAACTGCATTGCGAAAGAATTTTTGCACATAAGAAATGACATTTCCTGTAATAAAATTGATGTCGTAAGAAAGATCAAGCGCTTGAAAAAGCACAAAATATATGTGAAATTGATCAACAAATTACAAAATCATAAGCTATCACCATCTTCTACTCAGACATACTTGGAAGAAATCAGAGACACGTGTACAAATATATGTGCAGTTTCTAAAAGACTTCTTTCTAAATATCAACTCTCTTTCTCAAAGAAGAAAAAAGCTAGCGACGATATGATACCAACTTGTAGTGCATGCAAATGAACAAAGATAAAACAAAAGATTTCATACAGATCATGAAAGAAATAGTTCTTAACAATGAGATTCAACTTATCAAAATGTTGAACAAAATAGAAGAAAGACTAATAACTCCACGTATACTATTTACAAAAATAGGTGAATTAACATACGATGGTCAATATAGACTACGTGGAAGCATTAATAGTGTACTAGTAGATCTTGGAAAGACTCAAAATACGTTACCTCATTGACTGTACGAAGAAAACTCTATAATGATAGGATTGAAACAAAAATTGCAATACATTTATAATTATCTCAGGGGACTTGTCTGTCCACTTTTAACGATGAGAGCAACGACTGAATTACTCAAAACTTCTCTGTACAAAAAATATTTTTTTAAAGTGAATGCTGATTGGTTAACGCATATAAGACTGCTCAATGAAAAATATCATTCTCAAGAGATACAATATTGTATGGAAGAAAATGATGATGAAGAAATATATTTTGATATCTTGTTACATCAATTCACAATTGCAGGACAAGTTATTGATTAGAACGATATAGTTACTTTTATTACACTGTGTGAAGGATGTCATCCCTCAAGATTATGAAAAGATGAACATTGTGAAGAGCTAAGTTTTTTTACTCTTTTCTACGGATCGAGAACCACGTAAATATCATAGCACTAAAAAAATTGCAAAATGGGAGTTGCTACATATGATAGACATTTTTCTCTTAATATCAAGAACTTGTTCTTCAAAGGTGTCGAAGTAATGACACAAACGATTGTTTCATCCATTTGGGTTCGTTGAGAAAAGAAAAATTAGAGAATCTCTCATTTTACGCTAGAGATATAATCAAAGATACCAATATAAAAAAGATACTTACGTTGAGAATAGGTTATAGAGATAATGAATCTTTGTGAACATTTACAGATTACAAAGAAAAACAAAAGAAAAATGCATTTTCTATGAGCAGACAACTAGACTCTCCTACTTTTTTTGTCACGCTCTCTGCAGTCGAAAAGCGATAGAAGGAATTAATCGAAAGTCTTATCCAACTTTTCAACATACAAAGAGAATGTAATGAAATAGATAGTGCTTATCTTTGACAATTTATTTGTTTTGATCCATTTGCATGCTCTAGACATTATCTTCATCCATTTAAGCTCTTAAAAAACTATTGTGTAAAGACCATGACGACTTGGGAGGTAGAGTAATAGACTATTTTTATGTCATGAAATTTCAAATTCGTGGTAGTCAACATGATCATGGTCTCAGTTGGATTGAAAATATTTACAAAAAAGCGACACAAACAATAAAAAGATAATAAATTTATCGATAAATGCATCACTACAAATACCGCTCGTTGAATGAAAGCTTACAAGAACAACACACGCACCGAAAAACTTGTTTTAAGAAAAATAAACAATATCGCTTTGGTTTTCCTCGATGTCCAATGCCACATACTTTAATGCTCCAACCAATTCATGATAATGAGTGTCGTTCTAAAGAAAAAAAAAGAAATTAAGAAAAATCAAACTTTTTCTAGAATCAACAGACGTGAGTGACTTACCTGAAAATTTTACTAAATGGTTAATGACTCTTGATATTTTTCTTACACAATTAGAGATGCTATCAAATTAAAAATGACATCACTAACAATGATGATTCAAAGAAAACCATGTGATATTTACATGAATAACTTCAACACACATATAACAAATCTATGGAATGAAAATATAGATATTCAATACATAGTAAATGCATATGGTGCTGCTTCATATTGTACATCATATATAACAAAAATGGACAATACACTCATCTCAGTAGTAAATGCAGAAATAGATTGTTGCGTTGCAACTAACGCAAGCACTGTTAGAAGATTGCAATGTATCGAGAACACAATTTTAAATATGCAACAATGGAGTGCTCATTAAGCTGTCTATATCGCACTCTCTTTACCATTACACATTGCAATGAGAAATTTTTTAATTTATCAATACAAGCCCTCCAAAAACTTGAGTGCTCTTCTTCAAAGAAAAGAAACACTTGAACAGCTAGAACCAGATAGCATAGACATATTTTTTGATAATGTTGTAGATAAATACAAAAAAAGACCTCCCCAATCTATAATATATGCTTGAAAGAATTTTCTTCTCATTACAAGCATCGTGGAAAGAAATTTGCCGCAGTACCAACTCCAATAATCATACGTTATGTACGATACAATAAGAATAAAGAACATGATAACTTTTACCGTGAATACTGTCCTTTATTTTTACCATGGTAAAATATTGAAAATCAACATATACAAAAATTTGAAACTTGGAAAAATGTGCATACACGTTTTAAAGACTTAATAGTATACAATGAACAAACATTTAATAAGGATATTATTGATAAAGCGGACAATTTAATTACAGTTACAGAAACATCGAGATCTATGTCATCATCACTAAAAGTGATCATGTTAACATAACCTCTAACCTCTCATTCGTAAAAACCACCAGACAAACTACAACTAATACACAAACGATTGCAATTCCAAATAATGAATAATATCAACGATTACATATGCTTTACGATGAACAAAAATGCTTGCTTGATGACATCATGCTTAGAAAACATATTTCTCCACATGAACCATTGTACTTGTTCTTAACAGGAGGTGCTGGGACAGAGAAGATGTTTTTATTGATATTATTGGTTCAAGCTCTATTGCGCTTTTACAACTTCCAATTCCCAGGAAATGTTGAAAAAATAAAAATCTTATTGACGGCATGTATAGGAAAAGCAACATTTAATATCGGGGGGATAACTTTACACTCTGCATTACATCTTCCTTTGATCACCACTTACATGACTTCTTTGAGTGCCGAAAAACTTGACAAATTATCGCTACATTACATATATCTACAATTGATTGTCATTGAAAAAATATCTCTTATCGGCCAAAGTGTTTTTTAACAAATTAACACAAGATTGCGTGCCATAAAACATATACATGATAGACCATTTGGTGGATTAGACATTATAGTTTGCGGTGATCTCTGTCAAGCAAGTCCTATTTGAGATAAATGGAATTTTTCCAAGAAAACAAATACATTAAAAACCATAAATCCTTCGTTTTAGCATTCAAATATAAAATGTTATAAATTATGACAAAGAATGCGCCAAGATAACAAAATATATATTGGGCTAAAAGCACACTTTGGTGGTACAAAAAGGACTGTCCTTGAAAACACCTTTCACAAATCTTTGAGCTACAATTTCTACATATCACATGAAAAACTACCTATCATACTATATATCAGTGGATAGATCTTCAAAAGGAGAATCTAAAAACGCAAGGTCCGAAAAGTTTTGACCTAAACTACAAAAATTTTACCAGTCCCCACTTTTTCATTGGTAGAAGTAAAATAGGTCCTTTTTCTGTACCACCAAACCATGCTTTCACCCATTGTTATTCTATACGAAATTCGAGAGAGAAAACATATAGACAAAGACATAACTCTCTTAAATCAAAGCTAATTTTGTTTTGTGCCAAAAGAAATGCAGATTTATTATTTATTTTATGATAATAAAATTAAAGATAAATATAAGAAAGCACATATATGAGTCCATGGATGGAAAAACGGAAACTTTTATAGCCACCAACAAGAAATAAAAAAACTGTAGTAAGACCATAAGAATTCCTGAAAACCCAAAACAATGTGGAGACTTACACAAAATTTTATTCTTGAAACCAAACATTGTCATAGAACTTTGCACGGGAAATCTGAACATAATAGACGGCCTTGCGAATGGGGCCGACGAAATCTATAAATATATCCCACATTATTTTGAAGATATCATTTTCTGGATACAATTTTATAATAAATAAATAGGAAACGTGCTACAGTCGGAGGCGTGGCCGCCCTGCAAATCATCCAGGATAACACAATATAACACATAAATCAACAAATCCCCATACCTGGCGAATCCCATAGCACAGAATCGAGGCCGTACGCGAACAAAGAGAGAGAGATTATGAGCGAGAGAGTGTAAGAGAGAGAGACTGTGAGCGAGAGAGTGTAAGAGAGCACGTGCAGACGCACCTCCTAGAATGGAGTGCTACGCCGGCATGGCGAGAGAGAGGAGAAGAGGGGTGAGAAGAAGAACGCAGACATTGGGTGCAATCTCCCCCTGTGCAAGAGTGACCATCTCCCTCTTGCACGTATTTGTTTTATAGATTTCTTGAATGGTCAAATTGGTTACAAACTGGCCGGTCGGTCATAAATGGCCAAACTCATAAAAGAGCACTTGAATAATAAAATGTACATGATATACAAATCCATTCGCATAGGCCAAGCTTGGTCTAGTCTTTTCCACCTGCCAACTGCAATAAATAATAAAATGTCAATTCTATAACATACCTCTCTGTTGGAAAGCAACTGTCCTCAGTTGCGAAGATAAAAATCTGTAAACAATACTTGTAAAAAATAATGATTAGAAATTTGCATCAAATAATAAAAGAAAAATCCATAAAATTAGACACATTGGTTATGCCTGCCGTCATCCACATACTACCTATTCTAGTGTCCCATACCACTAGAATAAGCACTATATGTCATACCCTGATGAATTAGGATATCATTGGTCACACTCATCATTGTATCAGTCCTCATCAATCGAAAGTTCAGTTTCATAAATACTGTCGCGACAGAAAATCATCATATACCAATTCCAAATCCAATTCAAAATCCACAATATAAGTCCAAATACAAATCACTTTCATTATGTACCCGGGTAACAAAGTCATACCAGTTGCAGTGGTGGCCAGCCACTGCAACATGATTTTGTGATCGGTGTTGCCTAAATCAGCGAATCTACACCAATAAGACGTGCTGCCTAAATCGACAAATCTGCATTTTGTATAAGTTTAAAAATCATGAATCTGCAAGTTGTTTAAAAATAATGAATCTGCAAGTTATCAATATACTGCCTAAATCGGCGAATCTACACTAGGATGAGCATTTACACACTGCCTAAACCGACGAATCTGTGTGCTTGTGACCATTGGACTAGACAAGACATAAAGGAGAAAAAAGTATAGTTACTACGTTGTCGACATCACAATGGAGTATATCACCAAAGGACTTACAAATGGTTGTGCACTATCCCGGAGCACCTTAGCTCGCATATGTAGCTGCATAGCGTACTGACAAATCATCTCAACAAAAATTTCTTTCAATACAATTAGAGGGTTGTGCGCTCCTTGCCGCACTGTCGAAGCAAGGGACTTGCCAATACACCGTATGCGAGCCACAAACGGCTCCAAGCACACAACAAGCCTAAACTAGCAAGCTCAAGAAAACAAAGGGTGTGTCACTCACCGCTCTACGCTCGCCTTCGTGGTGGATTCCTCGCCGCGATGAAGAAGAAGCTGCAGTCGTGCCGCGCTCAACCGCTTCGCCGCTGTCGTGCCTTCGTAATGCTCGATCGCACACACACTCTCCCTCTCTCTCTCTCTCTCTCACACACACACACAAGGAGGTGAAGGAGAAGAAGAAGAAAAGATGGAGCAAGAGCACTCTTCAATTGCACAAATGAGAGAATGAGTAAAAATTAGGTTTAGTTGGCTTTTATAGGAGCTCACCCCATTCACACTTGGGCACCCATGCTTAACCAACTAATCCCTTGAATGTCCCAGTTAAAGTGCGCCTCTCATCGACGATCACTCTACCTTTCCCTATTGGACCGACAAGCCCGGTACCTGACTCTACCAAATACATAATACGCGTCCATCGTAGGTGATGGGGTGTCCGTGAGCCGTGAGGGTTAACATGCCCCCCTTCTTGATGTAGATTCCGTCCTCCGAAGCTATTGAGTTGAAGCTGGTTCGTCGAGGTGGAAGAGCATTTGAGATGAATGTCCTTAGCCTTCTTCAGTCACTGCAAAATCAAACAACATTGGCACAGTAATTGCATTCTCTTAAAAAGCATATGCAGTTTTAGATAGAAAAATTGATTAGTCAAAGAATTTCAAACAATTTGTTAGCAATGAACATTAAATTGCAATGTAATCAAATGCATAAACAGATGTAAAGGCAAAAAATTAAACAAGTCTGGGGTCGCTAATTTGACGGTCGAAAAGCACTAGAGATCGAATATTAATACCATGGGTAAGCTTCTTAATTTTCACTGGTCAATTAAGTTGTTTAATCGCGAGAGCCAAGTATTCATGTTCGAGGGCTGACTAGAGGCTATATCTAGAAAACTTTGTAGTTAAGCTACCATAAAAGGAATTTCTTATGAAATCATCGCCTGACTGATTACTTTTTCTTTGACCCCCCAAGGTCTTTTCATAGTGATTCAATTATGATGTGTGTGCTTATCTTGTATGCCTTGGGTGTTTTGCTTTTCAAGGAAAAGCGCCCACACTGGGAACCTCTAGGGCTCTAGTACCATAGGCAATACATGTGAGTGAAGTACCAAATCAAGCTGAGATTTCTCTTCCAGCGTAAAATTTTACATTGTGGCACTTTGATTTTTTGTTTGTTCATTTTCATCATTTTAATTTTGTAGCTTTGGGGGGTCATATAACATTGTTACACTCCCCAGGCTCATCACATTAGTAAACTCCCTTTATAATACTTAAGCTAAAGGTCAATAGGGTCAAGCCCACTAGAAAGCCCTAGTACATTTCATACAATGCTGCCTAAATCGGATTAAGAACCTAAGTAACCATTGCTTATTAGGAAGGCATTCCCCATGGTATTAAGAGAAGATTTCTAATATCTAGCTTGGTCAAACTAGCTTAGTCGGACTGCTTGATTTTTACACCTAAACAAGTGATTATGACAAAAGATTGCATTGAATTAAATGTTTGATACTAAGCCAATGCGCTGAATATTATGCTATCAATCACAATCAAAGCAGACAAACATGGATGCACAAAAGATAAGGGCAATGCTAATGGACAAGAAACACCTGTTTGTGTTGATGGTCGCGCTTGATTTGAAGGTTCCATGAAGGTCCAAATCCTATCAATAGCAACACGCTCCTGTACACACTAGGAAACAAAAGGAATACCTCCAGGAGGCACATCAGTGGGAAAAGAGAACTTCGCTAATCTCTCAACTCTAAAACAGTAACACTCCTATCGTACTAATCTTACTTACCCTCCATCACTCAAGTGATGAGGATCAAAGGTGTTTTATGGCATAGGTTTCTGTTTCACTGTACCAAATGTGACATGTGTAGGTCTGAGTCAATGTTTTGACTTTTATTGTGCACACTCGTTTGCTAATTGCTCTTGCTCCTTTTTTTTTTTTTTTTTTTTTGAGTATAAAGCTTTATATGTACATTCCCTAAGATCGGAGATTGAGAGGTCAGGGAAAAAGGTTGAGAGGGAAACAAATGAATGATGACTGTCAGCAAACACTCCCCCCTTCCTTGGGTAGATCATACCGTTTGAAATGAGCTTGTCACCCTTTGAAACCAATTATTCCAGTTGGTAATAGGTGAGGATTTTTGCCAGTAGTTTTCTATTACCCTAGGTGCCTTGTCAAGCTGCAAGGGTGGTAAGGTACTCTCCCAGGATCGAACTTGAAGTGGTTCATCAGGTGATTCTTGAACACTGGGAGGTGTGGATTCTTTTGTAGCTTCATGGAGGTCCGCTACTATAGATGGAGGCTGTGTAGAAGCTTTTACCTCTATGGATGTATTACATGAGGAGCTAGAATCTTCATGGGACTCCCCCCTTCCTGAGCTAGGTGGAACAAATCGTTCTTTCTTTGGTACCCAAACTAGCTCGGGAGCGGGTGTGTAGCATTCTGTGATTTTTTCCTTTCCACGATCATTGATTCGTTTTGGAGCTACGGCATTGGGCTCACTTGGGCCAGGTGATAGGTAAGAGCACAATCTACGTTTTGGCACCCAGATTTGATCATTTCCTTGATAGTAGCCTTGGGCTTCCAATAGTCGTTTAGGGATCCATCGCAACATTTTCTTACTTTTCTTGGAGCGAGTGGTACGTTTCTTACAAGGCTTCTGTTTTTTAGCACTAGCCATGGTCACTAAAGAAGCTTTAGGGACCCACTTGTATGTTTTCTTTGTTACCTTAGGATGAGTCTTGTCAGAAGCGATATGCATTGCTTGTAGCATATTTAAGGGTACAAGAATTTCATCCCCCTCAGGTGTTACCCAGGTCGTCCCCCTATTTCCCCAAGTGTCTATGGTTGATGCTAGGTGGACCCAGTCTACATTGTCTGATTCCGTCATACCCGGTAACACATCCATGTAAGGAGAATCTTGGCCAATGTCTGTATCCTTCTTACAAGTGTAACAATATTGTAGTGGGGCTGAGTGAACTGTGGTGTCAGAGCGATGATCAGTAATGGTTTTACTCCCTAAGGGGTGTACCTTACCAGTCACCAAATCCACTCTAAGGACAGAGTCTTGGAATTGCAAATAGACATGATTTTTAGACCAATCGTGAACCATTTGTGCTTCCCTCATGAATGGGCGTCCTAAAATCATTTCATATGACATAAGGTGTTTAGAGAAATCCATTACAATGAACGTATGTCGTACCTTGTGTCCTAGAACTTTGATCTTAAGATCCTTGAGCATCCCCATAGGTTTGGCTATGGTACCATTTTCCATCTTTACCACAATGTTAGTAACACTGAGGCGGGGTTTTCCCATGGATTCCCAACAATCTTTTGTAACGATGCTAACTCCCGCACCACCATCAAGAATTCCCTTTATAGTTAATCCCTTGGTAGTGATGGGTAAGGTCGCATTAGACTCGTCGCCTTCAAAATACTGCCCTAATTCGTTAATGGGTACCTCGATCACAGACTCGTGTCCATCTAAGTCAAGTGATTGCACATGATTTTCCTCATCAATCATAATCGAGTCAGGCCTATTTGGTTGCGCAAACTGCGGTAATCCCGTTCGTAGCTCTCCGTTAAGGAATGCTCGAAGTGCAAGGAATAACTCAGAATCTCCATACAGCTTTGCTATGATCGTGGTTAGGACCTCAGAAGACATGAAGTCCACTAGTTTGGCAACATTCATTGGTGTTTTGCAGGGTGTAGGTCCTTGACTAGGAACTGGTGAGGATGGAATCTCATATTCCTCAATGGGATCAGGTATTCCTTCGTTAAACATCCTTTCCAACAAGAAGGGTGTATGCTCACTTTCTGATGTCCTGTCCTCACTCCCTTCTTGGATGATACTAGATATGGCTAACGGTCTATGGTTCATGTGGGGTGGATGAACTTGCGTGGGAAACACTGTGTCATGAATTTTGACCTGCATGGGTTCTGGTTCTAGTTTCCTTTGAGTCTCCTCCACTAAACCTCTTAGATGTTTCACCTGCTTAATCTCGTCTACAGGGTTTGGGTACGTCCCAATCTTCTTTTTACGATTCTTCCCTTTTTGCCCCTGCGATTTATCTTGGGGGTCTTGGATTGGATTTGGAAACACTTGTGGTGTTTTCAGAGGCTCTTTATGGTTTTCTCTTATTCAGTTTTCATTTGGTTCCATGTTACGGTTTTCTTTGTCGGTCTTTCCCTTTGTGGTATTGGTTCTAGTCTCCATTGTCTCAACTGAATCTGAATCATCCTCGAGGTCATTCATATACACGGGGTCATCTCCTGTTCCTATGTTTGTTTTGGAACTTGGCTTTGAATTTTCCGTATTTTGCGACTTCTTCCTTCGTTTCTTCTTTTTCTTTGCTTGGATAATTGATGCGGTATCTCTCTCTTCGAGGATATGTCTTGGCCCTTGAAGCATGGACCGTGTAATCGCATAAGCGGGTGCGACGGGTGGTATTGGCGATGTCACACTAGCAATTTCGACCAAATTCAGGGGTGTGATTTTAGGCGCATTTGGGTTATAGGGGCATTGGGCAATCAAGTGATCTATGCCACAACGATTACATGTGAGTATTGGCATTGCAAACGTGCTCCCTTGATTCACTTGCATCTGTGCAACATTCTTTTGCAGCCTAATAGGGCACTCCGCTACTCGATGTGGTCCACCACACTCGTAGCATTGAAGAGGTGGCCTCCTAGCCTAGGTGTTGATATTTTGACCTCTGGATGCGAGAGCAGCAGCTTGATAAACCGGCTTGACTTGCCCCCAACAATCTTCCATGTAGTATATAGGACATTCTTCCAATGTATCAAGACCGTAGGCAATACTAGTGTCTATTTCCTCCTCACAGCCATCTGCATAAGCATTTGATGGCTCGCAACACACTTGGTTCATAGGGGCGACTCTTGGATGCGAGGGCTGCGGTCCTAGCACAGGAGGTGGTAGCGGTGTAGCTTGTACAACATTTTGAGATCTAGGGACCATGTGTTGCGGTAGTTGCTCAACAGGTGGAGTAGGCATCAATACAGGAGCTCGAGGCGCATCCGTCCAGGCTACAGGTGGTCTATTTGCCATCATACGTTTGATCATTAAACAATCCTTAGCTTGGTAACCATACCTACCACATGCGTTGCAAGTTCCATTAAATTTTACTCTAAACGTAGGGCACTCACTAGTGCTATGTGGACCTAAGCAAATGGAACACCATTGTTGCTCCCTTCTTGGATACATGTGACTATTTTGAGGGGGTCGATTATCCTTAAGAGAATCTTGGATTGCCTTGGTGAGGTCTGTCAAGAATGTCTCAAATACCTTTGGCTCATTGGCAATGGGCTTTGCAGTCATGGGTTCATACTCAATGGCTTGTGAGCTAGTGGATCTCGTGTCAGTAGACACCCTCATGCCTGCTATCATCAAGTTGTCCTCTAGTTGGATTGCATTGGCAGTGACATCTTCCCAGGTTGTGATACCTCTAATCACTAGTCCATTATAGATTCCTTCATTCCTCAACCCTCGAATGAATCGATCAAGCAGTTGGTTATTGTTGAAGCGCTCATTTACAGGGCAACGAGAGTTTAAGTGCTTTAGACGACTAATGAAGTCCCTTACTGACTCTCCTTCCTTACGTTCGGCCTTCTGTAGCTGAGATGCTACACCCCAAAGCACACCTTCTCGTATGTACTCCTTTAGAAACAACCTTCGAAGGGTAGGGTAGATTGTTTTCTCGTCCACCCTTAGGGTTCTATACCAATCTCCAGCCTTCCCACTTAATGTCAAGCTTAAGGCATTGCACTTATGTAGTTCGTTGCGTTCCCCTAAGGAATCACATACTTGTTCAAACACTTCAATGTGTTTTCTAGCATCTTCTTCCCCATTGAATTTTTGCGTGAGTTTGGCAATTTGTACTGCCTTACTTCTAGGCTCTCTATCAGATGCATGACGCATATTTTCCGCGATAGATCGACCTATGGTTTGAGCAAACGCTGCCAAGTCACCTATGTGAGGAGGTAGGGCCGGTGGAGGTACTCTTGGAATCATATGTGGGAGAGGAACGGGTACCGGTCTTGGCATATGTGTGGATGATGCAGGATATGGAACATAACCGGGCATAGGTCCACTCGGATAAGAGCTAGGGAGCGGCACTCGAGGAGCATAAGCAAGTGGTACAATTGGAGGTGTGGGGGCCATGTGTGCATAAGGGGCCAGAGGCACATATGGTCGAGGCCCCATATTAGGTACTACGACACTAGGTAGTGGCACTGCGCTAACCGTAGATGTCATCGGTACATTCTCTGTTAGGCTTATCCCTGGAGTGAGCACTGTGTTTTCCTTAATAGAGGGTTGAGCCAAGTTAGGGAAGCTAAAGTTTTCGCTCGGAGGCTCAAATTGCATAGAGACCCCAGGTGAAATGACGTAAGATGGGTCCATGGGGCACATTAGAGGAGTCTCCATTTGTGATAGAGTAGGCTGTTGAGCCTTGCTCGTATCCAGAAATCTCATGGGGCCAGTTGAGAGTATATTTACCCCTCGGTTTTGCCTTTCTGATTGAATAATGCCATGGATAACATTACAGATCATTTTCTGTTGATCTTCGATGCTCGTGGCACTAGAGGTGGATTGTATAATCTCTATCCATCCTACATGGTAGGCGTGGCCAGAGTGTAGATCCGTCAACACCTCAGTGTGGAGGTCGTATGTCCAATTATCATTAATGAACAATCCTTCTAGAGTCGACGTGTTAACGGTTTCTTGTGAGGTAGAAGCAATGTTGCTCCCCGTGGTTTTACTTGTCACCAACGATACTCTAGAGGGAACTTCTGAAGGAGGCAACTCAATAGGGCCTTCTTGGTAAGAAGTTGGCAGGATATCCACATGGACACTCTTTGGGGGTGTGGGGTCCACGTGCGATGTGAAAGGAGATTCCACTTCCCCACCCCCTTCGCGTGCTTCATCTGCATCAGGTTCCGAGCGAGTAGCTCTACCTAATGTTTCCATGAAACGGCTAAACATACTAGTACTAGGCTGTGGAGCTTCGGGAGGTGCATGGCCTTCTCTCTCAGTGTTTTGGGTAGGGTATGCTTCCATGATTTCTGAGTCGGAGGAGGAATCACTAGCGGCTATTTTAGGGTCTTGGGTGGTGCTACCTTGTGTCCCCGCTGAGGGTCTAGATCCTATCGTGGATGGGTAATGGGTGTCCGTATGAACAGAGGCACCCTCAATATGCTCATGTTCTAGCACCCGCCTAGAGCGTAAGTGCATGTGCTTTTGATACCCTAAGGTGTCAAAAAGCTGCTCTAGGAGGCCTTGTGACTAGTTTTTAGCATGTTTTTTGTTTGTTTTTTTGCTAGATTTTTTAGAGCGTGTCATGGAATGGGCCGTGTGATAGCTCGAAACGAGCGTATCGGTCAGAGGATCGTGCCGTGCTTTACAGCCCTCCGTTTGGTCACTCTATGCCCTCGGAATCCCTAAAACTGTCAATTTCCAGTAGAGAACTAGGCCCAAACTAGAAAGTCTAAGGGTGCAAGTGGGAAGAGAAAGGAGGAGAGTGGAGGACTTGTCCCACATGCTCTCATTCTCTCTTGAGGGAGTAGGGTATATATATAAGAGTGAGTCTAGTATATATCAAAAGACTGAAGACTGAGGCCTGGGCCTGGGCTTGGGCTTGGGCTTGGGCTTGGGAAAACGATCCCGATCTATCTTTTATACAAACCAACCCGTCCGTTTTAAGAGTCACGTTTTTTTATTTTCAAAAAATTTCGCCGCCCGCTCACTCGCGTTTTTTATTTCCGAAAACGCAGATATGCAAAAATTGCAGAAAACGCAGATATGCAGAAAATTGGAAATTGTAGAAAAAAACGCAGAAATTGCAGAAAAAAAACGCAGAAAATGCAGAAATTACAAAAAAAAACGCAAAAATTGCAGAAATTGCAGAAAATTAAAAAAACACAGAAATGCAGAAAATTGTAGAAATTGAAAACGCCGAACTTGAAAATGCGGAAATTGCGGAAATTGAAAAAACGCAGACAATAGCAGAAATTGAAACTTGACAGCAAATGCAGAAAACGCAAAAAACAGAAATCTCCACACACTCCTTCCCTGCCTTTCCTATGATAGAAATTGCACCACAAGGAAGCGTAAAGTGCTAACCGAGCTTAGTGTAGGGCATATCCCCGGCAGCGGCGCCAAAAATGTGCGCTCCTTGCCGCACTGTCGAAGCAAGGGACTTGCCAATACACCGTATGCGAGCCACAAACGGCTCCAAGCACACAACAAGCCTAAACTAGCAAGCTCAAGAAAACAAAGGGTGTGTCACTCACCGCTCTACGCTCGCCTTCGTGGTGGATTCCTCGCCGCGATGAAGAAGAAGCTGCAGTCGTGCCGCGCTCAACCGCTTCGCCGCCGTCGTGCCTTCGTAATGCTCGATCGCACACACACTCTCCCTCTCTCTCTCTCTCTCTCTCACACACACACACAAGGAGGTGAAGGAGAAGAAGAAGAAAAGATGGAGCAAGAGCACTCTTCAATTGCACAAATGAGAGAATGAGTAAAAATTAGGTTTAGTTGGCTTTTATAGGAGCTCACCCCATTCACACTTGGGCGCCCATGCTTAACCAACTAATCCCTTGAATGTCCCAGTTAAAGTGCGCCTCTCATCGACGATCACTCTACCTTTCCCTATTGGACGGACAAGCCCGGTACCTGACTCTACCAAATACATAATACGCGTCCATCGTAGGTGATGGGGTGTCCGTGAGCCGTGAGGGTCAACAAGGGTATAACCTTAGTAGTGTAAGAGGGTATCCGATAAAATATGGTTAGGAGATTAGTACGAAAGCTGTAAAAATGAGTTTGCAAAATAAAGTAAAGAGATTACTTATCTGACATCCTCGCATTATGGTCTGCATAGTTTTTTTTTTTTTTTAGAATCCTTAAACGAGTTAGAGAAATGTAACAAAAACAAATGAAGGTCATGATAAAAATCAAAAGATTAAGGTCAAGTAAGACAGATACTTTAATTTCTTTAAGATTGTGGTAAACCAAATAAAGGTAATGGTGTCGAGCATTGCTACTGTACAGCAACTAGTAAAATATAACAATGTGCCATTCGAAAAGGAGGAAACCTAGAAAATCTTCAAAATTTCAAAAGTGCAACCAATTGTAAGTCACCAATTAAGAATGCATGACATTTGATAATGTTGATTGATAGAAGGAATTGCAGAAAGAGCATGCAATATAGCTCAGCCGAAATTAGATGAAGTTGCAAAAAGTGGTCACCGAGCAAGCTGACAGTAGGAGTATGAGCATAGAACATTTTGTACCAGCTTGTGCTAATTAAAACATTAACCAACTGAAAATATAATGGTAACAACATTGCTAGGTATCACAAAGGATTTAAAATATTGTGCTATGTACCGAAAATAGATCATGCAAATCATGCCATAAAAATCGACATAAGATACTAGAGTTATATAAGCCTAAGTCTTATGATCACTTTATGAAGCTTGATTGTGGTCGGCTCCAGCATATTATTTCGTAGTTGTGTTCCAAATACTTTTTGCCTTAATTAGTGTTGTTACCCACCGCAAATTTATACCATTCGTCAATATCTAGTCACATTGGAATCGTCAATGGGGCAGATCGTCAATGTAATTCTAAGGGGGGGCTCTGTTGTGGAGGTGTCAGATGCAGCAGACGAGGGGAAAAGAGCGAGAAATGAAATGAAATAGAATGTTACATTAGACACCTTCAAAGGCCAAAATTATATTGTGAGCCAAAATTGATGCACTCATTGTGAATCTAATTCAATGTGATCTGTGTACCAAAAATAAAAAGAGGTAAAATGAAAGATTAAAATTAAAACCCTAAAAGCATCATTCTAAAAATCGTCAACATCATTGTCGATTTTTGTGGTTGCTCGACAGTAGGCGTTTATCTGAGAAAGCTTCCTTAATGTTCACCGAAGAGCTTCTTTAATGTCCGTCATGATTAGGAATCATAGTAGGAGGCGGACGAGAGATAAAGAAATGAAATGAAATGTCGTATTAAACGTCTTCAAAAGGCCAAAATTAAAGATAGGCCAAATTGATACAATCCATGTTAATTTAACAATCGAATCCAATGCCTGGGTACAAATGAAAATGAAGTAAATGAAATAGAAAAATAAAGAAAAGATGTTGTCAGCATCATCAATACCCGCCTCTGTAAGTAGGCGTACTGGGAGGGGAAAGAGGGAGAGTGAAATGAAAAGAAATACTATCACTCATCTTCAAAAAGCCTACGAGACCAAACTGATACAATCCTTAATGATTTAATCAATGCCTAGGTAGTTAAAAGAAAATGAACGAAGGTGAAAATTTTAAAACGAAGTCTCTAACAATGTCAGACTAAAATCATCATCGTTGTCAATTCCCGTACATGCTCTCTAGCGGCCGTTGTCGGAGAGCGAGCTACACAGGTTCACTGAAGAGTCAATCTCTACCTCAATAAGTAGTCAAAGGAGGGGAGGGGAGGGCACCATTGTGAGGGTGGCAGATACACCAGATGAGAGGGTGTGTCTCAGCACGAGAGAGACAGAGAGTGTTTGACAACCAGTTGGCCTCACAGAAAGTCGAGAGGGAGAGAGAGATGTTACTGTGGCAATGCAAAACAACACCTCAACTCAATCCCATGCTATTCATGTCCTCGAGCACGGGCTTTTTCGTCTCCCCGGCATCTCACAAGGGGTGCAATTCAACATAGTGCTACCACATGGCACGGGGAATAATCCACATGCAAAGGGAAAGCTAAGGGCCATGGGGTATAAAGCTAGAGAGGGAATCACCATAGTTTATCAAGAAGGGAGATAGATAGCTTGTGGATCGTGGCCATTGGGGCCCCTACTCCCCCCTCATGGTGGCGCATGAGCGGCCATGGGATGCATGTGGTGGTGAGCGAGAGTGGATAGCCCATTCAGTGATGGGCGGAATTGGTGGTGGTCCTTGGAGAACTTGGTTGGGGCATGTTCACACAAGGGATCTCGTTGGCCTCTCCCCCCTTTTTATCAAGGGCATAAACGATTATATTGAAGCACCAATACTAGTGCTAGTAATACCAGCTCAAGAGAGAAAGGAAGAGATAATAAATCTACAAAGTGGCACCATCCTCTCAAAAAATGCTAAATTGGCTGGACAAGTGGACCAATAAATGAAGAGATACCAAAACTTATAAGGTCACCTCTATAAAGAGTTTTTTTCTCGTTTTTGAGGATTTTTGATACAGGGTTTTGCTTGAGAAACCAAGAGGAGTGTTGTTTTTCCATTGCCTTAGCATTGGATATGTTGTGAGTGTTTTTTTGGAATCAATGTCAAGCATACATTGCCTTGCTGGTGTTGGTCTCCCCTTTCCCCTGTGTTTCTTAAGCTCTTGTGTTTTTGTGGTGTTGAGCACGTGTATGTGTGTGTGTGTGTGTGTTGCCCCGCCCCCCACTCCCTCTTGAAATGGTGGTGTGTGGTTAAGAGAGTGAGACAGAGGTGTTCTAGGTGTTGGAAGCATTGAGACGAAGTGAAACATTGTATGTGTGTGTGTGTGTGTGTGTGTGTGTGTGTGTGTGTATTGAGTGATCTTCCCGAGCATTGAGTGAGGTTTAGCAGAGGCTTTGCTAGTGTAGTTTGTGTATCTTGAATGTTTTTTGAGAGGATAGAGATCTTGTGAATACCCTGAGCTATATAGGGCCAATTGTGCGTGTTTTGGATTTGTTTCCCATTCCCCTTCTCCATCTTCTTGTACCCCCATTGAGAATAACATTGATTGCTCATGGTTGAAGGTAAAAGAAATTTTTGGTTATGTTGGATAGATGAATTTTGAAGGGCAGGTACTGCTAAGAAAATGTGCGCTAATTTTCCAATTTTCACTAGGGTTGAAGACCTAGAAACCTAGCTACAACACTATGGATTGTTTTTTCTAGAGAGCTGATTGTCGATAGATGAAGGCATGCTATACGTTTTTGCTCTTGTGGTTGATGGTTATGCAAAGAAACGGTATGATGGGTTTCGCAATAAAGAGAAGACAAATTGGGAGATTTTGGAAGCAGATTTTTGGCGCAAATATGTGTTGGATATGGAGCTTAAGGAAGTAAAGCAAAAGCTGAAATTTTTGAAGAAAATCTTGGACGGTAACTTTTTAGAATTTGAGTGGGAATTCAATGCCCTTTGGGGACATCTTACCAAGATAACTACTACTGAAAATGCTAATTTCTAGAAACTGAGTAAGTTTATGGATTACTTGCATGAGGAGGTTTTTTATAAAGTCGCAGTGGATGGGCCTATGACATATGCAAAAGCGATGCCTTTTGCAAGAGGCCAGATAAAAAATACTCTTAAGAAACGCTAAGTGAAGTAGAGGTTGTCAAATCCAATGGTGCTAAGGCCAGTTTTGGTGGTAGAGGGAAAGAAAAAGCTGATGCAAGAGAGTCTACCTATGAAAGACAAGCCAAGAATTCTTTGGTTGCAAAGATATAGACTTGTACATATTCCGAAGATGCCAGATAGAGAGGTTCCAACTATTGTAAAGGTGTCAATGCCTCCAAACAAGAGGTAGGATGCGTGTTCGGTCTCTAATATGGTTAGTCAAGTCCCTTTGGTTGGTGGTACTGATCAAAAAGAAATATTTGCAGACGATTTTGAAGCAATAGAGATAGATGAAATTCTAGATCTCAAGAAAGAGGAGGAGGATGAGAGAATCTATAGAATCTATTTGGATGTAGATACGACCTAATAGATGGATTCTTGTTACTCTAGGTATGAGGAGAATGATCTCATGTGTGTTGATAAAGTAGATATGTGTGAGAGACTCGGAAGAGTGCAAGAAGTAATGTTGATAAGAACCCAAGTGGAAGAAACCAAGCTTACAAATGAAGACATGAAGGTGAAAGTGGTGTGTGGTACCATGCTAATGGTGATGATAAGGTTTTTCAACAGGTGAGAATGTTTTCTAGAAGAAAGAGTTTCTTTGGTTATGGAAGAATATTAAATGAACAATGTGATGGTCATTAGTTTTCCTCACAATGGTGATCTTGGTAGAGGTAGGAAGTGATGAGGGAGTGCAAAGTGAATTTGCATTATCTTCTAAGGACTGCAGCTTCACTGACACTATACGTCATGTTTATGCAATATGGGATGAGAAATCTTTACTTATATAAGGATGTGCCACATGAGTATGTGTATGAGGGATAGGAGGATGAAGGTGGCCTCCAAGGAGTGGTGGTTGATCCTTATGGCCCTGTTTTTATGGGAAATCTTGATGCTTCTGGGATTGAGAATGTTGTATGGAGACAACCACAAAGTTGATGATGGAAAAGGATCCAATGATGGAGGAGTTTCCAAGGCAGCAGATGTGCTCCATTGTGCATGGAGAACAAATCCAAACTATGGTTTTCGCTACACTCTCTAAAGAGGTATGTTGTTCATGGTTGATGGGTATGCTTGCAAGTGCAATTGTGTAGTGGGTTATCCACCGACTGGAGGGGTGTTTTGAGGAGATTTCTACTTTATAGGGTTGGGTGGGAGAGTGAGTTATGTATAGTGAATATGATCATGTGCATATTGTTGCTTTGTTTGGAGCAAGTTGGATGCAAGGTGATGTTTGGAATAGTGGGAGTATGCTAAATGCATTTTATATGTATTGTTGCTTATATGTTTGGGTATTGCACTACACGTAGTTATTGCAAGTGGCTGGATGCGCTCAATGCCATGTGTTTGATCTAGGTGGGAGCCTTTATACAAAGCAACGGATTGGAAAAAAATCCTAAAAAAGGTTTTGGGGTAGCAAGAATAAATCTTTGTACATATGGTAGAAATTTTTGGGTATGCTCAAGTGTTTGGTTAGTTTTGCAGTTTCAGATTAAATGGATGCATTTGGTTGAACATGAATGTTCAACAAGGGGGCTGGGCAATGATGGTGCTACAGCCAAAGAGTGTTAAAGCTAGAAGTGGTCACATGCATGGGTATATGTGCTTACTCGTGCATCCATAGTGCTAAAGCAAGTATGAGGGCCAAGTGTAGTCGAGAAAATCTGAAGGTGTGTGTCTGTGGTGGTGTTTTAGGCCAGGAAGTCTCTATATGGAGCTAAAAAGGTTGACTTCTCAAGGTGTCCCAAGTGCTTGAGCTATGTAGAAAAATGTGGTCTTCAAAGTGTTCTTTGAGCTCTAGAAGTCTCTTCAATTAGATCTACAAAGTGCAACATATTTCAATTTGAAGGTGGAGGTGGTTTGCAAATACTTTTGGGGTGGACAAGTGTGGCAAAGCCTTAACACTAGGTTGGTAACCTAACAGGACATAAAAGTGTCCTTTCAGGGTTTTGAAAAAAACCTCCAAAACCATAGTAGATCCACTCATTTTGTAAAATCCTTTCACGAGGTTATAGTTTACGGCCTACTACACATGGAGAAAATAAGCAACTTGTAAAATTTCTCATCTTTTGGTCACACCAAGCCTCCAAAGTTGATGGACCAGTATATTTTCATCAAAACAGACATTTCTTACGTTTTGTTGCATAAAAATAAGATTAGGGATTTTTGTAGGACTTGAGATAAATTCCCTAGTTAACTTCAATGGGTTGGTGATCAGAACATATGATTGCTTCTCACTCACTATTTTTTGTTTTTCCAAAAGAAATAGGTACAAAAAAGTTGAATTTTTACCATTCTGCAAACCTATCATCAAAGTTTCTATAGCCACGCTCGATACAAATAATATATGCATGTTTTTTTAGTTCCCTATTGTCCTTTAGGTTCATAAGGAGCCATGGAGCATGTCAAAAGAATAATACATCTCTTACCAAGGGGAATCTTGGGGACACAGATGAAGTGCTAAATACAACAAACATGAAAAAACTGGGTTCAACATTATGAGTTGTAGAATCCCATAGAAACTATTCAATATCTAGCCAAATTGGATCCTTATGACTAGATATGGTTACTACCTACAAAATGCATGTAGTTGTCACAAGAAACTAACAATATTGGAAAAGCTATACTTGATATACTAGAATGTTTCGTTTTCTTCTATAATTGAAAAAATCAACCATCGTTGTCTACTATGCAAAATAGGTTATTAGGTGCCCCAAAACTCAAGGAATATTAGCTTTATGTTACAATATGCTACATAGAGAATCAAAACTGCATTTGGATATCATGAAAGCCACCAAAAAAATCATAGAAGAGCTAAAATTGGCTAAAAAACAGGATTTGACAATTTTTGTAATTTGGTCATAACTTACAACTTTAACATTTATTTCTCCCTAGAAGCATCAGGACATGTTGAGGACTACTAAAGATAGTTCTCTAGCATTATAGACCTCACAAACATGAATTCTAGAGTGGTATAGTTGCAAAAAGTTGAAAAAAGCCAAAAACAGGACCCGTTTTTTCACACAGTTTAGGTTGTGAAATGTTGTGCAAGGACAAGGTTAAACATGGAATTGATATTCCAAAAAAATGTCGAGGTTTTTTCAGCTCATGAGACAAATTTCTAGTCAGATAGCACCTCAAAATCCATTTTAAAACTCTTGACATAATTCAAGGAAAATGGTCACTTAACAGGACATAAAAGTGTCCCAGGACATAAAAGTGTCCCATTACCAACCTAGTGTTAAGGGGTATGTGATGATTCTAAGACTAAATTTCTTGGTCTATGATGCATGCCAATCTTTTTAAATCACCAATCAAAGTCCAGATGGCCAAGTTTTGAGTAATTGAAGTTTTTTTGGGGGCCAATTCCAAGATAATTTGATCACCTGGGGAAGTGTTCCATCGGGGATTTTCTTGAGCTCAGCAAAGATCTTAGAAATAGTATGCATCATGTGGATCCAGTTGGAGGTGATGGATTGTTAATTGGAGTTGTGAGCACAACGGTATGCCCATCTAAAGCTGACAAATGATGGTAGTGTTAGAGAATCTAGTGATTCTTTTTTCATTTTGGGGTTCACCCTTCAAGGACATGGGATGTTGCAAAGAAAATCAAGTGTGTATAGTTGGAGTCTTAGATACAAGCTTTTGGTAGGATTTACCGCTTGACCATTGGATCATGGATCAGAGACAAGGAGAGGTTTCAAAAGGGCACCAAAAGGGTAGTGGTGTCTTTTTTTTTTACTCACAAGGGATGAAACTATACATAGTGTTGCCATGTGGCATGGGGAATAACCCACATGTGAAGGGAGAGCTAAGGGACACGTGGTATTAATCTAGATGGGGCATCACCACAGTGCATCAAGAAGGGGTGGGGGTGAGAGAGAGAGAGAGAGAGAGAGAGAGAGAGAGAGAGAGAGAGAGAGAGAGAGAGAGAGAGAGAGTTCGTGGAGCGTGTCCATGCGGCCTCTCCTCCCCCTTGTGGTGGTGCTACATGCGGATGACCATGGGCAGCATGTGGCAGTGAGTTGGGGAAGGAAGAGATGAGAAATCCACAAAGTGGCACCGCCCTCTCAAAAAATGCTAAATCTTCTGCAGAAGTGGACCAATGAATGAAGAGATACAAAAAATTGTAAGGACTCAATTTTGGGAGCTTTGGAAGAGGGTTTGACCTTTGAAGCCAAGAGGAGTGTTGTTTTTTTTCGGGAGTTAGTCATTGCCTTGGCATTAGAGATGATGTAAGTGTTTTTTTGGAAGCAAGGTCAAACCTACAGTGCCCTCTGGGTGTTTCTCTTCCCTTCCCCCTCTCTTTATCTTAGTCTTGTGTTTTTTTAGTGTCAGGTGTGTGTGTGTGTGTGTGTGTGTGTGTGCCCTTGAACCGGTGGTATTTGGTTGAGAGAGTAAGATAGAGGTGCTATGTGTGTTGGAAGCATCAAGATGAACCACAATGGTGCATGTGTTGAGTTGTGATCTTGTTGGGTGTGTGTGAGCATTGACTGAGGTGTAGATGAGGTTCTGTTGGTGAAATTTTTGTAACTTGAGGGTATTTTTGAGAGGATAGGGGTGTTGTGAATACACTAATTATATAGGGGTAATTGTGTGTGTTTCGAGTGGGTTCCCCATTCCCCCTATCCAATGTGAGCCACAAGAAGATAAAGGATAAGTATATATATGGGTTATCATTGAAAGTTGGTGTTCAGGTAGATATATTCGAGCCAGATTTACTATAAAAAACTATTAATTTGGCTCTTAATGTGGAGAAGAAGAAAGGTGGAGATCAACTCCACAGTGATCAACCTACTAACACAAACTATAAAAAGAGAGTTCCTTTCTCTCATAACTTTGACAAGAAAAGGAATCAAATCCATAACTTCTTCAAGAGATGCAAATTCTATACTTTTGCTACACCTTCTCATCCCCATGGTAGCAATAATAGTAGCATGTAATAAAGGGGCATCCAAAATCCTTCCAACTTTCAATGCCGTACTCCACCTTCCAACAATAATAAAAGGGTGAAATGTTTCTAGTTTGTCCACCATGAAGATAATTGTCCAAACAACATTGTTAAGATCGATGCTCATTCCATTCAACAACCGAATGGAGTCACATGTTATCCCAACCAAAGAACATTCAAGAACAACTGCCCAATTTACGGTGCAACCATTGAGCTCATCAAAGATGATATTCCCTAGGATAATGAAGCTGAATCGAATTACGGTTAGTTCTATAATCATGAGTATGATGCCAAATAAAACCCTTCTCTAGGTAGTCCTATATCTCCACACACTTTACGTAAAGTGAAATGCATATTTAATGATGAAGATATCAAAATTCTCTTAGATTATGGTAGTAGGCATGATTTCATCTTTACATGATTGATGCAACAACTCTCTCTCTTTGGATCCTCTCATCTCACAAAGTAAAGACTATTTTAATAATTAACATTTCAACTATAAAACTCAAGTCACTGCCAAAGTTTGCATTGGTGGATTTTCACATACACATACATTTTTTAATGCGTCATTGCATGGTATTGATATGATTTTGGGGATACCTTTCTTACATAAATTTAATCCACCAATCAATTATAAAACATGCACATTAATTCTCACCCATGGAAAAAAAAATTCTTTATCCAAACAATCCTGCTAGAACATCAATATTTCCAATACTTCTCACACTCAAGCCAAATAAGCAGTAAGAAATCAAGACAGAACATGCCTAGTTCTTGTAAACTAACTCTCTCCTAAACCTTCAAATCCGCATCACTCTTCAAATGAGATTTTCTTTAAAGATTGTTTCGTGCATGATTTGGCTCCTAGAGTTCCACATTCACGCCCTACAGCACATAAAATTGATGCTATATCAAGTATTGAACCTCCCTCTAAAGCATCTTCTCATGTAAACCCAATTGCACATAGGGGCATACAAAACAAAATAACATATTTACTTGACCAAAGACTTATTAGACCTGATAGTTCACCAAACAGAGCTCCATTACTTCTTCTTATGAAAAAAATGAAACCTTTTGTATGTGTATTGACTACAAGGCTTGAACCAATGTGAGGGCCATGCCTGGGGACCATCGGCTGTTCCATATCGACATGGATACACCGTGATCTCCGACATCCCTCCCGCTTGAGACCGACACCAAGACAGGACTCCTCCTGCTCTTTAATGCCAACTCAAGGGGGTGATAACATTCAATTTATCTCATATGGATACCTTAGCCCCAAAGAACCTTGCTTATCAGTCAAACTTACGAATAGAAGTCATCAGACTAACTTGGAACTCAACCTTCTAAGGTCAATTGCTAGGAGTTCTCTAATTCACCCCTTGGTTGAAAGTCATTGACGTTTTTTTCCCGATTAGGACCGAGCACCGTCGTCAATGCATTCCCCTAAGGTGACGACAAGGGTTTCAAGATGTCCAATTTTCTCAAGGGGTTTCAAGATGTTTTTATTGACGACATCCCTTGTGAGCTACCTCCTAAACAAGGTAATGATGACCATGCAATTGAACTTCTTTCAGGAAGTTCACCGCCATAGGCTATGAAAGTCAAAGGCTCGACCCTATTGAGCAAGATCTAGGCATATATGAAAAGGAACTCCTTGCAGTTCTACATGCCTTACAATCATGGAAACACTATTTATTGGGGACTCCTTTCATTCTACGAACGGATCACCAAAATCTTAAGTACTTCATGATGCAGACCAAGCTCTCCAACAAACAAATGAGGTGGGCAAATTTCCTTTTGCAATTTTATTTTCATATTGCTCACATTGCTGGCAAGCATAATCACGTAGCTAATGCACTCTCAAGATGACCGAGAGTGCATGCGGTTTCGATAGCAACTCACAATGATCTATCTTCAATGATAGATGAGTATGCTATTGATCCCAATTTTAGAGATGTGATTTCAGCCCTTGCATTAGGGAAGAAAGAAGAACAATTTACTTTACAAGATGGTTATCTTCTCTATAGCAATAGACTATGTGTTACTAACTCACTACGTGAGAAAGTAATGTATGAATCTCATGGTCCACCTTATGCGAGGCATAGAGGGATTCAGTCTACCTTAAAGGCAATTGAAACATATTTCTATTGGCCTACCATGAAAGTGAACATACAAGATTATGTTTCTAAATGTGTGGTATGCCAAAAGACAAAATTTGATAGAGGGAAGCAACTTGGATTGCTTCAAACTTTGCCAATCCCTAATTCACCATGGGAGAGCATATCCATGGATTTTATCTTTGGATTGCCTAAGTCTATCCATGAGAATACGAGAATATGGACGATAGTAGACAGGTTCAATAAACAAGCTCATTTTATACCTATCAAAAAGACTATCAAAGGCCATCAAATGGCAACCCTCTTCATTTCACAAATTTTCAAGTACCATGGCTTGCCAATGTCCATAGTGTCGCATAGAGATCCTAGAATGACCAGTAATTTCTGGAAGGGTCTCTTTGAGAATTTAGGGACAAGGCTAAACTTCTCTTCGGCCTATCATCCACAAACGGATGGCCAAAGTGAAATAGCTAACCTAACAATTCTCAATCTACTAAAAGCCTATGTAATGGAAGTAGATCAAAGATCCCAATGGGAGAAGTACTTACCCTTAGTGGAGTATGCTTACAATAACACTGTACATACTTCCACGGAAAAAGCACCTTTCGAGGTAATTGAGGGAAGATCAAAAAGTCCCTTGCTACTTAAGGTACATGGGAAGATCTTCGCTACAGATGACTATAGCCGAGACCTACAAGAATCTTTTCAAAAGATTAAGGATGCTATCTCTATCTCACAACAAAGGCAAAAGGCTGCTGCTGACAAGCACAGAAGAGCCCAAGCCTTTAAAGAAAATGATTGGGTCTTATTAAAATTTCCCAAGGCTCGATTAAGGCACACGACGGGCAAGAATCCTACGGGACACCAAAAGTACTATGCTAAACTAGCAAAAAGGTACTATGGTCCCTTCCATATTCTTAGGCCAATCAATGAGATGGCCTATCAACTCAAGTTGCCCAATCATTGGCTCATACACAATACTTTCCATGTGAGCCTATTAAAGCCTTACAAAGGAGAGCCACCTAAAGAACCAACTATTGAAGACCCACCGGAGATCGAGAACCAAGAGGAGGTGCTGCAGCCCGAGTCCATTCTCTGACATGAAGACAAGGTACTAAGAGGCGGTAAGACTATCCGACGATATCTTATTAAGTTTAAGAATTATCCTTTTGAAGATGCTAGATGGATGCAAGGCATACAATTAAAGGATAACCTAAACCTTGTCAATGCTTACAATGCTTCCCAAGAGTAAGAAAATGTACAAAATGTTAAAAATGAACAAAGTTTTTGTCTTATAAGACTCTCTTTTTCTTTACTGTGCAAAACAATGAAGTAGAGTTGTTTGCAGAGATGAAATCTCCCGAACACCAAGTAGAGCTTGTCACTCTACTATGGAAGATTGATAGGACTAATGTGCAGACATGCTTGCGGTAGCCTCAGGCTCTCAACCACCAAATGGACTAGTCATCCATTGTGGATTGATATCGTAGGGTAACATAGGGATCCTCTACCCGCTAAGAAACCGACTCATGAATATGCGTTATCTTCTCTACACCATAGTCGAGGACAACTATGATTTCAAGAGAGAGGTAATGTCATAATAATCAATACCTAATTCTCCTAAATTATTTTCTCATGTTAAACTAATCATTTAATATGGGGTATCCTCTACCCGCTAAGAAACGGACTCATGAATATGCTTTATCTTCTCTACACCATAGTCGAGGACGACTATGATTTCAAGAGAGAGGTAATGTCATAATAATCAATACCTAATTCTCCTAAATTATTTTCTCATGTTAAACTAATCATTTAATATGGGGAAGTGCCAGGGGAGAAAAAGCTAAAATATTGGTTAAGCTAGCAGACCGGCCACTGTAGGGATCCAAAGGAGGGAACATAGGGATCCAAAAGGGGGGCCATCTACAAAAGAGCCATGTGCAACAATGGGCTCAAAAGACCCTAAGGTTTAGCCCATTAAGACTTCCAAAATGCTAAGGTTCCAAAATGCAAAGGTTGTGTCCAAAGGTCAACCATGGGGGAATTGGATGCTTTGTGTGTGTCAAAAAAAGTTTTTACAATCCCTACTTAGGAGGGGGCGAGCCTTTCTTGTAGGGGATGAGAGAGAAATCCACACACACACACAATCTCCCTTTACACAAAGGGAATGAGGGACACATGTCAGCTCCCTAGGCCAGATGCCCACAAGGTGTACCCAATTCCTATTGGATGGCCTTGGAGGTGGACCAATGAGAATTAGGCTAGAAAAAATCTAGTTTAATTAATTTAAAACCACTTAATAGAAAAACCAATGAGAATTAAGTCCTCTAGAAGACTATTGGACAGTCTCCCAAGGGGGCCAATCAGCATTCAATAGCCCAATGGCTTGCCTGATTCCTATTGGCCAGGAGGCAAAGGGGTCTAATGAGAGTTTAGTTGAATTATTAAATTACCTAAATCTCTCACAAAAGGGGAAAGGGGGACACATGTCATAAGGCTATCACTTATGCTGCTTAATTGTCATTGGCTAGCCCTAGGGAGGTCCAATGAGAGGAGAGCAAGAGCAAATAGCAAGAGGGGTCGCCCAAGAGAGAGAGGGGGCTGATTTTTGCAAGGCATTATCACACACACACTCACACAATCTCATGTGCAAAGTAAAGAAGACTCTCTCTCCTTCTCAAGATTTAATGGAAAGCTTACCACCTACTCCAAACTTGTGAGAAGGGAGGCCTACACCAACAAATCTTGGCTTTGTGATGCAAATCCAACCAAGAGCCAAGCTTCAATGCATGCTCATATCCTCTACCATGCTAATTAATAAGCTAAGCTATGCTAATATGAGTGATTATGTGAGGAGATGAACATCTTTCTTGTAAGAATACTCCTTCCTCTCAATCTACTCTCATACACTGCTAGCTCTCACCATCTTCGAAGGTGTGTGAGGTCTTGGGTCTGAGACCGGAGATAATTGATGTTGTGTTTGCTAAGTGTTTTGCTTAGTGCATGAAGCTTTCATCTTCATTGCAATAGCTAGTCTTGAAGGAACACAAAGAATTGTATTGTACAATGTCTCTCTTGATGGGAGAAACCATAATACAAAGACTTTTGGAGGGGGGACCAGCTCCATGCAAATCCGGTCCTCAACTGTTGTTAATAGCTTAATTTCTCTCTCTTTTGAAAGTATTGATCATGCTATCTAACTAGGTGTTATGCTTTTTGTTGCTCTCTCCACCCAAGCACTCTTGTAATTCTCATTAGGAATATATTCTAATGATATGCCCAATATGTTCATGCTAATTTCCGCTACACACAAGTTTTTAGGCCATTAAATGTTACACTCTATCTCTTGCCTTAAAAATCCGCGGGAATCTATGTAAATCATCATGACTCTTTTGCCCGTCACTTTCTCTCTTAAGGTTCTCCCTTATTATTTTAATTTGATGATCCATTTCTTCAAGTGTATTCTTTGTTGCAGGTACTGGGAGACTTGGGTCGGTCATTCTGAGCGGAATGATGCAGTCTTGTCCATAAAGAGCTTTGAATGGTGACATTCCTAGGCTTCTATGGTAGGAAGAATTATAAGCAAATTCCACTAAGGGTAAAAACTTGATCCAAAGATGAGGTTGTTGACTGCACTATGATCTCAACATATCTTCTATCACTTGTTTAACTCTTTCAGTTTGTCCATCTGTCTCTGGATGATAGGCTGAACTTAGGTTTAATTCAGTGCCTAAGGATTGGAACATGGCCTTCCAAAACTTAGAGCTAAACTTGGCATCACGATCACTCATTATCCTAGCAGGTATTCCATGTAATCTGATAATTTCTTTTACAAAAATTTGAGCAATATCTGCTGCAGAGGTAGTGGTTTTGACTGGGACAAGGTGAGCTACTTTGGTGAGTTTATTCACCACCACAAAAATGGAATCAAAATTCCCAGCAGTCTTGGGTAACCCTGTTACAAAATCCACAGTGATGCACTCCCACTTCATTGTAGGTATATCCAATGGTTGTAGCTTCCCAAGAATCTTAACTCTTTTAGCCTTCACCTTTTGGCATACCAAACACTTCTTAACATACTCTAAGGTATCCTTTTACATCTTATGCCAGTAGAAATTATGTTTAAGAGAAGCAAACATTTTGTGATGACCCAGGTGAGCTGCAAGGGGAGTTTCATGAGCTTCATTTAGGATTTGCCTCCTTAAGCATGTAGGTATGCACAATCGATTCCTGAAGAATAAGAGTCCATCTTGAATAGAGTAGCCTTCCAAACATCTTTCTAAACTTGAGCTTGGATTCCTTGAATCAACGGACCAAATTGCTCATCAGTTGGGAGGGAATTTTGAACTTCTTCAGGTAGAATTGAATGGACTAGTGTAATGGCAAGGGCCACTACTCGTTGGCTTAGAGCATCGGCAGCTTGATTTTCCTTGCATGGTCTAAATTTGATCTCAAAAGTGAACTCTTGTAGGAACTCAACCCACCGCCTTTGTCGCATATTGAGATCTGGCTGGGTGAAAATCCACTTGAGACTTTTGTGGTCAATAACAAGCTCAAACATCTGACCTAGAAGATAGTGTCTCCACTTTTTGAGGGCATGAACCACAACCAGTAGTTCGAGGTCATGGGTGGGATAATTATTCTCATGAACCCTGAGCTGTCGTGATTCATAAGCTATGGGATGGCCTTCTTGCTGTAGGATTCCACCTATACCTTGTATGCAAGCATCCACTATCACCTCAAAGGTTTTTTGAAAATCTGGAAGTTTGAGAACGGGTTCATTGGCCAAAATCTCCTTTAATTTGTTGAAGGCTTTATTCCTCTTGTCTGACCAGATAAAGGGTTCCTCCTTCTTAGTGAGTTCAGTGAGAGGTCCTGCAATGAGTGCATAGTTTTTAATAAATACTCTACACCATCCTGTGAGGCCAAGAAATCCTCATACTTCTGAAACAGTTTTGGGAATGGGCCACTGAACTATAGCTTCCACCTTAGCTGGGTCGGGAGAAAGACCATCCTTTGAAACTATGTATCCCAAATAGGCAACCTTCTCTACAAAGAAAGAGCATTTGCTACGCTTAGCGTAGAGTTGGGCTTTTCTGAGAATATCCAAGACATGGCATACATGCCGTTCATGATCTTCTCTAGTCTTTGAATATATAAGGATGTCATCAAAGAAGACTAGAACAAAATCATCTAGCTTTGTCTTGAAGAGGTCGGTCATGAGACGGTTAAATGTGGCAGGGACATTAGTTAGGCCAAAAGGCATGACAGTGAACTCATAATTCCCAAACCTTGTGTTAAAAGATGTTTTTGGAATATCCTCCCTTTTTATCCCAACTTGGTCATAGCCTGACTTGAGATCAATCTTGGTGAAAATTTTGGAACCACCGAGTCGATCAAGAAGCCATCTATGCGAGGCAAGGGATACTTGTTCTTGATAGTGCACTGATTTAGGCCTCAAAAATCTATGCAAAGTCTGAGCGTTCCATCTTCTTCTTTTGGAAGAGTACAGGAGCACCCCAGGGAGAGACACTCGGTTTGATGAAACCTTGTTCCAAAAGCTGAGTCAACTGATTCTTTAGCTCTATGGATTTGGAGGGCGACACCTTGTAGGGAGTCCTTGCTATTTGTTGGGCACCCGGAATGAGCTCAATCTCGTGTCCTAATTCCCTAGGTGGTGGAAGAGTGTCAATTCCTCTGGAAAAATATCTTGATATTCATTTAGCCATTCAAGATTTTATTCTTCTGATTTGGTCTCTGGTTTATTGAGCCTTACAACAAAAATTAATAGTCCTTTCTTTAACCCCTTAACCAAACGACTAGCTTTGACCACCTTCAGGGGAGCTTTTCCTGTTCTACCTTGTACTAAGACTTGTTCACCCTTTGAGTTTGAAAAAGAGATGCTTCCTTCACTGTAATGGATGTTGGCTTTATTTTTGCTCAGCCAATCCATCCCTAAGATTCCTTCAAATTGGCCCATCTTTAGGATTCTTTCATATATACAAGACTAGTTAAATTCTTTGAAAGATAGACCTTTCAAAAAGATAAACTCTTTGTTATCTTTCTCTCTTTCAATTTTTTTTTTTCTATTATGCCAAAAACTTTTTACATCCTGAGGAAATACTTATTGATATAGGCTTACACTTCTTTAGTAATTTCTATACATCAAGTTCTTCCATCTCTTGCTTTGTCAGTACGAACTTTAAAGTCTTAAGGTTACTAGTCACAGAAAATACAAGTCTGTGGACTTGAGAAGAAAGTGACTTGCGAGCGCATAAAGCCTCATCAACTTGTTTCCATAGTTGCTTCTTCCATTTGTTTTTGGATAATTTCCAGTACTTCCTCTTCTTGAGAGGTCCACGTCATCTGAAAGTTTTCATGTAATTTGAGAAGTTATTTTTCATTATCTCACTCTTTTTTTACAAGAGTCAGTTAAAACCTTTATCTATCCAAGGACAGACACTGCGCTCTGATACCACTTGTGAGGGCCATGCCCAGGGACCATCGACTGTTCCATCTCCACATGGATACACCGTGATCTCCGACATCCCTCTTGCTTGAGACCGACACCAAGACAGGACTCCTCCTGCTCTTTGATGCCAACTCAAGGGGGTGATAACATTCAATTTCTCTCATATGGATCCCTTAGCCCCGAAGAACCTTGCTTATCGGTCAAACTTACAAATCAACGTCATCATACTAACTTGGAACTCAACCTTCCAGGGTCAACTGCTGGGAGTTCTCTAATTCACCCTTGGTTCAAAGTCATTGATGCTTTTTTCCCAGTTAGGACCGAGCATAGCTGTCAATGCGTTCCACTAAGGTGAGTTTACCATAATCTACACGAATTCCTCGACCCTAAGTTGTTCCCCGCTGCGTAGATCGAAAACCCTTTTTTTCCCCGCTCTGGACTTAATTGCTAGACAACATAAAATTGGGTTCAAATTTCCAGCCAACAATTAACCTTCCGGAATCCACCCACCCACCGAATAGTTTGAGAAATGCACCTTCACAAGGTAGTACTATGATACTAAAAAACAGTATTCCAATCATGGAGAACCAAGAATACATTTCAAGAATTTGAAAGCAGCATGCAAGCTCTTGCATACCCTTGCAAATGTGCATTTATCAGGTCGTTCCTACCTTTTCCTTTATAGAATATTTTTACTTTCTTTTTACTTTAATATTAGTAAGATAATCTAGTTATCTTTCAAGCAATCACATATACTTCTCCAGGCATATCCCTATCCTCGTCCCAGGAACATGGTATCCTGTCTCCTCCGCCACGTGAGAAGGCGGCGCCTTTACATAGATTCCAATTCTTATTTTTCTTTATCTTGTGTGGGAAAGGCTTCAAAAATAATATACTTTAGGTTCATTTTAAATCAATAATCCTGAGAAGAAGAGCAAAGGTCCGACTGATGGGAACAATTGCGGGATAGCCCATTTAAGTTCCTAGCCTTTCCAAGGTTCCTTTTTCCGAAACAATTTGAAGAGTTCCTTAATTAAATCACATCCTCCTCCCTTATCATGATCCCACCATGGATCCGTTTTCCTTCCTCCTTTTCCCGTCGGCATCAGGCCTACCCCGACTAGGACGATTTCCAAACGCATCCGTGGGTCACATCCACCCGGCCGGGACACACTCCTATTCAATCCCATTTCTAGGGAAATGAATGAACCCTGCGCTCAAACATAGACCAACGGTTATCAGTTCTAGCGGAAAAGGACCATCCCCCGTTGTATCCCACAATTAAACACCTGCGCCGGCCTTTTTCCAAACATGAAGACAAGTTCACACTTAAATCGCTATGTTATGCTAGAGCTATCCACGTCAATCTTATCGGTAAAGTTTTTAATCCTAGTTTAAATTCTAGATTAAGCTTCTTGAGTTATAAACCCTTAATTCCAAATTCTTTTTAATTTTCTATTCAAACAAGACCTTAAGAAAACAATGAATCTCATGGAAGTTTAAGGTTTTATCTCTTCGTAAGTTCCAAGTTATCCTCATCTTCGATGAATCCCATTTTGGTCCCTTTTCATCATTTGCCATCCATGGGGCATATCTATGGAAGCAATGGGAGTTTTATGTTCAAGCAACACGATCATGACATCTGTGAATCTATCCCCTTACTCCCCCGTTCGAATTTGCAAAACAAACTTGAAATGAACAATGCATATGCTTTTTATAATGAGTTTTTTGCTTTGGTGTGATCTATGCATGATACACACAAAACCTTCAAAATGCACCAAATTACAAACTTGTGCAACTAATCAAAACTTCCTTTGAGTGCTTATTGCAGGAGTAAAACCCTTCTATGCATGGTAGTGTAAAATGGCTAAGTTCCTAAGAGTGGACTTGTTAGTGTATCGTAAAATATGCATGTGATAGTGTATGAATGATTAACAAATTCTTCTTTAGGAAGGGATTTAGGTGTACCTTTAGTACCGTGGAGAAGATTAATCAAGTAGATTAAATAGGCTTAAGGTTTCGGAACCTTAATGTGTAGATAGTAGGGTCTTTTCCTTGCTTTGGAATAGTACTAGCAAGTGTATTGACGTGGACGGATCCTTTCCGCTTCCCTTTGCTTGAAAACCACCAATTTGGCTATGGGAATAGAAAGAGATTAAGAAAATTCAAGCTATGGAAAGCTTGTAGGTTAAGAGAGAGAAGGTGAAGAGGATAATGGTAATTTGGATTATGGTTATGGATTCTCTTGAGGAGAGAAGTGTGTGTAGGGTGTGTATGGAGAAGGAGGATTAGCTATGGCTTTCATAGCTCACTATCAAGCTTGCAACTTCAAAATATGTGCAGAGAAATGAAGTGAAGTGAAGCGTAGCAAAGTGTAGCGAAGTGAAGTGAAACGAAGCAAAGCGTTTAATGAGTAAGGAAGGCCTGCTTTTAAACTTATTTTGATAAGGCCCTTAACTTATCGTGATAAGTTACTTTTACATATCTTGATATGATTTTTTCCTTTTTAAAGCTTCACCAACAAGCTACTTATGCAAGAAGCTACTTTTCCTACAAGTGGCTTATACAAGAAGCAACTTTTTTACAAGTGGCTTATGCAAGAATCTATTCTTCCTACAAGTGGCTTATTCAACAAGCTATTTTTCAACAAGTGGCTTCTTCAACAAGCTACTTTCAACAAGTGGATTTCTCAACAAGTTACTTTTTCACCTTACCCTTATTCTTTCTTTGTTTTCTTATGCATTTTTTTTCTTGAGATAAAACTAATATTCCATGCATTGGTTATATCCATGTTCCCATGGTGAAAACCAAAAGTGTCTCATGGATAGCTTTGCATTGGTTGTATCCACTTTCCCATGGTTAAAACCAAAATTGTCTTGTGGGTAGCTAGGGTGCTTTACTTGATCGTATTCAGAAAGTCGACGGCTTAGATATTTCAGCAAGAGTAAGGGCTAAGAGGAGGACCTTACAACCAAGATCACCATTAAGAATAGTTTTCATATTCCCAAAGTTGGTGACGTACTAGACAAACTAAAAGGGGTAAATGTTTTTAGTAATATTGACCTTAAATCAAAGTACCACCAAGTCAAAATGTTTGAGGAAGATGTTTCCAAAACTTCATCTAGAACAAAACTAAGGCACTTTGAATTCCTTGTCATGCCATTTGACCTGATAAATACACTAGCCACCTTCACACGTATGATTAACATGATTTTCAGTGATCAATAAGATTTTATCGTTGTATTTCTTGATTATATTTTGGTGTTTAGTAAATCTAAACAAGAGCATAAATAGCACTTCATATATGTTTGACCTTCTTTCACATAACCACTTATCTTTGAATCTTGAAAGAAGACATTATTCAAATTGAAAATTAAGAATTTGGGACACATTGTATCGAGAAAGGGAATTTATGTAGACCCGAAGAAAATTAAAGCTATTCAATCATGGCATAGACCCATGTTACCATATACATGTGGAAAGATGTGTGTGAACACACTAGGACCGTCGAGGCATTTTTTCCCTCTTTAAGAGGTTTTTTTCCCCAAGCATTATATATACGCCCATCACTCTAGGGCTATCTATCTTTCCATTGCACACTAAGTAACACTCTCTCTATTGTGTGCCTTGAGCTTCCTTCGTCTTCTCCAAGCTATGTGTGTTTCTCTGCAACCCTAATTCCAACAATTGGTATACGAGTAGGTTACATCCTCCCGGGCTTAGTCGCCAGCTGCTCCAGCACACGCCTGCTCACTTTCTCCAATTACAATGAGGTTTGGCAAGCGTTCGCAGGTCGACAAATATTTTGGGAATGCTTGTAGAGCTTGGTCTTCTCAGATTTTTGATTCGGGCTCATTTCGGCCTTTGTTTCCACTACACACAGTGCTGCACAGGCTATTTTGTCATTTTGTGCATGTGAGAGCCATACCCAGACTCGACCCTACTCACCTCCCTCAGTCCTCCAGACCATTCCATGGAATGATGTAGATCTATCTGCAAGTATCCCTCCCACTTGGGATTGACACTCAGACAAGACTCTGGCCTATCTCGAACGCCAACCCAATGTGAGGGCCATACCCAGACTCGACACTACTCAACTCCCTCAGTCCTCCAGACCATTCCAGGGAATGACGTAGATCTATCTACAGGTATCCCTTCCACTTGGGACCGACACTCAGATAAGACTCTGGCCTATCTCAAATACCAACCCAAGGGGGTACTTCCCTTACTTCAATGATTCTATCCGCTTCTCATAATCAATCTGTCCTTGACAGGTTTCGCACCCAAAATCGTGGTCCTTAGTCGTGATTCTCTTGATCTTTAAATTGAGGATCTGCTCTTGCTTTCTTGTTCTCCCTTGGTTCATGGTGATAAACCCTTTTTCCTGACAAGCAGGCATGGTAGTTATCACTTTCCCCTAAGAAGAGGGATCTTGCAATCCTACTTGGTCGCGCTCGTCCCCAATTACCCATTTTGATCCCACATAGTCCTAGTGTTTAACATAAAAAATTTAAATCAACATCCGGCCATCTGACCCTCCGGATCCGCCCACCCACTGAACCATCTCATGAAAATCCCTTCTCGAGGTACTACTTAACTACTACAAAATCAGGAAGACAGTAGTCTAGCAGACATCATCAAACAACAAGCAGCATGCAATCTGTTGCATACCCGCTTTCACGGAAATTCATCTGGTTGTTCTCACCACATCTTTATTTAGAAACTTTTAATTCATTTCCTTTCCTTTATCTACTATAATTAGCTTGTAGATAGTTTCCTAACTAATCATGCAACACATTTAGTTTAAACCAATTCATCTTGCCTCCCCATTCAGGCCAAGATAATCGGTTACAAGCCATCAAAATGGACACACCTTCACAATATTCCCAGAATTAAGTGTTTGGGAAAGGCGCATCAAGTAATTTAATCATTCCTTCCTAAGCATTTTATTTCCATAGGTATAGAACCATCTGGTGACTGATGCACAGGATAGCCCCTATATTCCTAGCCTTTCCAGTTCCTTTTTAAGCAACCAAGTAGAACAAATTTCCTTAATTAAATTCACATCATCCTCCCTGAGTATAATCTTCTCATCTAACTATTGGCATCAGGCCATACCCGGATTATGGCTGACTTCCAATAAGATCCGCGTGTACTTCACCCGGCCAGGCCAAAAGTAAAACAAACCCATTCATCCCTTATCCCTCTGGCATGAATGACCTAGGTATAACAGCTTTTCGGTTATGCTGCCCTAGCCGAAAAGGGCCAATCTCCGACAAGTTCCCGAAGAGAATCCTCTCAATGGGCCGGCCTTTTAATCAAATTGACCACAAGAAGATCCATCTTGGTTCCCGGTCATTTCCAGACAATCTTCAAAACTCCTAGTTAAATCTATGTTTTGCAATGGGCTATCCCTATCACCTCTCGAGATTCCTTTTAACTCCTAGTTGGTAATTTCCAAGTTCATTCATTTGTCAACCTTAATTCCTACTTTCATTAATTATATACCAGCCAAGTTTATTTAGAAAATACAAGCGAGTTTTTGCCATAGGCATTTGATGGTTAATGTCTCTTCGAAAATGCCAACCTTTTAAGTTCAATCCCTGTTTTTGTCGATTCCTAGGTTTTTTGTAATCCTTTGCCATCCATGGGGCATCTCCATGGAAGCTTGTAGAATTTTCGGTTCAAACAACACGGAGATCAATTCCACGAAGTTATCCCCTCTCTCCCCCATCCCGTATTTGCAAACAAACTTGAAATTAGAAACTTTAGAAATACTCTTCAATACCAAAAATTGAACCACGTCTATTGAGCTTAGACAACTACTCTTTTATTATGGTGCCTAGCTTTCCATTTTAGGAAGCTAGAAGGTCATCCTATAATTTATGATTTTTCGAGCTTTCCATTAAAACTTAAACCTAAAATACAAGGTAGTCACTAAAGCTTACACCTAAGTGCAAAGTTACCATTAATGCTTAGCTTAAGAGTGCAAATCTACCTTTGAAACTTAACTTAATTATGTATAGATACTCTTAGCACTTAACCTAATTACGAGGTTTCCATTAAAGCTTAAACCTAACAATGCAAGGTAGTTACTAAAGCTTACACCTAAGTGCAAAGTTACCATTAAAGCTTAGCTTACGAGTGCAAATCTACCTTTGAAGCTTAACTTTATGATGCGTAGATACTCTTATCACTTAACCCTAATTGCAAGGTTTCCATTAAATCTTGAAACCTAAAAATGCAAGGTAATCACTAAAGCTTACATCTAAGTGCAAAGTTACCATTAAAGCTTAGCTTACTAGTGCAAATCTACTTTGAAGCTTAACTTTATAATGCGTAGATACTCTTATCACTTAACCCTAATTGCAAAGTTTCCATTAAATCTTAAAACCTAAAAATGCAAGGTAATCACTAAAGCGTACATCTAAGTGCAAAGTTACCATTAAAGCTTAGCTTACTAGTGCAAATCTACCTTCGAAGCTTAACTTTATTATGCGTAGATACTCTTATCACTTAACCCTAATTGCAAGGTTTCCATTAAAACTTAAAACCTAAAAATGCAAGGTAATCACTAAAGCTTACATCTAAGTGCAAAGCTACCATTAAATCTTAGCTTACGAGTGCAAATCTACCTTTGAAGCTTAACGTTATGATGCGTAGCTACCATTAATACTTAACCCTAATTCGAAGGTTACCATTAAAGTTTAAACTTAAAATGATGTACATAAACCTTCCTAGTATTAAAAGACATGGATTAATTAATCCTACTAGAAATGAAGATTACCTCCTCTAAACAAGAGGGAAGTGGAGTTGAAGTCCTTCTTGAAGAGATGTGAGGCTCAAGGAGGAAGGAAGGGATTTATGGTGAAGAGGAAGGAGAGAGGAGCTTCTTCACAAAACCCTCAAGGGTTTGGCCTTCAAAAGAGGAAGAGAGTTGAGGGTTTGGCCTTCAAGAGAGGGAGAGAGCCAGAGCAAGGTTTAATGGAAACCTTGAGTTACTTAAGCATAGTCTTGAGCATGGCAAGTATGCAAGTAGCTTAGCAATATGTGTGTTTTTTTTTTTTTTTTACAAAGGAGAGGGGGTGCTTATATAGGAAATGGTGGGTGGAATTCTCTTCTCAATTCCTATTGGACCCCAATTCTCTTCTCAATTCCTATTGGACCCCAAATTCTCTTCTCAAATGCTATTGGACCCCAAATTCTCTTCTCAAATGCTATTGGACGCCAATTCTCTTCTTAATTCCTATTGGACCCCAATTTTCTTCTTAGTTCTTATCCCTTAACTTTATCTTTCAATTAAGTTAGTCCCTTTTTCTCCTAGTTCTCGATCTAGATCAGTTCCCACGCAGCTTTTGATGAAGAAGTATAAAAGTAATCTTAATCTTAAAGGAAAAATATAGGGATGACGTAATTTCTTATCTGAAAAATCCTTGTCTTTTCATTCTAGAGTAAAGTCTCGTTGTCCATATAACTTCTTTGTCGGTCTTACTTTTTCTAAATTATTTTCTAGGCCGAAAATTTTCTGAATGGCTCTAAGGTTTAGGGAGGGACCTTACAAACTCCCCAACAAAAAGAAAGAGCTGTCCTCAGCTCGGAACATGCTTTAGAGAGTAGTCAGACTCAATCTTCGATCAACTTATGATTGAAGATGGTCAGTAACTTTAGGGTATTTAGATTAAAGGACAGTGAATCAGGTATGGACCTATTTTTAACGTTGTCTCAAAAGTCTTAATCATAAAGAAGTCTTAATGACTCAGGGTTACTTTAATTACTGACTGTGATCTTACCCAACTAGGTATTTTTCCTTTGGTGTGACCGGATTGTGTTTCTCTTGTTAGGTCTAAAGATCATTTCTTCACTTCACTCTCTATCTAGCCTCAATACGCTTTGAAAAAAATCTTGCCATTCTTACCTAAACTTTAACCTTTTTCCGTTTTGAGCGTTGACTCATTTCTCTATTGCTATCATCCAACTAATACCATGTTCTTGACAGTTAAAAGGATTTCATACTGATCTTTCAATTAATCTTGCAATATCTCCCCTCCTGGTGTGCCCAATTTAATTCCTCCATCCTTATTTCTCTTATGTCTATAGCTTATTGTCTCATCTTTCACTTGGTAGTCAGATATTTCACGTATCATAACAACTAGACTTGTAAAACACCATAGACGATTTGAATCTCAAAATAATTGACTGATTAGAGATGCTTGAATTCCATAAATATGATGATTGATTACATCCGCATAAAATTTACATCGAAAGTATCATCGATATCTTGAAGAATAATTATAAGTTGTTCCGACCAACCAAAAAGACGATCAAGGGTTTGGACAAAAGGGAGACATTGATTTGATTCCAAAAGGTCCACAATATTTGAATGCAAGCTTACGGAATTTCCCTAGCTTTAAGGAGTTGCGTTTGTATTTGATTCTAAGGAAAACTTGTTCGTCTTTGCTAAAGCTTCTAGCAGAGCGGTGAAGATTAACGTAGCTCTTTTGCCTATCGCTAGCTCTCTTCAGGTTGTCTCTAATGACTAGAAGTTGATGATCCATCTCTTCCAGGGTAGACTTAGCAGTAGGAACATGAAGAGCTGGGTTGGCTAATCGAAGAGGGACTAAACATTCCTGACCATACAAGGCTTTAAAGGGTGACATTCTGAAGCTGCGATGGTGAGAAGAGTTATAAGCAACTCAACTAGGGGAAGAAACTTGATCCATTGCTGGGGCTGTTGGTTGCAGTATGCTCGAAGCATATCTTCAATGACTTGATTCACTCGCTCAGTTTGACCATCAGTCTCCGGATAATATGCTGAGCTGAGATTCAGTTGGGTACCCAGAGATCGAAACATGGCTTGCCCAAAACTTAGAAGTAAATTTGGTATCTCGATCACTGATGATTCTTACAGGGATTCCATGTAATCTTACTACCTCTTTGACAAATACTTGGGCTATGTCGATGGTGGCGGTTTTCTGCTTGACTGGAATTAGATGTGCCACCTTAGTGTGCTTATCTATTATGACAAAAATAGAATCATAGTTTCGAGTTGTGTTTTGAAATACCAGTGACAAAGTTCATACTCAGACATTCCCACTTCATCTGAGGAATATCTAGGGGCTGAAGCTTTCTAGGTAGTAAAAAAACCATCTGTTAAGGTATAGTCAGTTAAGTGTTTCCTTGGGTTCTGATCTTGAATCTCTTGTAGAAGAGGTCTAAAATAGGGTCTACCTGAATTTCTTGTTGAACTTCCTCGGGTAAAGAAGAGCTAAGGAGTGAATTAGTCAGGGTTGATGAGGACAGGATTGTTGGTCAAGAGGTCTTTGAGTCTATTGAAGGCAGCATCTCTCCCCAAAAAAAGAAGAAAGAGATGTCCTCAACTCGAATAAAATACGTAATTGATGAAGCTTCTTGGATACGTTTTGCGGCTTAACTTCTTGTTAACACTTTCAATTTGACTTCTCTCTTACACTTCTTCATCCCCAAAAATCTGCTAGTATAATATTGGAGTCATGGGAAATCTTTCTTAATAAGCTATCTTCTTGAATAAATCATCGCGTTTGTGGCTTCTTTGATACGCTACTTCCTCTTTATAAGCTATTGGTAATCCCTTCTATATCAGCACTTGTTATCCTCTTATTTTTGCGATCTTCCCTCTCTTGTAACTTAGTCATTTTCTTATCTGATGGCATCTTGGCAAGAAGACTTGGTTCTTCCTGTATGCATCTCTCACTTGCAGAGTGCAGATGAGGTAGTTAAAAAACAGTTCTTAGATCGATACAAAGATCTCCTCTTACCTCAGCCAAATTCTTGTGTCGGCCAGACGATATGGAAGACATGGCGACATCTCACAAGAGGGACTCTCTAGGGTAGAGACCACTTCCGCAACAATACTCGACTTGCTATGGTTACAGAGGCTCTGGGACTTGGCCCTCGATACTACTACGTCAAAAGGACACGAGATCCTGGGTTCTCCGCAAGGTTGTTCTTGTTTGTGCAGTTTATCCCTCATTCCAAGATTTGCCTCAATACCATCTGGAGTCTTCCTCTTAGAGTTCCTTTTCTCTTCTCAGCTCATACCCGAGAAATTGCTCAAACGGTTTCTCGTAGAACCATTCCAGAGGGTGAGCATCCTAACATGTGTGGCACTTGTGATACTTGTTTATGTGACCATATATTAGAGGATCTTCATGAGTTGTAAACTTTCTTGCCTCTCTTTGTAATTACTTCCTACCTCCCTTGTAATCCTTTTTGTCTTTAATTGAAGAAATAACCCTTTTTGAAAAAATTGAGTATTGTCAGTATTTCTTTTTCTTCAAATGTCAGTCTCTCTTCTTCAATTGCCAATGAGTTTTTAATGACTTCTCTTTACTATGCACTTTTAATTTCTGCAAATGGTCTTTCGTCTACAATAGTATTGGGTAAAGATTCCCACTTTAAAGTTCTTGGCTAACTCATAAGTTTGCTTTCTTATTCTTCTCAAGTCTTTGAATGATCCGCAGAATTTGTGAGCTTATCTCTTGCTCTTTCCCATCTTTAAGGGATTTCTTTTGGTCGGACTTAAAAAAAACACTTGTTCATCACTTGTACTCTTAAGGTTCTTTCTTATGACTTACAATTTGGCAATCCAATTCTTCACTTGATCAAAAAAATCCTTCTGTTTGAAGGTTATCTTGGTACGATTTACAGTAATCTTGAATTCTCATGAAGTCCTAACAATAGAAAACTTGGAAAATCCGCAACTCTTGCGCTCAACAAGACTTCTTCAATTCAGTGGATAAGTACTCAATTTTTCATTGTATTGATGTAAACAAAAATGCCATCCTTGCCATTCTATGTAATCTTCCAATCCCGATAAATTCCAACCTTCATAAATCTCTCATTTATGAGCTTCCTAAAATGTTCCAGCATAGCGAGCCTTCGCTCTAGCATCGCAATTTCCATCCTCTCATAGATAATCCGTTGAATTTCTTTTGACAGATCCCCAACCATCTTGAAACTTTTTGAATAATTTATTGGAACATCAAGACTTCATTTTGTAATATAATTAAAATTTGGGTGCTCGATTGAGTTGTTTTTCTCTCATGCATTAATCTTAAATCCAAAATTCTAAATTCCAAGGTCCAAGATTCTGAATTAGGCTCTGATACCACTTGTGAGTGCCATACCCAGACTCGACCCTACTCACCTCTCTCAGTCCTCTAGACCGTTCTAGGGAATGACGTAGATCTATCTGCAGGTATCCCTCCCACTTGGGACTGACACTCAGACAAGACTCTGGCCTATCTCGAACGCCAACCCAATGTGAGGGCCATACCCAGACTCGACCCTACTCAACTCCCTCGGTCCCCCACATAGTTCCAGGGAATGATGTAGATCTATCTGCAAGTATCCCTCCCACTTGGGATCGACACTCAGAAAAGACTCCGGTCTATCTCAAATACCAACCCAAGGGGGTACTTCCCTTAATTCAATGATTCTTTCTGCTTCTCATAATCAATCTGTCCTTGACAACTTTCCGCACCCAAAATCGTGGTCCTTAGTCGTGATTCTCTTGATCTTTAACTTGAGGATCTGCTCTTGCTTTCTTGTTCTCCCTTGGTTCATGGTGATAACCCCTTTTTCCTGACAAGCAGGCATGGCAGTTATCACTTTCCCCTAAGAAGAGGGATCTTGCAATCCTACCTGGTCTCGCTCATCCCCGATTACCCATTTTTATCCCAGGTAGTCCTAGCGTTTAACATAAAAATTTTAAATCAACATCCGGCCATCTGACCCTCCGGATCCGCCCACCCACCGAACCATCTCATGAAAATCCCTTCCCGAGGTACTACTTAACTACTACAAAATCAGGAAGACAGTAGTCTATCAGACATCATCAAACAACAAGCAGCATGCAATCTGTTGCATATCCGCGTTCACGGAAATTCATTTGTGTCCTACTTGGTGATGCGTTATATATGAAGGGGGTTGATATTGTGATGACAAAGTGCCTTGTAAAGAGGAAATTTACATTGAAATTATAGAGGAGAATCATGAGGGTTCTATTGGTGGTCACTTTGCTTCAAAGATCTCTTTGCATAAAGTCTTGCATGAGGGGTATGTGTGGCCAAGCATGCAACTTGATGTTCATCATTGGTGAAAGCCTTGTAAAGGGTTCCAAGCATGAGAAATAGGGTTCTCAACTCAGAAATTAGTGGAACCATTGTGGCTTATGATGTGTTCGAGAAGTGGAGTATTGATGCAATAGGTCTTCTACCTATGATAGCTAGAGGAAAATGTTACATACTTACTATTGTTGACCAGGTGGGCCGAAGTCAAAGCTGTTAAGCAAATCACAAGCAAAGATGTTTCCCAATTTGTATATGAATATTTTTCTGCAAATTTGGCATTCCATTAGAGTTACTTTCAGACATGGGTCCAAGTTTCAAGGGAGAGTTGGTGGATTATCTATGTGAGAAGCTTCATGTGCATCGCAGGTTTACTACTTCATATTATCCCCAATGAAATGGAATGAATGAAAGCTTTATTGTAGATCTCATAAGGATTCTTAAAAAGATGAAAAGAAACAATGTGAATACTTGGGATTTAGATCTACCTTGTGCTTTATGGGCTTACAAAACTGCCATCAAATCAAGTATTGGTTTCTCTCCCTTCCATCTAGTTTTTGGCGAAGAGGTTTCACTTCCTATTGAGGTGGAGATACCAGCTTTGAAGCTGATGCTTAAGCTTTAAGAAGAGCCTAATGATGCACTCAAGGAGATTATTCTATATTTGCAATGTGTACAGATGGATATGTTGTTGGATTTTGAGCATTATGAGTAGGTCTTGAAGAACAATCAAGCAAAGGAAAATAAAAAGCTGAAGGACAAAGACATCAATAAGGGTGACATGGTGATTTGTTACAATAATAATCTTGATAGCACTTTTATAAAGAAGTTTCAAATCAACTTGCAAGGTCCTTTCTTGGTCTTTAATAGGTTTCCAAATGGCACATATCAACTTGCTGACTTGGATGGCACCCCACATAAAGCACGTGTGAATGGCTACATGTTGAAGAAGTATATTGCAAGGTTGATGACTGTAATCGAGAATGAGCCTTCTTTTGAGAAATTTTTTATCATGTGGATAATGATGAAGATGAGATAAAGACTCCCTCATGAGGTTTATAGGATCTCTTTTGTGTTGTTGATCATGAATAATCTAGCAGACTAGGGTGTGGCAAACTATGTTGGGTGCATTTTCGACACCGCGTTTTCTGTATATTTGTACATATGGACATGATGTTAGATTTCAAAAGGGTGTGTGTGGGATCCTTCTGTGTGGTCTCTGTAGATTGCTTTAGCCAGCACCTGTACATGCAGGGCAAGTCACTAGTGTAGCGCTAGCTGTTGAGTCACTATAAGTGCCTGTTAGTGAGTTTCTTGAAGTGAAACTTGTATATAACAAAGAATCATGTAAAAAATAAAAACGTTCAGCCAAAGTCCAAAAATTTTCCGGATTTTACGTTGTTGTGTCTCGTTGATGGTTCTTGATGCAATTTGTGCCCTTGCCTTGCCTTCTCTACGTGCTGTCGTATTGCGACAACTCTATATTTGTGTCAATTTTGCATATAACTGCGTGTATATTCAATTTTGTTCATCTTCAAATTTCTTTCCATTTATTTTTCAAGATTTATTCCAAGCTTTAAAGTGCCCCAGTTGGAGTTGTTCTCTTTAGGTTACGACTAGTTCTCTGCAGGGTTATGGCTATGGCATCCTAGTGGCAAATTGTTTGCAGACAGATTGGGCGGCCATGTACCTATGAATTGTGGAATTGATGTTGAAGTTGTGATTTTGCAATATTCAACTCCAAAACCTGAGGCTCTTGTCTTCATACGCATTGGTTGGTGTGTGTTGTAAATTCGTGATATTAGCAAGTCGTCTCGCGTCGGACGTCTGTAGCATAATGATCTGGCACTAGCATAATGTCAATACCCAGGGAAGTGACTCGGATGAGGCACGAAGACTCTTTGAGGTTGTCAATCTCAAGATGTAAATGTTAACAAGCCAACACACCAACTCAACAAGAAAATCAATCACTCAATGATCAGGGAAATCTGCTTATGTCCTTTCTCACAACTTTAGGTCATCATGCCGTTTTGGCATCAAATTGACTCAAAATGCCACAAAACTTTTGGAGGAGGTCTAGGACACCTAGGGGCAGTATCCTACCAAGTCTGGTTGCAATTCAAAAGGGTATCAAAATCACGATCCATCATGAAAAAGGTCCTAAAAACTGCAACAGATCAGTTCAGAAAGGTCGTCCTATTATATAGGAACACTCTCCTATGGTCAAAACATCATAAAATAGTGATTTAAGCACTCAAATTTGCAATTAAGACTCACAAACATGCAGTCACAAACCACATCAAAACTGACAATGCTTACACTTCAAGGAAAGAGCAAAGCGAGAGGAACAAAATGCAAGTTTTGGGATTGAAAACTGATTATCCAATCGTTAGAAAAGTTGATTACAAGTTGGAGCAGACTCGTAGCTTGAGCGTACATTTTGTAGAGCTCCTTCTTATTTAACGATAATCCTTTTTTCTCACATTAAAGTTATTGACTTCTATACCTCGGGCCATTAGCTCACATGAACCTTTACGATTATCATGACATCAATACAAGGTAGGAATCAATATTTACACAGAGTATCACTACATTAGCTTGGAAAATTAATAGAGTACAAATGTGGTGTCCTGCTACGTGTCCATCTAGGTGGGTGCCTATTTGGTCAATCCCGTAACATTTCCCCCTTCCTAGATCGTGTCGTCCCTTGACACGACCATGTGCAATCTTGTCATAAAATTGTCTTTAATTGTGTCTTCAAGGTTGATCTTATGTTTGCAAAGTGATTTTTTATTAATGAGGCTCCCCCTCTTCCTTGAATTTTTATATCTGCCGTGTTGTGGAGACATGATTTGTGCTTTCATTGTCAAGGCAAATTTTCTTCTCGCTGCGCATTCTCCTCTTTGTTGTTGCTAGTCTTGGCCATTGTGAAGATGGATTTTGATGTGTGTTGAGTTTGTAGAATTGATCCTCTTTGTGGCATGGAACTTATGACGGGTTTTCTTTCAATGTCTATTGCAATTTGAATTGTGTGCAATAGGTAGACAATGCTGAAGCACGTTGTGAGCTGGATATGGTTATTGTTGATAGCTCTCTTGCTGAATTTTTCATTTCTTGTTCTTGTAGTTTATTCTTTGTTTTTCCATTTCTTGATTGAGCCTTGTGGTTTCCATTGAAGATAAAAGATGTTGCTAAGAAGCATGTTGAGACCTGCATCTCTTACTCCAAGACGTTGATGATTGATATAGGTAGCCATTTCCTTATTGTTGATATAGAAGAGTTTAAGTCAAAACTTTTCGGACCTTGTGTTTTTAGATTCTCCTTTTGAACATCTATCGCCTGATATATAGTATGATAGGTAGTATTTCATGTGACATGTAGAAATTGTAGCTCAAAGATTGGTCAAAGGTGCTGTCAAGGACAGTCCTTTTTGTACCACCAGAGCGTGCTTTTAATGATGTTTTTCTAGATTAGGGTCTAAAACCTGGATGACCAAAGGGAAAAAAACTAGTGGAAAAAAAGTGCCTTTAGTATATGCTCTTATTGGAGTTGACCATTTCGATTTGAAGTACCTGTCACACAAGGTGAGTTCTTGGGAGAAACAAAGGAAGAGTGCTTAATGTAAGTGCCAATTATGGGACACTCTATATGCGTATGAAAATTTGTTAAACAAAAGCGTGCAGTGTAAGAGCTAAAGCTTCTAGGTCTATGGGCTTGAGCTGGTGTTTGCCTATTCATTGTTTTGTGCACATTTTTAAAGAGTTTGGATTTGTGGAGACTACCACAATGCTTGTATGTAAAGATGCGCATTACGAGGAATTAGGAAGGCTTTTAGAAGAGGATTGGGGTTTTGTGTAGGGCATGCACAACGGGGACCGGTACCATTGTAAGGTTGGAGCTTCAGGTATTGGAATGCGCTATTTGAAATCCCGCACCACCTTGTACATACGATTTCACTATGATTGTTGGATGTGCAAGCTTGGAGTGTGGACTCCCTTACAGAGTGTAGACGACGCTATTGCAAGCTTTGACATTGCAGTGAAGATGCCCAACGATGCTTTGGAGGCAGTCCAAGTGAACAAGCATTGGACTCTCAGTAATGTTCGAGAACATTTGGTTATTATGGGTTTTGAGGCCCTTCAACAAGCACAATTTCGTTTACAAGGTCACAAGGTGAGAATCCTTCCACCACATTTTCAATACATCATGGTTTGTCGATCATTAGATGCTTATTGTTTTGAATGTCCGCAGATTGGGAAGAGAATGGAAGACAAATTGAAGGTTGAGGAGGACTGAGGGATAGATGGAACTATGCTATCGATCTTATAACTTTGTAACTCTTGCAATTTTCATATTGATCCCCGCTGTAATCAACATGATTTGCTTCGGCAAATCATGCCTTTGAATATAATTTTTTGCATTGGGATGAGAAATCATTTTTTGGTGAAAGTGCCTTCTTTTTTTAATGTCTTAAAAAAAGGGTACATTATAAAAGGGGGGCCACCTAACTCATTCACTATTTTCACTTTTGCAACTCCTGAGCTCCTCCACTCTCTATCCACACCCCAGGCTAAACATGGATGCTGCCACAGCCTCTGCATCTGTACCCACATCCACCCCTTTGTCACGCTTCATCCTCTTCCTCGAGGACACCAAATACAAAGGGAAGTTGGACCTCCACACCTTTTTTACTCGTCTCCCTGACCTTGACGCCACAGTTTTCCTTCACATGGATGCATTTGAGGATATTTCTGCATTCATGGAGGAGCACATCATAAAATATTCTGTATCTATCCCCCCACATGCAAGGATCTGGGTGCCTTGCGATCTTTTGCGCTATATACACAAAGGTGATCGTCCATTCGCCAAGCGGTTGCAACGATTCCAAGAAATTGCAACCAATGCAGGCCATTACTTGGACGAGCAGGCCCCTGGGGTGTCAACGCTCAAGAAGCGCAAGTTGGGGGTGGAGTACCTTTCTCGGCTCGCAACATTTATCTTCTTGGTGAGCGAGGAACCTGATTTGGAGGAGCTCCGCTTACCACACCTTCAAGTTGGGTCCTTTATCAAGGACACCAAGGAGCAGCAGATTATCCCCATGAACCCTGCAGCGGAAGGAAAAGCACACCAGTTGGAGTACCCTAGGGGTCTTGAGGAAGTGGTTGAGAAATCCATAGTTGCGGTTGGCCCTAGTGACACTCCAGTGCCACTACCACTGACGGATGTGGCTATCCCAGAGGTAGAAATTAGCCGCTTCTCCTCAGTGTTAGTGGATAGGGAGGAGTTTGTGTTCCTGCATGATTTGGAAAAAGCATTTGGCCTGCGCATGGATGAATGCTTGAGCGTGCTATGCAACAACATCAAATGTCCCTTAGACAATACGCCAGATGCCCTAGAAAGCAAGCTCTTGCCAGATGGGGACTCTGTTGCTGACACTATTGCAGTTGTATGTGCGGAGGTCCTGGCAGCAGAGCAGTTTCACGTGGCTGATGAAGATTTCCAAGCCACGCAAGCCAAGGTTGAGGCTGCTAGGATGCCTATGCCATTATGCAACCTCCCATCTGATGATCCAAAGCTTGTATCTGTGGTGCATGGGACCATTGACTTGGATGCAAAGGGCAACAGGGAGGACGATGACAAGGAGCAGGAGGTAAACTGTACCTAATTTTCATGTTACTATTTTATCCTTCGTTGTCTTTTTTCTCAACCTTCATCGGTTTATGACAGGATGTTGTGGAGGTTGATGATTTTGCTGCAAGGACGGGTGGCAAGCGGACGGGCTTTGGACCTCAAGCTTCCCTTGCGCATTACCTCGACAACTCCCCCCTGGCGATGTGGCCATTATCCATAATGAATTTACTCCCCAAGCCCATTTTATGACTTGGTCGTTAAAAGCTTTGAGCAAGTTTTTGTGTTTGAGTACCATTGCTCAAACTGCGCATCAAGTGTTCCTAGTGCGTAGATCCCTTGTATGCACAGCGTTTGGCACTGGCTTTCGTGGTAAAGTGCTTGCCCAGATAGGGATACATGCTTCCATTGGCTCAACTGACCCAAATGCCATAGCGCAGTCCCTCTTGACTGGGGAGTTGCCTTACGCGCAAAATAGGCGCCAGGAAATGGTCAAAAAAATTCTGAACTCCTCAGATACATGATGTAAAATCACCGTGCTAGAAGGAATAAAAAATATTTGAAATTGTCTCTCTATATTGCAAATTCTTTTCAATCTGATTTGTCAATCTTGAAAATTGTTTCAATTGGTGATATGAATTGTTTTTTGACTTTGTTATTTCAAGGTATGTAATTGCAGTCAAATTGAGTATAATTGTGATTTTTAAGTACCCTAGGGGGTTAGATTAGCCTATAAGCTGCAAAAAATGCCTGGCCACAAGGGCGCGCAAATGGCCCATCCATCAGTTTTGGATGGGCCATTTGCACGCCCTTGTGGCCAGGCATTTTTTTGCCCCTTATAGGCCAATCTACCCCCTAGGGTACTTAAAAAGCATAAATTTATTGCAATGGATTGGTTTTGCAGCATTCATTTAAATGCAACCTTTTTATGGCAATTCCAGTATATGTTCACACTCAAGGACACTAGAAAAGCTCAAATCAATTATGAAATGAAGTTTCCAGCAAACTATCACTTGCTTTAGTTCTACCTACTACACCCTTGCACCAAAAAGTCAAATTACATTGGACACTTGGTTTCCCAATATGTTATTTGTTTTGATATCCTATAAGGAATTCAAAGCTTGAAATGACCAAAAAAAAGGTGTCCATAAGGATCCATATAAAATATTGATGCAAAACCAATCCATTGCAATAAATTTGTGCTTTTTAAGTACCCTAGGGGGTAGATTGGCCTATAAGGGGCAAAAAAAGGCCTGGCCACAAGGGCGCGCAAATGGCCCATCCATCAGTTTTGGATGGGCCATTTGCGCGCCCTTGTGGCCAGGCATTTTTTTGCCCCTTATAGGCCAATCTACCGCCTAGGGTACTTAAAAAGCACAAATTTATTGCAATGGATTGGTTTTGCATCATTCATTTAAATGCAACCTTTTTATGGAAATTCTAGTATATGTTCATACTCAAGGACACTTGAAAAGCTCAAATCAATTATAAAATGAAGTTTCCAGCAAACTATCACTTGCTCTACCTACTACACCCTTGCACCAAAAAGTCAAATTACATTGGACACTTGGTTTCACAATATGTTATTAGTTTTGATATCCTATAAGGAATTCAAAGCTTGAAATGACCAAAAAAAGGTGTCCATAAGGATCCATATAAAATATTGATGCAAAACCAATAGGTTTTAGTAAATTTGGTTATTTTAAGTACCCTTGGGGGTAGATAAGGCTACAAGGGGCAAAAAAAGGCCTGGCCACAAGGGCGCGCAAATGGCCCATCCATCAATTTTGGATGGGCCATTTGCGCGCCCTTGTGGCCAGGCCTTTTTCTGCCCCTTGTAGGCTTATCTATCCCTAAGGTTACTTAAAATGCACAAATTTACTGAAATTGACTACAATTACATACAGAACTTGAAATTACAAAGATAATAGACAGAGTAGACACAACTGTTGATCATATTGTCATTGGAAAGTAAAATCATTACAAAGATAAGGGTGTGCAATACAAAAAGAGGGGTAACTTCGGCTAATGCTCGAAGTCTCGTCGCAATCGTCGTGCAAGCTGCATATCTTTGGGCTGTATTGTCACTCGCTTTGCATGAATGGCACATAGGTTGGTATCTTCCAACACTGAAATGATGTGGGCCTCTGCAGCTTCTTGAATAGCCTCTAGCGCTATTGCTTGCATTCTATACTGATTTCCATAGCTTTGAAGCACTTCCTTCACAGTGCGAGCAAAGGGGGCGCGTCGAATCAAGAGCTCCGTCGTCTTCTGGTAGTGGCGGATTTCTGCAAATGCCCTTGCTATTTTTCGGCGCCGCTGCGGTTGTCTTGGGGGCACTTGCACATTTGCTAGCGGGCGGCGTGAAGGCCTCTTGAAAAACTTAGACTTGCGTCTGTTTACATGCTTAGGGGCTGGTTCTGCAGCCTGTTCTGATTCTTCCTCTTCCCTTGGTTGTCGATCTTATCATGTGGGGAGAGCTCCCTTGCCTTGAGGCAATGTCTTCCCCCCAACGGCCACCCGGTGTGTGCGCGGTATGTTTTCTCGCAGCCATGGTGGCTCACTCTCTGATTCGGTGTCTGTATTGACCACCCGAGTCCTGGATGGTCCTGCTTGTGATTGGGGGCGCGACGGCTGCTCCCTATCGGACTCTGATGTTTGCTGGCCCTCTGCTTCTCTCCAGCGCTCGGCATGTTGCTTCATTCTCTTTCTAGGTGTTATATCTTGAGGAGGTGGAGATTCAACAGTCCTTGATGACTCTCATGCCCTACCACCATGCCCACTACCAGAAGAGTTCCTGGAACGGCCAGGTGTTCGTGGCCGTTTTCTTGTGCCTTTAAGCCATGACGGCTTCTCACATCCTTGGAGGGTGTTTTTGTTGGCAGGCGGATGCTCTTTCGCGGTTTGTTTGGTGCGCGCCATTTCGTTGGTAAGAGCTCACCTGTTCTTAAGAAATGAGTGATTTATGAGAGCATGCAATATTTATAAGGGTCCATTTAAAAAGGGCCCTGTTCACACTAATTTTTTTAAAAGAAGTATTATTTTTTAAATAAACATGTCGCTAAGAGTTGGACCCTGCGTTCACGTTTAGTGACTCGCGCAGTATCCACTTTGATCCTTGTCGCACTCTGCATCGCCGCCATGCAGCATGCTTGGTGGGACCTTGCGACGTTTGCCACTTGTTGCTATGCTCTTGACGACTCCATTTGCGCACTTCAATAGCAATCTTGGATTGTCGCGCACGCTCCATTGTGAGCTTACGAGCAAATGTTGTGCGAAAAAACCAGTTGAACATCTCCTCCAAATAATTGGATTGCACCATTCCACCACCATGTCGAGTATTTTTGAAGTACACTCCCCTTGCTCGATAATGGGACTTCTCCATGCCTTGAGTGCTAAAAATTTCAAGCAATCCATACTTGTGCATAAAAAATGCACCATGCGCAAACAAGATATGTTGTTCACATGAGCAAACGATCCACATTAGTAAATAAAAACAATCCCTTGTAATGAATACACCATGAATGACTTACCATGTAATGTGTGATGTTATTTTCACCCCAAGAAAGGGTGAAGACCTTGGTAAAATCCGCCAAAGCTTCTTGAAATGATTGCCGTTGTTCTTCTGTTGTGCTGTTAAGGCTCATAAGCTTGACCATTTTATCAAAATGGGCCCAAACTTGCTTGCGCTTGTTTGCAAGCTCGCCATTTGAATCATTGTCAGTAGTAGCTTTGCATAACTCATTCCAAAGCTCCCAAAGGTTACCTGCCTGCTGGTTGGAGCTGCTTTGAGCATCATATCGACTTGGCTTTCCCTGGGAAACTTTCTTCAAAAAGTGTCTAGCTTTTTGTCCACTCATTGACACTTGTTGAGCAATTTCATGGGCCTCCCCTGTGTTCTTTGCAGCAACTATAGACACATTTCCACCATGACAGCCAATGGAATTCAAGAGTACCTCCACTCTTTCGATCGCTTCCTAGGACTTTTCCAACGGTTTCATTGTGAAAGCATAGTCAATGTGGAGCTTCAATAGCCTATCAAAAATACGCATGAATGCGTGTAATGTACAAAAATGTACATTCGATAGAGGAAATCGAAAGATTGGATTCCAAGTGTGGTCCTTTTGATCACGGTCTGGGGCATTGAGCATGGGACATCTCAGAATAGACGCTTCCCATTCTCTACCTTCATCTCCGACATCATGACAATCTAACCCTTGTTCTCCATGCCCTTGCCATGGAAGCATGTAACTGGCCTTTGCAGTGCTCTTATGTGATTTTTGTCCATTAGGTTTGTACCCTCGAGTGCAAAATGGACAAGGCATGAGAGAAGAAGCCCCTTGTTTGCAGCCAAGAAAACACTTTATGGTCTTCAAATCCCCACCTAAGTGCCACTCCACATCATAACTACCAAAGCCCTCAATCTCCAACTTCTGACCTGCAATTTGGGAGTGTATTACTTCTGTGATCCATGGAGTTCTCTCAAAAATCTACGAAAGTACTCCATTGGTCTCTTTGGGCACCTCAATAGCACCCAACCACCAAATGTCTTTCTCTGATTGCACGCTAAAAGATAGGGTGGGGATATGGCTTGACTGAATCCCTTCGCTTGGTTTGCAGAAGGGCCTCGTTCATTAGAGTGACACTTAGCCTCTCTAACCTTCGGCCTTTCACTATTTGACACTCATCGAGTTTCAGCACAAAAGCGACTTTTGTGCCAAGCACGACAAAATGAATAGTGCTAAGACCTTAAACTTCAGCTTCTATGAAAAGAATAATACCAAAGAAAAAAGTAAAGTGTGTCACCTTCTTCAGGTAACTCGTAAAATCTAAGCATGGCTTCTTGAAGCCTTCTAAGATCCACGAAAATATTGTTCCACATTGTGTAAGGAAAGCCCTCATTCGAAGGTCTTATGGATTGTTTCTTACCTTTTCCCCTTGTCTTTGTTGCGCACGAAGCATAAAGGGAAGTTGGCATTGTGTCCTGAATGTGTAGGTATGTCCCAATGCGGGAGAACACACCTTCGTTTGTGGCCTTCTTTGCGAGCTTGACCTTGTGAGGAACGGGAAATAGGTTTTCCACAATGCCATGTTCTTTGAGGGCATCCTTTAGGAGTTGAAAAATAGTCTGATAGGCTTTGGTGCTGATTCCAGCCTCATCACAAGCTTGTTGAACGTCATCATCATTAACCACATTTCTTAATTTACGCATAAGGTCCTTGGTGACTGCATCCTTAATGTGCTTACCTCCAGGTTATTGTAAGATAGAAATAACATCCTCGGTATTGAGACAACTAGTGAGAAGGTTGACTCGATTATCTTGGCTTGTTCCACCGCATGCCTCCTGGATGAAGTTTCTAGCAACAAATAAACATAAATGTTAGAAAATAGTGTGAAGTAAGAATGCAGCATGCAAGTAAAGACCAAATCACCTTGTGGCTGTAACTCGTCGTTTGCGTGCTCCTCCAGAATGTGCAAGAGTTTCAATGGATGAATACAGGCGTTTGCGTTCCCTTGCACAAAGGGGTGTTTCTTTCAAGTATGTGATGGTGTTGGTAAGCTTCTGGATGTGGGACTCCTTTTCTTGCATTTCTTGTTCAAGACTTTTACCTACCCTCTCCGAAGAGGCAACTCTCTCTTGTAATGCCGTCGTCTTGAGGTGAAGAGCTTGACATTCGTGCATCCACATATGCAAAGAAGCACCTGCACCCATACACAGCCGCTTGCAATAGCCTAACAAGCCTGCTTCTCCCCTCCCAAGAAATTGAAGAAATATGGAAAGGCTATTAAATGGTGGATGGAAGCGGCTTATAGGATCGTAAGGGTACAAATGGCCATCCACCCAAATGTCAACATTGGTCTCACAAGCGGTGCGACGTTCCTGTGATGACCTTTGATCACCTTCACTAGTGGTCTTCGGTGCAAATGCCATGGGTAAGCGAATATGTATGCTTTTGGTGTGCGGAGTACGTGGTGGTGGAAGCAAACCATTTGTGATGTCCGTGAGCACCATGGAAGCTGTTGCGTGAGGAAGCAAATGATGAAAAGATAGAGGGGGAAGGGTAGAGAGGCCGAGCAGGATGGGAGGAGAGAAGGAGGGAGGGAGGGGAGGGAGAGATTGGGGAGGAGGAGGAAGGTAGGGGCAGAGAGGGAGAGAAGAGGGAGAGGGAGAGAGGAGGGAGGAGGGAGGAGGGAGGAGGATGAGAGAACAAAATGTTTATTACTTTTTGGGGGAAAAGATTTTTGAAAAAATGGACTTTCTAAGCTTGTGGGTTAAAAAATGGGTCAAAAAATGATTTTTGGATATGTATATATGTTGGGAGGGAGTTTTAAGTAAAAAACAAATAAAAATGATTTTTTTTTTTTAAAGTCAAATTTTGACTCTTTTTGACCCACGGAATTGCTGATGTGGACACACCCCTATGCTTCCTTCACTTTAAAAAAGGCTAGAGAGAGAAAGCAACCTTTTAGGTCCACATCCTACATTTGTCTTAAAAAAAGGCTAGAAAAGCCTACTCAAAACTACCTTCTTCAATGCCCTTGCCCCGTAAACCCCACACAACATTAGCCTTAATCCCTAAAAATTAGGATTCCTTACAAGGCCCATGCAAGGTTCATATTTCTCCTAATGTGTTCTTGTCCTCAAGTTGGTCACGTGAAGGGATTTTCAACCCCATATTTTTGAGGTGTTTGCCCATTTGGCTACATAGATGCGGTCTAATATTTAGCAACTCTGAGAGAGAAAGTGTACATTGTATATGAGAAGACATCAATTCATGCAATATCCTGGTATCCATAATTTTTGGTGTGGCTTTCCACTGAGAAGGTACCATTTTAACCTCATATTTTGTTTCAAGTTCCCCTATGAAAGATGGCAAAGTCTGTATAGAGCGTGGTTTTCTCTCTTCAGATGCTATAGACACGACATCTCCGTATAGAGATCTTAAATCCCCTAGGAAAAATTTGTGCTCCATGTTTATCGTAGGGATAGGTGATGACTGTAAGTAGCACTACCATCTTTTTGGTTTCTAATTGATTCCCATAAGAATTGTGGCCACGATTCTTCTACCTTTAGAATTGGCATCATTGTTGATGACCCCACCCCATTTGTGGTATTGTCTACCCCGGGGGATTCACTAGTAGTACTAGGAAGACGTCACCTGCGTGCACCAAAACTGTCATTTTACCCCCTATATACGGTACCCTCCTTTGTAAAATTTGCCTTTTTGGCCTCATAAACCCCCCCTTTTGTACACACACGTGACACCATACGGTAATCCGTAGTGAAGACCCCGGGTTGTCTACTTCCATTCTATCTATAGGTTCCTCAACTTCCAGCTCTTTGTGGTCTCTGTTTACAACATCTTGGTTCTCCAATTTGTAGATTCTTTTGCAGATTAGCACCTCCATTTTTGGAGCATCTAGAACATGTGTCTCTATAAGAGCGTGGGCTACCTCGATGAGCTCCTTGGACATTTTCAGCCTCTCTTTTTCATACCCTGGTTGAGGATACATCATCATCTATTCTCTTGGGTTTGATTGGTTTTTAGCCTAGATTAACAGGCCTTCAAAATTGCATCAAAAGGTTCAAAGATTTTGTCCAAGAAGACTAAAACACCTGATTCAATCTTTGACTCTTTTTCTCCCTTTGCGTCTTTCTTAATTTATTGCTCGTGTTTAAGCTGCTCCTTGTTTTGATGCAGTTCTGTTTCTAAAATTGTTTTCTCCATTAGCCTCTTCACTTTCATTTTATCTCATTTGTCTTTTCAATTTTTTCTTCATCTTCTCACCGATATGTTTTTTATTTCTGTTTGAGGTGGCAATGTGTGTTTCTTAACTGGTTTGTTTGAGGTGGCAATGTGGGTTTGTCAAATGATTTGTTTTTGGAAACTTCTTCAGCTTGAGCTAAAGTCATCACCTTTAAAGGAATTGTGGGCTCTAACTCAAATCACACCTATAACATTCATAGTTGCTTTCTCCTTGTTGTCTGGATTCTTAGCACAGTGTTGCAGTAGATGGTCTCTCCACAACCATCACAGAAAACAAATATTTCTATTTGTTGACCCCTGTTTGGACAACCTTGTGCCCAATGATTACCTCCACATTCATAGCATGGACCTTCTTGTTCCATAGCTAGTGATCTAGACAATGGTTGTTCTTGCTTAGTAAGAATGTTATTTGAATCATACTCTTGAGACATAAGAGTATTCACATCCATGGAGTAATGATTTCTCATGGGTTGTGGCACATGCGATGACTGAGTGTAGTTGACTACCACTCTACCATCATCCAGAAGAGGTGGTTTTTGCCCTAGTGCACATTGTGGATTTGGCTAAGAGTTTCACCAGGGGGTGGGATGATCCCCTCCACAAGTATTACACCTCCTCAAATGTGGTTATTCTACATTCGGGTTCTGTATGTAGACTTGATTAACTCTTTTAATCACCTCTTTGACTACTTGATCAAAGCTCTATACCAGAGGTTGAACATCTTGCTTTGTTGTGGGTTCACATTTTGGAAATGAGACCTTACAATTGTCAACTAGACATAGAGCTTCTCCAGTGACTTGCTCAAATGTCGTGCATCCTTTCAAATGTAGGTCCTTTTTGAGAGTTTTATTTCTCAAGCCCTCTGTGAAGAGAATTGACAATCTCTCATCTTGTAGTAGCTCTCTCATAGGATGTTTGTATATGTACTATTTGAAGCGAAGCAAATATTCCTTCACTCTTTAGTCCCTTTTCTATTTGAAAACAAAGATTTTAGACACTATGTTTTGTTTGATTCCCTTTTCGAGAACTCCTCTACAAACTCTTGTAAGAGTTGTGCTATGTCTAGGAAATCATCTATATTTAGAGGTTGAAACCATGTCAAAGATGTTTCTTCCAATGTCAACCCAAATTCCTCATACTATGGAAATTTGCAATCTATTTAGCTCTCAAAACTTGTTTAAAGATGAGTATATGGATCCTCTGACCCATTGTTCTATCTTGAAACATTGGGCCAGTTGATATGGTCTTAATCATTTTGGTTCAGTCACCAATCTGACCATCTCGTGGTCTCTTGCAAAGTTGGATCTCTCTCTCTCTCTCTCTCTCTCTCTCTCTCTCTCTCTCTCTCCTTCCTCTCGTCTTGGAGGAAATCCCGATGGAATCCTCTTTGATGTGTATTCTAGCATCATTTTTGGCTGAAAGTAAGTAGAGATTCGCGTACCATTGTATGTGTATCATTCTAAGTAAATTGGATCAACAAGTATATACTCACGTCCATACTTATCTGCCATCAAAACTTGCACTTCATGAGCATTTGTATACATGAATGCATAGAGGTTCTTATGGAATGTCAACTCTCCAGCATTGGGTTCCACACACTTGTAGAAGATGTATGGATCCCCGTTTGTGAACCTATACAAGTCCTCATGAGCGGAATCCATAAACACACTCATGGACTCATTAGCTTTGATGAATCTCACATTTGGTTTGTTGACCAGACGATGCCTCTCCTCTAGGTATTTGTCGTTTCTCACTCTCCAAGGCATTGAAACGTCTCTTGCATTTTTCATGTCTGCGAGTGGAGTAGAAAACTCTGGCGGTGGATGATTTTCCATGGTTAAGACTCACTCAAAACTCTCAAGATAGTTCATACCAAGCCCCTTTGGCTTAGTTCAACCTATCCCCTTTTGCCCTGGTTAGGTCTCTCATAAGTGAGGAATTTGTGACTCTTTGGTCTCTGGAAATTAGTTCTGGGTACACTAAAAGTTTGGAATTAGGAAACCTGAAAAAATCCAGGTCTAGGTGTGTCCTATTTTTTGCAATCTTTCTTCCTAGTTGTACCTCACTCAATTTGGAATTGTCAATCAAAAGCAAGAGCAGTTTTAGTGAATTGTACTTAAAACAACACTCAAAACAATTTTAGGATCAGGACACAAGAACTTTGGCTTGTATCTTTGTCTTCAAAAAGGTATTTTTAGCTCAAACTTGAGATTTGAGATGTACTCAAGTATGTTAAGTGAGAAACCCCCACTATGCTGAGGTACATGGATCGTGATTCATGTTCCTTTGTCAAATTTTTTCTCCAAATTTTAACAGTATGTAGACAAGGTCATATGAAGGTTGTGCACGAAGTTTCATCAAATTCTGAGGTTGAGGAACATGGATCGCAATCCATATTCAACCACATCTAGACTTGATCTCTTCATAGCTTGTTGCACTCTATGTCCACAAGATAAATCTCAAATCTTTTGGATTTGGACTTGTTTTGACAGGTCAAATGGCCAACACTCGGTATGCACATCATTTTTCAATCTGTCACCTATTTTAATTTCTTTTGATCCAAATTTGCTCAAGCTCTTTCAAAAGTGGGCTTGGGAATATGTTTCCTTTTGAATGCAGTACTGATCTGGAAAATTTTAGGTCAAGCTATCACCATGGGTACATAGATTGTGATGCATATTTGGAGCCCAAATTGACTTTTCTTGGTACCATCAAAATCAACATGATTAGTAGGTCCTATGGTATCAATTGTTTTTTGAAAATGGACCTTTGGATTGAAAGTTATGTCAATTTTGGCACTTTCTTAGAGTACTTGTTAGTTATGGGCTTTTGGTTTGGTTTTTGATATCCAAATCTAGTTTTCAAAATCCCACTAGACTCCATGTGATGTCCTCTACTATGGTGCAAGTTTGGTATTAGTCTATGAGAGAGGAACATGGATCGTGATCCATGTTCCATTGGGTTAGATTGCATCAAAACTTGGCACACAACTTCCCCTTGATCCATTGATCTCGGCTATATAGTTTTTGTATGATTTGGACTTGTTTAGGTTAGGAAAAAGTCAGTCCCTAAGTCTATTTTAGGATTTTCTCTTTGCACTATTTTTGGCTCTTTTGATCCATGTTTTGGACTTTTTTGAGAATGCTTCTTTGGGGACTTATTTTCACATTAGTCTCTACTATAGGCTGGAAAAGTTTCTATCCAAAAATTCCTCCGAGATACATGGATCATGATTCATGTTCCACCACTTTTGGACTTGATCTTTGTTGTGATGGTAGCTTATGATTTTTGTAGCCCGTTCCACAAAAAAATTCCATTTGGATGATTTCTGTCCAACCAAAACTGACTTCAATAGTCTGCTATGATAGTTTTGACAATGTTCTTTTTTTTGCTCTTTTGACCACTTTTTACAACTTTTTTGCATTTGGTTCTTTTGGAAAAAGTGTTTATCTATGTCTTAGCTACCTACTCCTCAAATCTTAGCTAAATTTTTTGATGTAATACACGGATCGCGATCCATCTTCCATCACATTTGAACATCAACTTTGGCTTGATGATTATTTGCAGTGTTAGTAGTCTACTCCACCACTTCTTTTTGGATTTGGACAACTTTATTCTAGTCAAAGTAATTCTTTTATGTCTACTTTGCGGTTTTTGACTAGTTTTTATATTTGGCTATTTTGACCAACTTTTTTTAGTTTTTTGCTATGGTCCCTTTTGGCAAAGTTGTTCCACTAGGTATCAGAGATATATTTGTCAAAAATCAATCCCAAACGTCATAAGGTACATGTATCACGATCCATGTTTGATAGGAATTTTTAATGAATTTTGTTATGAAGTTCTCTATTTCTTGTATAAGCCGAATCTCACCCCTTTTTTTATTTGCATGCCAAAAAGTTGGAAAACCCTAACTTTTGTGTCTGAAATGCTTGATTTTCTTTTTTCCCTATTAGCCAATTTTGATGTGATTTTTGAATTTCTCTTTCAAGCAAACTTGATGAGAGCGTGTCCCATTGATGCACAGTGTCACTGATCAATTTTTTGCAAAATTGATCTCTGGGGTACATGGATCGCGATTTATGTTCCTCCACAAAATTTGACTAGACTTTCCATATTGCTTTTAGAGAGTCTTCTAATGCCCTTAATCTATAATTTTTTGAATTTGGATCACTTTTTAGCTCTCTACCATCAATTTTTTAAAATTTTAGAGTTTATGATTGTTTCGACCAAAATATGCTTTTCACTCTTTTTCCCCTCGATCTTTTAGCCCAAATTTGATGGTGGTATTTTCTACTTACCCTACTCCTAAGTAATGAAATGAAACATGACATAGAAAACAAACAAAATAGTACAAAATAAAGTCAAAATGAAAACGGAAGAGCACTCTAAAATCATACAAAAAAAATCAAAGAATGAACTGTTTTTGGCTATCTCACTCACAATCCTCTTTACCTCTTGTGGATAGATCTAGCGAGTCCTCGACCTCTAGACTCTACCAAGCATTAAACCCTGTGTCTAGTTGCTTGACTTCTAAGGTGTAAATGGAATGGAGAGACAAATCTTACAAAAAACAACGTTCTAAATACGCACTAGGTCACTCACCATCTAAGAATCATATCCCGACAACAGTGCCAATGTTAGTTGGTGGTTGTGACGAACGTCTGTAGCATAGCAATCTGGCACTAACGTAATGTCAATACTTAGGGAAGTGACTCGGATGGGGCACAAATACTCTTTCAGGTTGTCAATCTCACGATATGAATGTTAATAAGAAAAAACACCAACTAAACAAGAAAATCAATTACTCAATGATTAGGAAAATTTGCCTTTGTCATTTCTCATAGCTCTAGGTCATCACGCCATTTCGGCACTCAAATGGACTCAAAATGCAACACAACTTGAGGAGGAGGTCTAGGACACCTAGAGGCACTATCCTACCAGGTCTGGTTGCAATCCAACAAAGTACCAAAAAATTGCAACACATCAGTCCAAAAAGGTTTCCATATGATCTAAGAACGCTCTCCTATGGTCAAAGCGTCATAAAACAGTGATTTAAGCACTCAAATAGGCAATTAAGGCTCACAAACATGTAATCATAAACCACAACAAAACTAACAATGCTTACACTTGAATGAAAGAGCAAAGCGAGAGGAACACAATGCAAGTTTTGGGACTGAAAATTATTACCCAATCATTGCAAAAGTTGATTACAAGTTGGAGCAACTTCGTAGCTTGAGCGTACATTTTGTAGAGATCCTTCTTCTTTAAAGATAAGCGTGTTTTTCACATTAATGTTATTGACCTTTATACCTAGGGCATTCTAAATGGCCAGTGGCCAGCTTTACAATTATCATGACATCATTACAACACACGGAATCAACTACTACTCTGAAATCAAGCTTTAAACAGAGTATCACTACACTACCTTGGAAAATTAATAGAGTACACATGTGGTGTTCAGCTATGTGTCTGGCCAGGTGGGCGCCTATTCGATCAGTCCCGTAACGCATTCTTTGATAGGGTTTTGGTCCTATTTGCTATGATCCTTTGGGTGAGCGTGTGCTTGTAAATTCCCAAGGGAGCATAGGCTTTTTGGTTGTGGTTTAGTAAGAGTTGGTTTGGTATATGTTTTTGTGCTCAGGTCTAAGTTTGAACGCTCTTGGGCTATATAGCTTTAGAGGTGTCCCACTTTTTCTTTTTCCCAACAACACCAATAAAGACGCATATATCGACACAAAAACTTGCAAAAACATTTTGAGCTGAGAGGGCTAGTAGCTAGTGGTGCATGTACTGCAACACCATAACCAACCCTCTTTGGTCAAAGGAAAGAGTGCAAAAAAACACCCACTACACCTTTATTTTACCTGAAAATTGAATAAATGTGATTACATTCCCATAACAAGATTTTGAAAGTATAACCATGACGAAATTCACAAAACATAACCATAATAGTTCTTGCAAACCATAACCGCCATAAAAATCACAAACCATAAGCATATTCATAACAAAAAATTCTAAACATAACCATCATAAAAATCACAAATGGTAACCATAACAAGACTCACAAACGCTAACCATAACCTTAAGTGGATTCCAAAACCATAACCATAACTTTAAGGGGATTCTAAAACCCTAACCATAATCTTAAGAGGATTCCAAAACCATACTTATTACCATAACCGAAGCTCAAACCATAATCATAACCTTAAACAGATTCCAAAACTATAACCATAACCAAATTCACAAACCTTAACCATAACCTTAAGCGGATTTCAAAAATAAGACCATAACCAAATTCTCAAATCATAACCATAACCATAACCTTAAGTGACTCCATAACCATAACCATAACCTAAAGCGGATTCCAAAACCATAACCATAACCATAACCTAAAGCGGATTCCAAAACCATAACCATAACCTTGAGCGGTTTCCGAAACCATTATCATAACTAGATTCTCAGACCATAATTATAACCACATCCATAATTATAACCTTATCCATAACCTTAAACAGATTTCAAAACCATAACCATAATCATATCCAAAACATTAAGTGGATTCCAAAACGACAACCATAACCAAATTCTCAAACCATAACCATAAGCTTTAGCATATTCCAAAACTATTACATAACAAAATTCTCAAACCATAATCATAACTTTATGTCGTTTTCAAATCCACAATCATAACCATAACCATAACATAATTTCAAAACCATAATCATAACCTAAACATGACTTCAAAACCATAACCGTAACCTGGACATGATTTCAAAACTGAGCAAACATGAATATATCTATAACCATTGACAACATCTAAGAGAAAACATGAACCAAATAGCATAAATATAACTAGAAATATATCAATGAAAAAATATATATAGAGCATACTCATCAAGGTAGTGCCTCCTAGTTGACGGTCTCTCTCAAATTTGAAGCTGGTAGAGAAGAGCTGATAGTCTATGCTTGAATCCATATATCTCTTCTCTATGTGTCTGAGGATATTTCATGGCAAGATCTTGTGATATAAACACTTAACAACAAGATAAAAATTAGAAAAATATATGTACATATGCTATTTAAATAGTACATGACACCTACAAACTCATGTTGAAGAGTCTTGTAACCTCCACTCTCAAGATGAGAAGATCATACAAACTCCAAGCGTACTCTGGCTACATCTCACTGCTGTTGAAACCTGTCTGGATGCTCTTGCACCTCTCACATGATCCCTATCCACTCCTCTACGCCGAACCATGATGGCTTTGGTTCATTATTTTTGTATATATCTCGTGTCTCTGATCAATGATGTGACATTGTCGCAATAGCTACACACATGATCCAATCATTCATGACAAGATCATATACATTTTCTAGATTGTACTCTCTGTGAATGGTATCTATGATGGCAATTGGCAAGATAAATTGAATAAAACTTGTGCCAATAATGAGACTTTAAATCACTTGGTTTGTCATCTTTAGTAAAAGTTGTTTTCAAGCATCGCATGCTCCCCGTAAGGGTTTTGAATGTAGATAATTTCAATTGGGGTTAAGTCGAGTCCACGTCTTTGGAATTTGTCCCACAACTTGCAGGTTGTCTCTTTAAGCCTTGCAATGCCTTTTTTTGGAAATGGTATTCCATAGGATCTTCCCCACATTCTTAAATATATGCAGTGGGTCGAGCATATGATTGATAAGCAAGTCATTCCAATATGGAAGGTCACAAAAAATAGAAAGTATTTTCATCCCACAAGGCATAAGATCTCCCGATTCTTGCCACATATTATCATATATTTGGTCCATGTAGCTCACGTCCTTCTGAAAAGAGTCATTCATGCTCCTCATACACTGTCTTGCCCAAATAATAAAAGTGAATAAATCCAAGTTGAGGACTAACCATAAGTGGCTAGCCCTAAGCATCCTACAATGGCCAAATTGCAAATAACTAACAACTAAGTGGCTAGCCCTAAGTGGCTTACCCTAAGCAGACTGAAAGAGCCCAATCGTTTATCCTCACCGGCTAATCCTAAGCGGATTACTAAGATGGCTAAACTAATGCAACACTAATTGAAGCCTAATCAAAAGCCGCTAGTCCTAAGAATCTTGAAACAACCAAGTTACAAAGATTTGGAACCTAATCGGCTAGCCCTAAGCGACCAAACACGTCTAGTCCCAAGCACCTTTACAAGGCCAACTTTTAGTAGCCAACAAAGCAGACGTTTCTTTATCTAAGTAGCTACCTTAAGCAACTAAAACAACCCAACCACTTACCCTAAGCGGTTAGTAAAATGGATAAAGTAATGTGACACTAAAGTGATTTAGAGCGGCCAATCAAGATCCACTAATCCTAGGCGGCTTGAAATAGCCAAATTACAAAGAACTAGAACCTAACCAACTAACCCTAAGCAACCAAACAAGTCCAACCCTAAGCACCTTTATAAGGCCAACTCTTAGCAATCGGCAAAGAAAATATGAGTTTACACTAAGGAGATTGAAACAACCCAGCCACTTACCCTATAGGGACGGTTAAAATGGCTAACGTAATGTGACACTAAGCTTATTTAGAGCGGCCAAATCAAAAGCCGCTAGCCCTAAGCGGCCTAAAATAGTCAAATTGCAAATAATTAGAACCTAAGTAGCTAGCCTTGAGCAGATTGTAACATCCCATCTCTCTTTACAAGGACAACTACGAGTGGCCAGCATACCAACATTGCTTTACCTGAAGCAATATAATCTGCATCGTCAACTGCTATCGGCTAACCCAAAAGCTGCTTTACCTAAGCAATGTAGCATTGACCACCAATTATTAGCAACCATATCAAAAGCTGTTAACCCTAATAATCTAACCTAAATGTATTAAGACAACCAAACCATGAAATATCAAACCTAAACCTCACACTATTTAACTTAAACCTAAATCTACTAACCTAACACACTAATCCTAATAATTCAATGTAGATGTATTAAGACGACTAAATGTATGAAGATAATCAAATGTAATTAGAACCTAACACTAAAAGGTAGCTAAAACATTCTCATTTACTACAACACCTACGACATGGCATAATTGAAAAGTTCAATATAATATATTAATTTTCAAATAAAATTACATAGAGAAACTAATTATAAATTGATCTAAATCTTATCACCAAATTTCATTATGTTTATTTGTGAATGATAGTATTTAATAAAAATTTAAAAAGAAAAATTTTATATTTTTTTAAAAATATATTTTGATTTAAAAATGTGTGTAGTGTGTTTAATTATGTGTAAATTTATGTGTTTTCTTTTATTTATTTGCGTGTTTATATACATGTATGTGATGTTGAGCTTATATGTGAAGCTACTCAATATATGGTTTCTCTATATATGGCACCCAGGTCCCCTCTATATATACATAATCTCATGTGTGTATTCTACCACTTTGGGGTTCTATTTCTGTGCTCTGTCTTTCTCTGTCAAAATGGTATCAAAGCAGGACGTTTTTGTTTTTAATTTTTATGCTAATTAAAAACGATTTTGTAGAAACTACTTGCTTGGTTCACTGAAATCAATGTGGTCTACAACTTTGCAGAAGGAAGTTTTTTCAAATTCTATACCGATTTTGAGTTATCGTTCGCGGACTATGTACATACCTGAAAAGTAACTTTCATTTTTTGTTTTTGATTTTTTTGATAATTAAAAATAATTTTGCAAATACTACTCATGAGAGGCACTGGGATCAATGTGGTCTACAAATTTGCAGAAAAGAGTTTTTTCAAAGTTTGCATAGATTTTGAGTTATCGTTCGCGGACTGCGTACATACGTGGAAAGCAACTTTCATTTTATGTTTTTTGTTTTTTCTCATAATTGAAAATGATTTTGCAGAAACTACTAGCATAAGGCACCAGAATCAATGTGATCTACAACTTTGCAGAAGAAAGTTTTTTCAAATTCTGCACCGTTTTCTATTTATCGTTCGCAGACTGCGTACATGCCTGAAAAGCAACTTCGATTTTTGTTTTTGATTTTCTCCTGATTGAAAATGATTTTGCAGAAACTAGCTACCTTAGGCATCGTAATCGATGTCGTCTACAACTTTGCAGAAGAAAGTTTTTCCAAATTCTACACCCATTTTGAGTTATTGTGGGCGGATTGCGTACATGTCTGAAAAGAAACTTTCGCTTTTTGTTTTTGATTTTTCTCCTAATTGAGAACGATTTTGCAAAAACAGCCGGCGAAGACACTGAAATCGATGTGGTCTATAACTTTGCAAAAGAAAGTTTTTTTTCAAATTCTGCACTGATTTTGAGTTATCGTTGGCGGACTGCGTACATGCCTGAAAAGCAACTTTCGTTTTTTGTTTTTTGATTTTTCTCTTAATTGAGAACGATTTTATAGAAATTATTCACTTGAGCCATCGGAATCGATGTAGTCTACAACTTTGCAGAAGAAAGTTTCTCTAAATTCTGCACCGATTTTGAGTTATTGTCTCGGATTGTGAATATGTTTGAAAAGCAAAATTTTACTTTTTGCTTTTGATTTTTCTCATAATTGAAAACTTCTCAATTATACTTTTTCTTCATCAATCATGTATTTGTTACTGACGTAACTTTACTGCAGAAGCCAGTTACATATCATTCCGATTCAGTCGAGCCGTTGATGATCGTCCAAATTCTATTGAGCTACTGTTGGTACATGATCTTTTGTTATATTTGATATACTCGTTCATTGATTCTCGTATAATTATTCTTCTAGAGATATAGTTTATGTCATTTTATTGATAATTTCTCGTTGATACCATAATGATTTTGATGGTACCATGATGATGTTTTGTTAGTACTTTGGTCATGGTGAATTTCGTTGAAACCGTGATGATATTTATTGATACCATGGTTATTCTCGGTGATGCCATGATGATATTTCGTTGATACCATGGTTATTCTCGATTATACCATGATGATATTTCGTTGATTCCATGGTGATTTTTGTTGATACCATGATGATGTTTTGTTGATACCATGGTTACTCTCGGTGATACCATGATGTTGTTTCCTTGATACCATGGTTATTCTCGGTAATGCAATGATGTTGTTTTGTTGATACAATGATTATTCTTGGTGATATCATGATCTTGTTTTGTTGATACCATGGTTATTCTCAGTGATACCATGATGTTTTGTCATTGATACCATGGTTATTCTCGGTGATATCATGATGTTGTTTCGTTGATACCATGGTTATTCTCGGTGATACCATGATGTTGTTTCTTTGATATAATGATTATTCTATGATGCTTTTCGTTGATACCATGATGATTTATTCAATTTTATTGATACATTGATGATATTTTGTTAATACTTTGATGATACTCATTGATATCACTACGTTGATAAATGTCGTTTTATGTAGTATATACACATGTCATTTGCATCACGTATCATGCATCTTGTACTTTTTATGTTCATACTTTATGTCCACATATGTTGTCGTACGTATATATGTCGTCAAAAGAGTGGCATCGCGAACCATCTCTTATGGCATTCTGAATGTAATTATTTCACTAACGATGCTAATAATTTTCATGACTATGTTTTTTGAGTCTATGATCTATGTAGGATTGATCAAAGAATTTATTTCATGAAGACAAACTTCGTGACAATAAAAGATTTATGAAGACATGTTTGGTGATGCCATATTGATGACAACATGAAGATATGTTTGGTGATGCGACAGTGATGACAAGCTACAATTCACGGAGACACTTCTGATTACGAGCTAATCAATAGCCTTTACACCTCTTTATTGAACCTTTGTATTCATTATTGTATTTGATAGGATAGGAGTAATGTAACTCCTCATAAAACATTCATTGTAAAAGGAGTGACGTAGCTCCTCATAAAATATTCATTGTAAAAGGAGTGATGTAGCTCCTCATGAACATTTGTATATTCAATGATTTTTATAATATAACGGTGGGTGTATATAGAGCTGTGGGTTTTTCCCTTGATCCCCCAAGGGTTTTTTCATCCACAGTTAGGGACCCTTATTTGCACGGAGGTGTTGAGCTTATATGTGAAGCTACTCAATATATGGCTTCTCTATATATGGCACGCAGGTCCCCTCTATATATACATCATCTCATGTGTGTATTCTACACACTTTGGGGTTCTATTTTTGTGCTCTCTCTTTCTCTCTCAACATGTAATTATGTGTGTGTGTGTGTGTGTGTATGTGTGTGTGTGTGTGCAAGAGAAAAAAATGATAGGACACTCACATGTGGCCTATGTGAGCACAAAACACTTGAGAGAATGCCATCGAATCTGCAAAAATAATGCACACACACTATGTCATACACGCACACACAAACAAGGAAATCTACCATAAATCTCAAAAAGAATCTTACCTTGTTGACGTAAGGGATTGTGTGACTGGATTTCCTAAGCCCGACAAGCCCCACAACAATAGATCTGAAACAAGTGAGAAGGAGGAGAGCAAGATTATTTTGGAAAATAGGATGAGAATGTAGAAGAGAACCTAAAAAAGAAAAAATTAAAAAAAGACAAAGTCTCCCCCTCGATTTAGCAATGCATATAGCAACGTCCACCACGGACATCAGTAACTTTGGTATCGGTATTGAATTGATGTTTTGGAGTGTGTGTCAAAAAACCATTTTGTCTTTTACTGCTACTTTTCAAAATTTATGTCGTAATTTTTATTCACGTGCTTTGCAATTTGTTGTTAAATAGTATGTTTCATTTTCTTTTGATTTCCCAAAAGATCAAAGAAACTAAAAGTAAGAAATTGGGCATTTTACACCCTCTCCTTTTCTTGAAAAACCTTGGAAACACATTTCTCACTCTTTGATCACAAGAATGATATGATTTGTATTGTTTGATTGTTTTTCTAAAAGAGAATACTTTTTCTTATGCAAGAAAACCCTCATGGTACATCAAGATGCACTTCTCTTTCTTAAAGTTATCTTTTCTCATAATGGTTTGCCGAAAGTCTGAATGAATATCTGATAGGAGAGATTCCAAGTTTTTATAGTACTTTTGATCTACAATTTTTGGAAATCTTGGCACTACTCTTGATCTTTTTTTTGCATTCCATCCTCAGTCTAATGGTAAAAAAAAATCACTAGTCGTACCATTGTTAATTTATTTAAAGCTTATGTTTCTTCTAAACCAAAGAAATGGGATGATTACCTACGTATTTTACAGTTTTCTTATAACAATACCACTAACTTTGCTACCAGTAAATCTCCATTTGAGATTGTTTAGGGTCACTCTCTTCTTAATCCTGCTTCATCTCTTTCTAGCATTATGCCCACTATGGATACTTTTACTACAAATTTTCATGATATTTATGCAAGTGCTCATTCTAATATTAAGTATTAACAAGAGCTTTACACTAAGCATGCTAATAAGCACCACAAAACACATTATTTTAACACTAGGTTGGTAATGGGACACTTTTATGTCATGTTAAGTGACCATTTTCCTTGAATTATGTCAAGAGTTTCAAAATGGATTTTGAGGTGCTATCTGTCTAGAAAGTTGTCTCATGAGCTGAAAAAAAACTCGACATTTTTTTGGAATATCAATTCCATCTTTAACCTTGTCCTTGCACAACATTTCACAACCTAAACTGTGTGAAAAAACGGGTCCTGTTTTTGGCTTTTTTCAACTTTTTGCAACTATACCACTCTAGAATTCATGTTTGTGAGGTCTATAATGCTAGAGAACTATCTTTAGTAGTCCTCAACATGTCCTGATGCTTCTAGGGAGAAATAAATGTTAAAGTTGTAAGTTATGACCAAATTACAAAAATTGTCAAATCCTGTTTTTTAGCCAATTTTAGCTCTTCTATGATTTTTTTGGTGGCTTTCATGATATCCAAATGCAGTTTTGATTTTCTATGTCGCATATTGTAACATAAAGCTAATATTCCTTGAGTTTTGGGGCACCTAATAGCCTATTTTGCATAGTAGACAACGACGGTTGATTTTTTCAATTATAGAAAAAAACGAAACATTCTAATATATCAAGTATAGATTTTTTTGTAAAGAATGAGGATGCAAGAGAGCTACACAAGACAAGCACAAAGCACATAGAGATGGAAAGCTTCTTCTTCTTCTTCACAGAAAAGAGAGTACAAAATGACTAAGTGCTAAAGCTGAAAAGTAGCACATATGTACATGCGGTCACTAAGTGTGAACTCGCTAGAAGCGTACTAGGTTGGCACTATAAGTGTAGTCCAGCTGTAGAATCACTGGCAAAGATCCTCCGTGTCGGTCACCTAACGTGCCAGTGAGTAAATGCCGTAAGCGGCCAAGACCCGTAGTGGATGCCAGCTCAAGGTGTAGAGCTCGACATCTCAACACTCCCCCTCGAGCTCTGCATGTCGCAGAGTCCAAGCATAGTCTGGAAACGTCGAAGCTTCTCAGCTCCGAGGGCCTTGGTAAAGATATCCGCTATCTGCTCCTCTGTGCTGACGTAGACCAAGTCGATGTCGCCCGCCAACACTCGCTCTCGAACGTAGTGGTAATGGACCTCTATGTGTTTGGTCCTAGCATGGAACACTGGGTTCCTAGCCAACTGCATGCTGCTGAGGTTGTCACAATGAATGACAATCTGCTGGTCCACCTGCACTCCCAAGTCCTCAAGTAATGTGCGTAGCCAAGCTACCTCGCATGCCGCAACTGCTGCACCTCTGTACTCGGCCTCTGTGCTCGATAAAGCAACCGTAGGCTGCTTTTTGCTGCTCCAAGTAACAGCAGCACTCCCAAAAGAGAACATGAAGCCACTCGTAGATCTCCTATCAACAATGCTACCTGCCCAATCTGCATCTGTATACCCATACAATGCTAATGGTGCATCTGCTGCATAGAACAATGCGTAGTCAAGAGTCCCTTGCACATACCTAAGTGTGCGTCGTACTCCATCCAAATGTGGCTTCCTCGGAAGCTGCATGAACTGACTCTCCAAGCCTACTGTGTAGCTCAAGTCTGGCCTTGTGATAGTCAAGTAGATTAAACTACCCACCATCTTCCTGTACATATTGACATCCTCAACAACATCACCCTTCTCTGCACTCAGCTTTGCATTCACATCCAAGGGAATGAAAATCGGCTTACAATCAGCCATACCATACTTTGACAACATGTCCAAAGCATATTGTCTCTGTGACAGCCATACACCCTCTGAAGTCCTGATCACCTCAATGCCAAGAAAGTAGCGCAAATCGCCCAAATCTTTCATTTCAAACTCCTGTTTGAGAAGACCCTTCACATGGTCAATCTCCATAGCATTGTCACCAATAATAATAAGGTCATCTACATATATGGTAATGACCACAATCCCCACATCACTCTCACGTACATAGAGTGAATGATCAGCATGAGCTCTCCTAAAACCAATACTGACAAGATACTTGGCAATCCTGTCATACCATGCTCTAGAGCCCTGCTTCAAACCATACAAAGCTTTGAGAAGTCTGCATACATAATTTGGGTAACCTGGATCGACATAACCAGGTGGCTGATCCATATACACTTCCTCTTGCAACTCACCATTCAAGAAGGCATTCTTTACATCCATTTGATGCATAATCCATCCTCTAGATGCAGCCACTGCTATGACAGCTCTCACAGTCGTCATCTTTGCCACTGGAGCAAAGGTCTCCTCATAGTCTATGCCATACGTCTGTGCATAACCCTTTGCGACCAGCCTTGCCTTGTGACGCTCAATGTTACCATCAGCCTTATGCTTGGTTTTATACACCCATTTACAGCCAATAGCTTTCTTGCCACTTGGCAATGGCACCAACTCCCATGTGTCATTTGCTTCCAATGCAGCCATCTCTTCATTCATTGCATCATCCCAATGCACATTTCCAACTGCATCCTCAAAACATGTGGGCTCCACATCCTGTATCACCTTAGCCATGTAGGCTTGGTGATGCGCTAGATACCCATCATAAGTCAATTTCTGAACTGGATTTCTGACTCTATTAGATCTGCGCGGTCCTTGGTCACTCCTTTGCCCTCTAGCATCTTCTTGTACTTTCCTTACACCAGGTGTCCTGACAGCCGGAATTCCAAATTCCTCATCAAGACTTTGTTCAGAACCATCTGAATCCATGTCTACATGTGAAAAACCTGATGATGCATCAACCATAAAGGGAGGTTCATCAACCTTTTCCTTTCCTTTTTGTGATACATTCCCTGTACCTGTTGGTGGAGTAACCTGCATACGTAGTCTACCATTCCATGGTTTCTCAACAGAGCCACGAGAAGAGGACTCTTGTGGTCCACTCAAAACCTGTGACTGTGGCCTCAAATTTTGTACAACCACATCATCTTTTACATCAGCCCCAATAGTGCCATGTGCATTACTGTACCAGCTGCTCATCTCATCAAAGACTACATCTCTGCTCACTCGTAATTCTCGTGTAGTAGGATTGTAGCACCTGTACCCCTTTTGTTCAAGGGAATATCCCACAAGAATACATTTCTCTGCTTTAGGATCCAATTTCCTACGCAACTCATCTGGTACATGCACGTAAGCTATGCAGCCAAACACTTTCAAGTGTGCCAAATCAGGCTTTGTACCTGTAAACTTTTCCTCAGGTGTTACATCATGCACCGCAGCTGTAGGTGTCCTGTTCATAATGTACACAGCTGTATTTACAGCTTCAACCCAGAAATGATGAGGCATGTTCTTCTCATTCATCAATGCACGTGCAACCTCTGCAATGTGCCTGTTTTTCCTTTCTGCGACCCCATTCTGCTGTGGAGTATATCTGCATGTAAACTGCCTGTGTATACCATGCATTCGCAGAAAATCTGAAAAATCATTGGAGAAGTACTCTCCCCCTCCATCTGACCTCAATGTCTTGATTTGCATATCTGTCTCCTTCTCAATCATGACTTTGAAGTCTTGAAAGTGACCAAACACTTCACTTTTGTTACGCATGAAGTAGACCCATACTTTCCTTGTATGGTCATCAATGAAAGAGACATAATACCTGCAACCATGTATACTTGCAGTATCGGTTGGACCCCAAACATCTGTGTGCACCACCTCAAGTGGCCTTTTACATACATTGCGCTCATGTGGAAATGAGCCCTTTGACTGTTTTCCAAACTGGCATGCTGCACACACTTTATGCATACCATCCACCTTGAATTTGGGCAAACCTTTTACAATCTGTTTTGATTGCATGCTGCGCAATCTCTGCTCATTGACATGGCCAATGCGTTTGTGCCAAATTTCAACATCAGCCACAACACCTGTGCCCTGTGCAAATAATGCAGCTTTTACCTCAGGCATGTCTACATTCAGCGTAAACATTCTGCCCACACATTTGCCCTCTGTGATCAGCTTACAACCATTCTGGAAATCTTCTACATAACAGCCATTTGGATTGAAGCGAACCTGCAAACCCTGCTCAACCATTTGTCCAACAGAAACAAGATTCTTTGTAATGTTTGGGACATGAAGTACATCTGCTAAGTACTTTGATTTCCCACTCTTCGTATTTAGAGGTATGTCCCCTACATGAGCAATGGGGTGAGCTGTGTCATCTCCTGTCTGCACATAGCCTGACACATCTGGTTTGCGCATATCTCTAAACCACTCTCCACGAGACGTCATGTGATTAGAGGCACCTGAATCCACATACCAAACATCATCTTGGGTGGAATTCTCTGCAGTCATTGTATTCATTACATGCTGCATAACAAACATGCGCTCGTTTTTGCTGTCATCTGCATCTCTGCTAGTAGATGCATAGTTGCCCTGTTCTCTCTTTCTACTTGCTTTTCCCTTTGGACAGTCACATGACATGTGACCTCTTTCACCACAAGTCCAACATTCTCTACTATCTGGAGTATGTTGTTGCCTGCTTGATCCTGCACCACGACCTCTTTGACTCCCCCTGCCTTGAGACTGGTTTCCCCTGCCACCTGTATTGTTTTGATTTGATTGACCTTCTAGAAATTGGCCCCTGCAACCCCTTGGGCCTCGACCACAACCTCTACCTCTACCTCTGTTGGAGTTAGAATAGAAGGCCTGTTCAGAATTATTTCTGCCATGAGAAGAAGATGTGTCAAGGTTCTTCTCCTCAAGAATAAGCATAGAAATCAAATCTTGGAACACGGGGATGTCGTCTCTTGTATTCATGGAAGACCTAAAATGTACATACTCATCTCCTAGACCATCCAAGCATGCACGGACAATGTCATCGTCTTCCACTGAGACTTTAATAGATCCAAGAGCCTCAATGATACTCTTGATCTTCAAGGCATAATCATTGATTGAGAGGTTGTTCCTCTTAACCTGATTTAGCTCCGACTTTAGTTGAAGCTTCCTGGCCTTGGTGTTCACCTCGAACACTCTGCCTAAGTTTCTCCATGCAATGGCGGGGGTTTCAGCATCCTGTAGATAGCCCATCATGCCATCTGTGATGCTCATAGACAGCCAATACATCACTTTGCTCTGGCCTTGTTGCCAGTCCCTCAAAGCTTTCCTTTGTTCTGCTGTAGCATTTGCCTCGGGAATCTCTGGTTCCTTTTCATTGTCTCCTTCTACATAGTCCCAATAACCTTTTCCTTTTAGGAAATTTGTTATTCTGAACTTCCATGCAGGGTAGTTATTTTTCTCAAGCTTCTCAGTAACAATCTGACTGAAACTGTCAGACATCTTGAAGCACTAAGACAAAATAGCTGCAATCTGTAAAAACCTGCAAATCTGCTGAACCTGCTATCGTGATTCCTGTAACGCTTTCTACACTCAACTAGTGTCCACAATCAAGCGTTTCACAACCACTGTACTTGTACAGTAAATCTCTGTATACTGCACTTTGGAGACCTGTTCAAAAACTCGGCATCTGGTCGTGGATTGCGAACGAAGGGATTGTGATGCTCTTGCTCTCTTAGCCTCTCTTGCCTGCACCAGGCTCTGATACCATGTAAAGAATGAGGATGCAAGAGAGCTACACAAGACAAGCACAAAGCACACAGAGATGGAAGCTTCTTCTTCTTCTTCACAGAAAAGAGAGTACAAAATGACTAAGTGCTAAAGCTGAAAAGTAGCACATATGTACATGCGGTCACTAAGTGTGAACTCGCTAGAAGCGTACTAGGCTGGCACTATAAGTGTAGTCCAGCTGTAGAATCACTGGCAAAGATCCTCCGTGTCGGTCACCTAACGCGCCAGTGAGTAAATGTCGTAAGCGACCAAGACCCGTAGTGGATGTCAGCTCAAGGTGTAGAGCTCGACATCTCAACATTTTTCAATATTGTTAGTTTCTTGTGACAACTACGTGCATTTTGTAGGTAGTAACCATATCTAGGCATAAGGATCAAATTTGGCTAGATATTGAATAGTTTCTATGGGATTCTACAACTCATAATGTTGAACCCAGTTTTTTCATGTTTATTGTATTTAGCACTTCATCTTTGTCCCCAAGATTCCCCTTGGTAAAAGATGTATTATTCTTTTGACATGCTCCATGGCTCCTTATGAACCTAAAGAACAATAGGGAACTAAGAAAACATGCATATATTATTTGTATTGAGCGTGGCTATAGAAACTTTGATGATAGGTTTGAAGAATGGTAAAAATTCAACTTTTTTGTACCTATTTCTTTTGGCAAAACAAAAAATAGTGAGTGAGAAGCAATCATATGTTCTGATCACCAACCCATTGAAGTTAACTAGGGAATTTATCTCAAGTCCTACAAAAATCCCTAATCTTATTTTTATACAACAAAACGTAAGAAATGACTGTTTTGATGAAAATGTACTGGTCCATCAACTTTGGAGGCTTGGTGTGACCAAAAGATGAGAAATTTTACAAGTTTATTATTTTTTCCATGTATAGTAGACCTTGAACTATAACCTCATCAAAGGATTTTACAAAATGAGTGGATCTACTATGGTTTTGGAGGTTTTTTTCAAAACCCTGAAAGGACACTTTTATGTCCTGTTAGGTTACCAACCTAGTGTTAAGGAACGTGATTATGTTATGCTTCAAATAAAAAGTAACAAAGTTAAAAGTGTTGACACAAATGTTTTTATGAAGATTTCTCCCCATTTTTGTGGTCCACTTAAGATTTATTTTGTAATGAATAACATTTCATTACATTCAAAAATATATTCACACTGGGCTGTTCGCATTGCATTTCACATTAGTCTCTTATGACCCTTTTGAGGATCCCTACCTACACATCAAATGTATGAGGATCCATCTTGTCAACTATGGGGAGTTTTCACAATGCCGTGTGCAAGCCATAGGGGCTACAAAGTATACAACCTGTATACACACACACAAGTTGTACTACAGATGATGTGTCACTCACCTCCCGACTACTTCTGTTGAGGGAATCTTGTGCATGCTGAGAGGAAGAAGTTTCCACAATTTCCATCCTCCTCACTGTCCACATACTCCCTCTACTTGATCACCTCTCTCTCTCTCTCTCTCTCTCTCTCTCTCTCTCTCTCTCTCTCTCTCTCTCTCTCTCTCTCTCTCTCTCTCACACACACACACACACACACACACACACACACACACACACACACACACACGCACACACAAATAGATAGAACAAGAAGATAAGGCAAGAAAAAGGTTTGTACATTCAAAATGATTCAAAAGACTAGTCTTATAACCTTATCTATGGGTTGGGTCCGTCCCTTTCACATACATGCACCCACATTCAGCCAACTGGCACTAAACAAGTCTGGTGTGTAGTCTAATACGCCTCCTATCAACAACTACTAGCCTTAGACTATAGACCTACGGGATCTACAAGCGGAACCCATGAATGAATACAAATAATAATAATAATAATAATGATACACAAAGTTAACATGCCCCCCTTCCTGAGGTAAATTCTATCCTTGAAATTAACAAAGAGCACCATATTAGAGAGTTTGAGACTTTAGAGAAAAATTGGGAGTCACAAATGTCTTGAAGATTTGACCATATGGACAAATCTCAAATCTTTTTAACCGCTCAAAGCCTTCCAGAAGGTAATACTTGAAATTGTCTTCTGTGACTTGCTTTCAAAACTTTGGCTAAGATGTGACCATGTGGTCAAATCTCAAGCTTGTGTTGAAAGTGGGAATGAGGATATTTCTAAATTCACTAATATAGTGTTGAAGGTATATCTAAAAAATGAGAACTCCATGGATCCACTCAGATGGGTCTTGTAGAAGCTAAACATCTTGATGAGAGTAGTGTCCCATGGTTGTGTCCACAGTCAAGAAGTTTAACACTACAAGAAGTTGCACTTGTCCTCAACTAGAACACAATCTTAATCTTTAGCCGATTTTCTTTTCATTGGTTTCCAATTGTGTAATTTTGGTGAGTCATTTTGACACTCTTACCCTCCCCAAGCTCATTACAATAGTCATACTTCCTTTATAATACTTAAGCTAAATATCAAGAGGGATTAGGCTCACTAGAAAGCACTGACACACTACACACAATGTTTCATAATATCAATTTAAGAGCCTACAGTAACCACGGAGAATTAGGAAGGCATCTCCTATGGTATTAATAGAAGATCTCTGACACTCTACCTTGGTCAAACTAGTCAGACTAGCTTAGCCATAATTATTGATTAATAAGCCTAAACAAGAGACTATGATGTAAAATTATATTGAATCCATGTCTAATACTAAGAAAATGTGTGAAATACTTGGCTGCCAATCATGATTAAGACAAACAAACATGAATGTTAAAAAAGACAACTAGCGAAGAGAATGGACAAGAAACACCTATTTTACTAGCCATTGTTCTCAATATGATGATTGGACTTGACAAGAATTGCATGATGTTTGAAGCTAAGCTATGACAATATGTTCTTATACACACTAACAAACAATAGAAAATACCTCTAGGAGGAACATCAATAGGATGAGGCATCAACCCTTATTGAGCAAAACTAAAACAAAATAAAGAACCCTAGCCTATCTATTTTCACCACCCTAGAGGGTCAAGGAAGCAGGATATTCTATAGGTTGGTTTTTTGTCCTAAGGCTAGGCCTCTATCCTCACCATCAAGATAGACATATTCATCCTCGATGAGACCATAGTCTTCCGTGGTGTCATCTACTGGTTCTTCTTCATATTCTTATGCATGTAGGCTAATCAAGAATAATACCCTCCGTGGATAGTCATTTTGTGAAAAGGAGTATGCATTGCCAACAAGACAATATCTTCTATTGCATAGGGATCACTCATGGTCAATAGGCTCATTAGCCATTCTAACTCCTCAAAAATTTTCTCACATGTTGGACTACATACTAGGTCCTGTTCTGAGGTAAGTACAGGGTAGATAATGTAAAACACTTTAGAAAGATAAAGAGGATAAGGCATTCATCCAATGTAGGGTGGATGACTCTAGAGAACTAGCCATATTTGTAGACATAGATAGATTTTGGTTATTTTGAAAATAACGTAAAGGTTGTGTCACTATGCATGATGTGTCATTGTGAGTTTTTGTTTATGGACCCGATTTTGTAGGTTCCCATATTTTCGTTTGGTATCTCTTTCTCTTTTACTTTTTTATTTTTTTAAAAAAAACTTTTGGGTCGTTTGTGTACGGCTATACATATATACCTTCCCTGATATTTGGAAGCTAAGAGGTCAAGGAGGAAGGTTAAGAGGGAAGTAAGTGAATGATGGATGTGACTAAACAATCCCCCCTTACTTGGGTAGATCATGATTTTTGGAAAGACATCGTCACCTTTTGGAATTAATTCTTGTTCCAAGTCATAATGGGTGAAAACTTTGACCAATATTCTTCTATCACCCTAGGTGGTTTGTCGAGCTGCAAGGGTGGAAAGGTACTTTCCCATGATCTTACTTGAAACATTGCTTTAGGTGATGAATTTACAATGGGAGGTGCTAGTTCTTTTTTGTTTCTGTAGATATTTGCAATGGTAGGTGGAGGTTGTGTAGAACCTTGTAATTTTATTGATGAACTACATGAATAGCTAGAAGCTTCATTTGAGTTTCCTATTCCTGAGCTATGTCGAACAAATTGTTCTTGCTTTGGTACCCAAACTAGATTTGGAACAAGTGTGTAGTATTCCATGATCTTTCCTATTCCTGAGCTATGTGGAACAATTTTTTCTTGATTTGATACCCAAACTAGCTCTCAAACAAGTGTGTATTATTCCATGATATTTCCCTTTTTGTGGTCTTCAATCAACTTTCAAGTTACCAGATTTGGCTCAAATGGATTTGTAGGTGACAAGGAAGAACACAATGTACGTTAGATACCCACATTTGATCATTTCCATCATAGTAGCCTTGGGATTTTAATAGTCATTTAAGAATCCAACATAGCATACCCTTGCGTTTCTTGGGGCAAGTGAAATGTCTCTTGCGAGGCTTCTATTCAAACAAGATTGAAAATCAAAACAAGTGGTCATTAATGAAGCTTTAAGGACCCATTTGTATGTTCCCCTTGTCAAAACACGCTGGTTCATGGGTGCCATATTCTCTATTTAAGGCATGGAAGCTGAAATTTTAGAGGTTTGTGCTACATATAAGGATGCTTTAACCTTTTAGATCTGCAATGTTTTGTTCTATGATTTCTCAAGAGGCAATAACTCACAGCCTATTTCTTGAGGGGTAGGGCTGAGAGTTGGTTATTGTGTTGTGATACTCATGGTTTCCCAATTGATCCTACATTTATTTGTAGACATCCATGTGTACCCTAGGTTTATGTTAACCTCCATAGTGCTAGTAGGCATGGCCAAAAATCTTTGAACCACAGTCCCATTTTCATAAATGACAAGAGTGTGTAGGATTCCAAAAATATTGTTCTTCTTCTTATTGAAACCCTTGACTTGGATTTTACTTGTGGATAAGGGTGGTTTTTGTAGCTGACACCACACTCCATAGGATAAGAAATTATGTTGAGCTCATGTGTCCAATAATGCATTATATAGCACTTTCCTGAAGGATCTATTCAACTCTATTGGGTAACATAGAGGCAATTTAGAGTCTGTAGAATCGTCATTTGCTTCGCTTGGAATGTATGTGTAGCACCCAGATTGGCTTGTTGTTGGCATCTAATATGTTTTTGTTTCTCTCGAGCTTTAATCCTTGCTTGAATCTTTTTTAACTCAACTTGTTCTTTTGTTACTTTGTTTTGATGGATGGCACGTAATTCCTCTTGGCTTACGGGATCATAGTATGTTTTGAATTTACTCCCATTGAGGAATCCAATGGTTTCAACTCCGTCTAGAATCTCCACACAAAGGGTATCTTGTGGGGTAATTTCACATACTCTATATGGACCTTTGGTAGTGTATTTCAAATTTTTCTTCTTGTTACACACTCCGTACATAGCAAATTTATCACCAACTTTGATGTCCTTGTTCTTTGAATGGCGATCAAACCACTTCTTTCTCCTATCTTTCTCCACAAGGGCATTCTGCACAGCCACCTACCTCTCTTCCTCTAGCCTTTTGATATATAAACACTTGACTAATGGGTTGCAGCTTACTATCCCAACCTTCCTAAGAAGCTACTTGAAGACTAGAGATGATGAATACACATGACATTACTGCTTCTTGATTATACACCGTTTTAAATGATGTGTGATCAATGGCCACTTTATAAGCATTACGATAAGCCCATGGAGTTGGTGTAAGCTTCAAGTTCCAATATGTACGATGAGCCTCTACCATCTTAGTTAAGATAGAAATTAGAGTCTTGTTGGTACTCTCAATTTAGCGATTTGATTGTGGATACTAAGGTGTACATTTATAGTGGGATATCATGAATTTTGAGGTGAGTTCTTTCATCACTTCATTAATAAAATGGGTACCATTGTCACTCACAATTCAAGGGGACATATGAATCATGTAATAACGATTTCAAAGAGGAATTTAGCCGTTTTCTTTATTTCGGTCTTGCGTGTAGCTTTAGATTCAACCCATTTTGTCACATAGTCAGTTAGCCATGATGATATATTGGGATTGAGTATTATGGGCTACCAGAGTAATTGGCCCTACAAAATCTTAGCTCCACTTTTCAAATGGTTGGGTCACCTTAATAGGATGTAGAGGCATCTTATCTTTTCTTTGTTTTTTTGCATAACGTTGTCATTCATCACATCCTTTCATAAGGAATGATGCATCCCCAAATAATGTGGGCCACTAATACCCCAATTGGAATACCTTTCTAGCAATTAATTCTCCTAGAAAGTGACCACCAACTACACCCATGTGTACTTCTTGCAAAATGTACAAATATCCTCAGGGGAACAACGTCTAAGAATGTTAGCTTTTTCTTGTTTATAGAGAGTTTTGACAATCAAGCAATAAGGTTCACATTCCTTGATTAAACTTGGAGGTAAATCCTTTCCAAGCTCTTTGGGGGGAAACCCGTTAACAAAAAGTTTGTCAATCTTTGCACTCCCTTCAAGCATTATCTCAACTATAAATAGGGAAGTGTAGAAAAATTAATTATCAACTCCAATAGGGGCTTCACCATTAGGTATGCGAGACAAATGATCTTGCATAACATGTTTCTTGTCAAGTCTTACAACAACAATGACATCAAACTCGAGAAAAAATTTTAACAACAATCGTGTAATTCTTCCTGTGGAACATGTCTTGTTTACTAGATACAACAAAGCTTGATGATCTACGTAAAACACAAACTTGGTAGCAAGAAGGTAATATCAAAATTTCTTTACAGCATAAATCATTGCTAAATCTTCTCACTTTGTAGTGGTGTAGTTCATCTCGACATCATTTAATTGGCAACTTGCAAAGATAATAGAGTAGTCTAATTTATGTTCTCTTGGTTGAGTTAGAACACACCCAATAGAAAAATTTAATGCATCAATATTCACATGGATTGTTACTTCCAGTCGAGCACTTGTTTTTAGGGCATATTTTAATAACTCATAAGCATGGTCACACTTTTTGGGTAGTGAAACTCGATAAAAATATTGTAAAATGGATGAGCTATCTTTGCAAAGTTTAAATGAAACCACTAATAATAAACCAGCATGGCCCATGAATCTTTGAACTCCCTTATAGTTTGTAGGTGGTGAAAAATTGGCAATGGCTTTAATTTTGGTTTCTCTATGGAAATAACATTCTCGGACACTATATGCCCTAAAATGACTCCATGCTTAGCCAAAAATTGACATTTGAAAGGGTTCAATGAGATGCAATACAATATGCACATTTCAAACACATTTTGTAAACATGATAGATGCTTCTCCCAAGAGGAATAAACAGAAAGATCGTCTAGAAAAGCTTCACAAAACTCCCTTAAATATTCTTTGAACGTAGTGTTTAATAACCACTAGAATGTAGAAGGGGCATTTGTCAAGCCAAAGGCCATAATACAAAATGCAAACACTCCAAATTTGATTATAAAAGCAGTTTTAGCTTGGGGGATAATGATCTCTCCTAGTGGTTGCATTAACCTTCTTGAGGTCCACACATACTCCGAGTTTCCCATTCTTTTTTGGCACAATGACTAATGGAGAAACCCATTCCAAGTGCTCAATAGGGTATATGAATCAACATTGGAATCTCTTCTTGAACACCTTTTGCATACTTAGGGTTCATTGGGTAGGGTAATTGCTAGGATGGTTTAGCAATGCTAATCATGGGAATTGTGTATTGTACAATGGTGTTCACACACAAGAGAGATTATAGAGTAGAGAGAGAGCACACACGATATACATGGTTCACCCAATGTGGGCTACGTCTGTGGGAAAGGAGACACTCACAATGGCTTTATTACTTCAAACTAGAAGTAGGTTACAAAGGCATTATACCCTTAATGGAGCTCCCACCTTGCTTCACTCTCACCACCTCACATACACCTTGTTTCATCAATTTTACAATGCATTTTGTGTGTAGAAGATGCCTCCTTTTATAGGCCAAAACGGTTGCCCTCTCTCATGAGAGGCAGTCGTGTGTAATCAACCTTGTGTAGACAAGTCCGAGTTGAATTCTCCCATGCGCCCACATTTGGCAACCCTTGAAAAGACAAGTCCACCTAGAAATTGTCCACAGACATTGAATTTGGCCATCGGCCAAAGACCTCCAGCTATCAGCCACTGGCCATTGACTACCAACCACTAGCCAACCGAACAATCATTTCTTGACCACTTTCCATGTCGTCCACTAATATCATTCGGAAAAACAAGGAACATTCCAGCGTGGATTTTTCATTTTCAGGCTTGTGATTTTTCTTACGCAAGATGGCTTTTCTTCATAATGGGAGCCTTACAAATGTACATTTTTTAGACTAAAAGGTACAAGGGGTAAATCAGGCTCCATACTTAACACACAAAAGGTGGACACCCTTCATATGATGATATGTTCAAGAAAATATATCCTTGAATTCTTTGAGAATCTCTTTAATTACAGGCTCTTCAGTCTTAGTAAGGTCTTGGGCCATGAAAAGAGTTTTGGACTCGTCACATGGGTCTGCTAATTCTATTTCCTTAACTGTAAGACCTAGGGAAAGCTAGACATAGGATCCTCCTCCCAACCCCCCATAATATAGACAGGCTCCTAGTCCCTTGCCCTAGACAGATCCCCTGTCCACACTGTCTAGCCCGGCCCCTGGCCAAAGTCCATGACCACCCTAGTCCTTAGGTTTGACCCTTATCTTGACATTACTCCCCCCTTAAGGAAGAGTTTTTTTCCTTGAAAACACAAGTAGTAATATCTTCTTAAGAATACGGATGTTTTCCTTATTGATGTCCCATACATGGGCTAGTTGTCTGTATGTCCAGTAATTGGTGCAGTGAGGAGGTTCAATGAAACCAAGAGCAATATCTTGATTTTCAACATTGTAGTCCTTTTGCAACCACTTGTATCGAATTGGTAACTCAATTTTTAACTTACTTAAGTACTTAAAAGGAGTAACCACAACTAAGAGTTATCCAAAGGCATAACCAATTTTCAGATCTTCTGAAGGTACTGGAATAATGCAAGAAAACCTTGGCGTAACTTCCCATGCAGTTGTGAGCCATATTTCCTACTCAGGTGAGTATCTTGAAAAGTTCATAGCTAGTGAGGGATAGAATAGGGAATGTCCTCTTGTCAAACTTCTGAATAGTTTGAAACACAAAGAACTACATGTTCATCCCTAATGAAGGTTACTTGCCAACATACTGTGTCAGCACGCCTCGTAAGCCCTTGACTTATGAAACTATTGAAACAATATCCAACCCCACCACAACAGGTGTTCAAAGTTGAAAAACCTTACTTAAGCAAATTCTAGAATAGGGAGAAAATCATCTATTCAGAAATGCATTGTGCTAATGTATGCTCTTAGCAGATCCTTTAGCAAAAGAAATACTTGTACGCTTCCCATCTAACCCGAGATGAATAGCATCAGTAAGAGTGAGGTGCTTTTCCCCAACCACTTACAGAAAGTCTTCCATGACTGTTGATAAACTAGGACTCAATCATTGAGTATCCAGCCATATATTTGATATGGACTGGAGACAACCAACTAGGTTGAAAGCGGGTTGGACTGGAGAATCTTATAGGGTTTAGACCATCCAACCACAGATACACATCCTGAGCCAGTACCTGGTATGGCAGGGTGTAAACTCATAATAAATCTACAGTAGAGATTGCACTTGTAATACAAACAAGGTGTAGAAAGAATAAAGTCCATGAATTTGCATGCTGCTTCAAATAAATCAGTGTTAAACACTAGGGCCCATAACACTTGGCGTGCATGCATTTAACACAAATATATCCGAACCGCAATTTCATGATGAGACTTTCCATGATACGTACGTAAAAGTCTTGCAACAAAAGTTGGACCGTAATAGAATGTGACAACCCGGTCACACCTAGGTACAAACCATGAGACATTATCATGAACATAGCATAGTTTTCTATATGTAGAAACGACCCTCCGTTAAGGTGGTTTTACAGCACTTGTAATCACAAGTATGTACTTAGTACCCGACAATTTTTGGCCCCACTGAAATTGTTTCTGATACAGTGTGCTCCAAATGGTCTAATAAACGGATGCGACCAACACATAGGGACTTTGTCGTGACACATCATTAAAAATGGGGCACCAATGTCAGTCCCAGAGAATCATATTCTCCACATGTGGAATATGTTCTCAAATAAGGATGTCAGGAGAAGTGACATCCTTCAAGTACTAGCTATACTTGTGTGTGGAGGTAATTGCAAACACTCCGCGACAAGAGCAAGAGGGACCCTCATTATCTTGCTCCACATTGGCTAAACCGAACTCCTTGAGTTCCTAGACCATGTTGTATCCCATATGACAACATGTGCCAAATTGCACCCTACAAGTAGGTTCGTAACAGCATAAGGCAAAAAGATAGATTGGACACTTGGCCCAAAATACTGTGTGCCGACATGCCCTTCGCATGGCTATGTAACATTCAAGCATACTTATAGGTCTTGAAAAACTATGCAAAGCATACTAAAAATGGAATAACACCAAATCAATAGATGTGTACCTGGAAATTTGAACGTAATGTTCACCTACCTGTATTCAAGTGGAGAGGAGTACATCTCCTACCTAGAAAAAAACAAACAACATTGCACTGGGAACCCTGGGTGTTGCCTTTGTAATCCAAGCCCATGGATTAGAATCTATGTAGTCAAACCCCTTGGTAATCTACTCTTTGTAGAAACTGCTCAACTAGCAGGTAACAGTCACCAGCATAGTCAACCGTGTATAGAATGATTGGAATAAATTGACTTTTTTGAATTCGTCCGCTACCGCATGCTATATTGCGGGCTTCTTCCCTTGAAAGTATAACAATAATAGATCCTCAATGCCTATGGGCAGATGTAGCAATCACTGGCCGGGTCCTATCCCAAAACATTATGTCCATAGGAAATTTGTAGTGCTATAGAGGGAGCCAGATATCCGCACATGTGAAATGGATAGCTCTTATGGACATCCATGCTGTCTCAACCTATTGCTACGTCTATACTCTGTGGTAGAGATCAGCTGATGGGAGTTTAAGGTTATCTAAAACTCAACTCAAGCACCATACTGAAAACATGCAGTGCAAAGTGATTCTCTAAACATCCATAATGACAGGACTCTTCCTTGTCAATTAACGTCAATGTGTACTCCACTGGGTAGAGCTGTTCGATCTTGAGAAAAATCATCCAAGGAATACCAACAAGTGGGTCTTACCCTAGATTTAACAATGGCTCTTAGCCAGCATGTGTGGCTCATAGCCCTCATGGAAACTAGTGTTCAATCGTCAAACCGATGAAGACTAATGTGGATGGAATCTTGCCCAATTTCTAGCTGAGAGTTAGAGTATCTTGGTTCAGGAGGACTCACTAGTGAAACATGTAGCAAAAGATTCTTAGAAAGTATGCAGTATTCTTTGAGAGAAATAAGAAAGAGAGAGAAAGAGAGCATGCTGGGCTGAGGAACTTTCCTTAAGTTACTGCCTTGTATGTTTTGCGCCCATGCTTGTGTGCATGTTATGCATAGCGTGCTGCTTATCCTATAAGCATGCAGTAATCTGGCTTCGAGAGATGTAACAGAAAACACAAGTCACACCTTGCTACCATTATCGTGTAGGGAATCGTGACTATACGAAAATGACTTAAATATGGCTTATCATTGACCCTTGGTCCTGGCCCTTTTACTGACTTATCTGGACACCATTTGGACTTAATGATAGCACGTTTTCTTTGAATTAAGTCCAAGTTTTAGGTTCTTTTTTGTGGTGTTGTGTTTGGAGAGCAACCTAAACAATCCAACATGATTCATAACTAATATTGTCCTTGACAGAGTGACTGTGTGAGAGCGTACTGTATACCAACTGGGTAACATGCCTGGCATACAAAAGTGGAAGCCCGTGGCTACCATAAAACTTAATACCATAAATGCCTTGCACTGATTGGATTGGTAGTGATTCGATGAAATAAATTTAGAAACCGTGTTGCACGTGAAATTGGTTAAGCATTTTGCGGTTCACAACAAATCATATTGTGACATGTATACCCTATTGCATAGATATTGTATGCATCTTATAATGTTGTTGGTGGATTTTATACGCCGAGATGATGAAACAGGTCGTACCAAAAATGATTATTTTAGAAAAGAAATTGGTGCATAACACTACTCAATGCCAAAAAATGGACGACACTCTGAAAATCCACATGCATGTATGGAGACATATAACTACTGTGCCCTGCACCAAAACTGGAGTTTATGTTTATAACTACTGTGCCTTGCACCAAAACTGGAGTTTATGTCGAATCGCCAACTAATGCATCATGTTGACGTTGTCGGACATGTGGACACTGCTTTTTCTAATGCGTTCCTAAGCAAATAAAGCATAATTTTTTACTTTTTGCACGTTGAAAGTCGGAGTGTGATAGTCGCTTCCTGACCACGTTGGTCGTGGCCAGATTTGTTCCTACAACCGAATTATTTTGGACATGTTAGATCTCTTTGGTCATAATTGGTGGATTGACAACCCTTTGGGTTGCTGGCAAGTGGGAGGCTGATTCTGGTAGCATTTTGTAAATTAATTGTGTGAGATTTTCCACTTGTGTAACCAATATTTGGACCCGTACAGCTAACTTGCAAAATCGGACATCAAAAGTTCACCAGTCTTGTCGAGTGACAAACTCCTGGGCATCGGGCAAGTTACTGTCATCTTCTAGAATATCAAACACGCTATGAGGGGGAGGGGACAGAGATAGATCACCCGGGTTTGCATCATCCATCCCTGTTGCCACGAAGGCACTCTCCGTGAGAGTATTCGGCCCCACGACATGTTCAGCTACATATAGAGACACTATATATAGCTCAATATGTTGAGCTATATATAGTGTCTCTATATATAGCTCAACACGACATCCACAGGTGGAGCCGATTCCAGGTATTCGAAGTCAAACATATGTTGAGCATCAATTTTCATACTCATGGTGAAATGCGTTGTACGAAATAAAGAGAAAACAATACCTTGGAGCACCGAAAATTTTGTAGCCATATCGAACGCAGAAACTGTAGAAAGCAAAGGCCAGTAATTAACCATGTTAATTTTGCCTACAGTCGTAAAATAGGTGAATTCCAAGCCGCAGTAGAATTCGTGAAGAGTGAAAATTGCCGAGGAACTTCAAATCATCAACGAAGGTTGATGCGATGCTACAATTCTTCAATATGGAAGAAGGAACGAGAAATTGACTTTTTTGAAGTTCGTAGCTCGGTGGCAAGATTATGTTGCCCTTGCTATACCATGATTAATTGGAAAAATTCTACAGCTTATTGATTCTGCACCTATTGAACGGGATGTTGTGAATTGAGTCCCGTGCCCCCTTGTTATATGCTAAGATTACTTTGGCTTGTATGGGTGTATGCCGGGGTGGGCATGCACCCTATTGCAAAAAAAAATTCCCAAGGGTTTATACCTTAGGGCAGTGTGTGAAAAATCCAAGCCCACAATGGCGATGAAGTTCTATTGCAGGGCCGCCAAGAGGCGACGAGGTTCATAGAGTGGCTTGACGTGCTCGGTTGCGCCCGCCACAGAGACGTATTCTCCTCAACACGGAATCACGTGTAGTTCAAGGACAAAACCATTCAGTTTCGTGCAGGTGTTGCAGTCACCCTCCCTCCTCGCAAGCGGGGTTGCCCACCCCCGAGCTCTGTCGATTTTCCTATGTAGAGAAGCGTCACACCTCATGCACATGCAAGCTAAAGATAGAGGCGGCTCTCCATGCATGTGTGTCCCCCAAAAAAGAGTGGCTCTGATACCATTGTAAGAACCAGGGAAATCTAGACATAGGATCCTCCTCCCAACCCCCCATAATATAGGCGGTCTCCTAGCCCCTTGCCCTAGACAGATCCCCTGTCCACACTGTCTAGCCCGGCCCCTGGCCAAAGTCCATGACCACCCTAGTCCTTAGGTTTGACCCTTGTCCTGATATTAACTACCTCCAGACCATCATAGACTGCATTACTTCCATCGATACGTGTTCTTTGGCCTTTGTGTACACAACCTTACGCTCCTCCGTGGTACAGGATTTAAAATGCTCAAGTGCAGGGTATAAGTCCATGGGACCCGGTTGTGCTATGGATTATGATTACACTTTTGTTTCCTTTTGCTATTGAGCTAACTCCCAATTCTGGCGTCTCCTTACAGTACGACTTAACTTTGTCTTTTCTGAAATCTTTGATTGTGCAACATCAAAGGGTTGTGGGCTATACCACGTGACACTCTAAAGATATTATCCTCAATTATCTATCAACTCTCACTGATGAGCATCATATGGACCCATATAACTAAGCCATTCTACAATGGACTTCTTTTCTTTTATCCTAGCACGTACCATTCACTCGATATCATCACCTCTTATATCTTTTACTCCTCTTGTATAATTTTTTATTTTGTGTTTTTATCGGCATGAAATTACTGAATTTGTCCTCTTTAATCTAGAATACATTGTCATATGACGTGATACTTGGCCTTGAGGGTTTTGTTTCTTGACTTGAGCTAATATGCAAGTCAGATTCCCTTTCAAGATCAGAAACAATTTTGATAGCAATTCAATCTCTAAGTCACATTGATCACAATCTTTCAAGGCACTAGTAGCTTGGATTCCATTTAGGTCTTCACTATTCGTATCCTCGAAAGACATATGCATTGCACTTAACATATTCATTGATGCAACCTGTAGTATTTATTCACCCTCAGGTGCTACCCATGTTGTTCCTCTATTTTCCCAAGTGCCTATGGTTACTGCAAGGTGTACCCAATCAATGTTTTCTGACTCAGTCATTCCATGTAGGACATCCATCTAAGGAGATTCTCCCCCAATATGTGTGTCCCCTTTACATGTATAACAATACTTTAATGGAGCTAAGTGAATTTCGGTGTTTGATGAATTACCAATTATAAACCTACTCCCTAAAGGGTTCACTTGACCACTTCTAAGATCAACTCGGATGATGGAGTTTTGGAAATGTAAGTAGAAGTGATTTCTAGATAAATCATGCATCATTTTTGCTCCCACATCAAAGGACACCCTAAGATCATCTCAAATGACATAGCATGCTTGGAGAAGTCCATAACAATGAAGGTATGCCTTACCTTGTGTCATAATAATCAATATCTAATTCTCCTAAATGATTTTCTCATATTAAAGTGATCATTTAATGTGGGGAAGGCCAAGGGAGAAAAAGCTAGAATATTGGTTAAGCTAGCAGACAAGCCACAGTAGGGATCCAAAGGAGGGAAAATAGGCATCCAAAGGGGGGGCCATCTGCAAAAGATCCATGTGCAACAATGGGCTAAAAAGACCCTAAGGTTCAGCCCATTAAGACTTCCAAAATGCTAAGGTTCCAAAATTCAAAGGTTGTGTCCAAAGGTCAACCCTAGGGAAAATTGGATGCTTTGTGTGTGCCCTAAAAGTCTTTGCACATCCCTACATGGGAGGGGGCGAGCCCTAAAGGTAGGGGATAAGAGAGAAAGCCACACACACACACACAGGCTCCCTTTACACAAAGGGAATGAGGGACACATGTCAGCTCCCTAGGCCAGATGCCCACAAGGTGTGCCCAATTTCTATTGGATGACCCTTGAAGTGGACCAATGAGAATTAAGCTAGAGTAAATCTAGTTTAATTAATTTAAAAACATTTAATAAAATAAACCAATGAGAATTAAGTCTCCTAGAAGACTATTGGGCAGTCTCCCAAGGGGTCCAATGAGCATTCAGGAGCCCCATGGCTTGCCTGATTCCTATTGGCCAGGAGGCAAAGGGGTCCAATGAGAGTTTAGTTTAATTATTTAATTACCTAAAGCTCTCACAAAAGGGGAAAGGGGGACACATGTCAGAAGGCTATCACTTATGCTGCTTAATTGTCATTGGCTTGACTTGGGGAGGGCCAATGAGGCTTTAGCAAGAGGGCTCCCCCAAGAGAGAGAGGGGGCTGATTTTTGCAAGGCATTATCACACACGCACTCACACAAGCTCATGGTGAAGAAAGAGAAGACTATCTCTTCCCAAGCTTTAATGGAGAACTCATCACCTACTCCAAGCTTGTGAGATAGAAGCCTACATCAACACTCTCTTGGCATGTGGCCAACCAAGAGCCAAGCTTCAATGCATGATCATCTCCTCTACCAAGCTAATTAATAAGCTAAGCTATGCTACATATGAGTGATTATGTGAGGAGATGTACATCTTTCTCGTAAGATACTCCTTCTTCCTCTCAATCTACTCTCATACCCTGCTAGCTCTAACCATCTTCGAAGGTGTGTGAGGTCTTGGGTCTGAGAACGGGGATAATTCAAGTTGTGTTTGTTAAGTGTTTTGCTTAGTGCATGAAGTTTCCATCTTCATTGCACTAGCTAGTCTTGAAGGAACACAAAGAATTGTATTGTACAATGTCTCTCTTGATGGGAGAAACCATAATACAAAGCCTTTTGGAGGGGGGACCGGCTCCACGAAAATCCGGTCCTCAGCTGTTGTCAATAGCTTAATTTCTCTCTCTTTTGAAAGTATTGTCGATGCTATCTAACTAGGTGTTATGCTTTTTGTCGCTCTCTCCACCCAAGCACTCTTGTAATTCTCATTAGGAGTCTATTCTAATGAAATGCCCACTATGTTCATGCTAATTTCCGCTACACATAAGTTATTAGGCCATTAAATGTTACATTGGTATCAGAGCTCAAGGTTTCTCTTTTCTTGCTCAAGAAGGGAGGTCCTCAAGCTAGCTACAAATGGTTGGTATTATTAATTGCCTGTGAGTAAGTAGAATAGGGATTTTTCAGCCTTGCAGTGCGCCTGCCCTCGTGCAGTTAACAGGGCATCACCGTCGAGAGCTATGGTCTTAATAGTGGAGTCCTACGGGGCTTGCCTATGGCTTAACCACTATTGAGCTATAAGAAGCTTGACAGGAGCCGGTGCTATTTTGGTGTCGAAAGACCCTCTCTTCTTTTCCTTGCAATTAATGGTATTCGAGCCGTGGGTACAGTAGCTTGAGTGCTTTTTCTAAAGGGGTAAAGAGGAGTAGCAACTAGGGCTTGAAGTGCCAAAGTACACCTAAAAAGTTTATACCTAAAAGTTGTTAGAATGGCTGACAATAGTAAAGAGAGTGAAATTAATGTTGATAACTTTGATTTTGCTCATGAGCAAGCTACTAATGATGCTTCAATGCTTGTTAACTATCTTGTTTCTAGGCTTCAACAAGCCATGGGCAATCCATCTCTCCAAAGTGAAGTGCAACGGCAGCTCCGTGCTCACGGGATTCTCCAAGCTCATCACCATGACGAGAGAACACCTAGGAAGCCTCCTTGTGAGACTACCAAAAGAGGTCTCTCTCCGATTCGGGAAGAAGAAGAGAATCCATATGAAGGGCTCAAGAATTTACTTCTTGATGAGGCATCTCCTTCCCAAAGGAGAACTCAAGAGCCTCCACCCAAGGAACAAGAAAGAAGTGAGTCTCCCGCCACCTCGACGGAGATGGCTCCACGAAGACGGCGGGCTAAACGCTCTCCATCACCACCAAAGCGGAGAAGACCATCACACTCTTCTCCACGCCATAATTCAAAGAGGGATGATAAAAATCAAGAGAAGAAAAAGGCAAGAAAGAGGACACCCTCTTCTCCATCTTCTTCATCCTCTTCCTCTTATGAAAGCTATGGTGAAGACGACAAAGATCAAGACGAGAAAAAGGTGAGAAAGAGGTCACCCTCTTCTCCACCTTCTTCAAATTCTTCACCTTCTGAAGAAAGTGATGGTGCAACCTTTGAACCATCAAAAAGAAGAGGCCATAGGAAATCCTATGCCGCATGGAAGAGGTCATCCAAGTTGAAGAAATTCAAAGAGGGAGGGAAGAGCATCTCTTTCCTTACCTATGATGGTACCTTTGGTGCTACGGACAAAGTCTTGGCCTTTATCCAACAATTCAATGCGGCGTTTGGAGATGAGGGCTTCACGGAGTCCTCTAAGCTACGCCATGTAGCTATGCACTTTCAAAAGTCTGCCAGACAATGGTGGTCTAGCCTACGAGCCAACGGTGAAGCTCCACGAACATGGAAAGCTTTAAGAGCTTCCATTATGAAGCAGTTTTTGGCCACCGGTGCCAAAGACAAAGTACTCACCGAATGGCGAAGCTTAAAGCTCTCTCCTAATGAATCTATCCACAAATATGTACATAAGTTTTGGGACCTAGAACTCAAAGCCACTGTCTTCAAAAAGTTGGATTTTGGAGAGCAAAAGCAACAATTTTGTGCGGGCTTAACCGAAGAAATGGCGGAGTATGTCAACTCCCAAAGACCACGTACCATATCGGCGGTAATACACCACACTATGGTCGCCTCTCGAATCAATTTCCAAACGGGGGCAAAAAGAAATAATAAGCCCCCGGAAAACAAGGGTTCCAATGAGCCTAAGGGGAAGGACAATGTCCAAAAGTCTCCTAAGGGCAACTCCAACAAAGCTAAAGAGAAGGGAGTTTACAAAGGTAAGAATAAACTCTCTCCTGAAGAGCTTGAGCGTTATCGTAAGGATAACTGGTGTTTCAGGTGCAGTGAACAAGGGCATGCGTACCACGCTTGTCCCCAAAAGAACAACCGCCAAGATTCTCCTAGAGCTTCCTTGGTTGAAATCCAAGAGGAGGAGACTCACCAAACTCACCACAAAGGATCTCCTCTATGCCATGTTTGGGAAAAGGTAAGAGAACATGATGCTTTTATTCTCTTTGACCCTGGTTCTACTCACAATTTTATATCTATAGAGTTATCCACCAAGCTAGGAATACAATACTACAAGATGGGAGATGTCCTACCCGCAGACAGTGCCTTCAAGGGGCAAGAAGCTTCAGTCACTCCCTTAATCGGGAAATTGAGGCTTCATGTCCAAGGCTATGTGGACAAAGAGGACTTCTTTATCTCTCCTCTCAAGCATGAGGATGTAATCCTAGGGGCACCATGGTTTTGACCGCCTGGCTGCCGATGTTAAATTTCCTGAAAGGAGAATCTCCTTTAAGTTCAGGGAAAAAGACATGTATATAGATGCTAAGGAAATGAGTAACACCATTCCCATTGTACATACACCAGCTTTTAACAAGTCAATAAAGCGCTCTATTTCCGTGTACATGATTTTTGTTAAAGACTCTCAAAATGAACCTAATGCTTTAGCAAAAGAAAATAAAAGCAACCAAAAGGAATTAGAGTTATCCAATTTTCTCAAGGGGTTTCAAGATGTTTTTATTGACGACATTCCTTGTGAGCTACCTCCTAAACGAGGTAATGATGACCATGCAATTGAACATCTTCCAGGAAGTTCACCGCCTAATAAACCTCCTTATAGAGTTTCTCAAGCTCAACAAGAGGAGATTATGCGGCAAGTGCATGAGTTAGTTGAGAAGGGTATGGTTAGGCCAAGCTCATCTCCATTTTGCTCACCTGTGCTATTAGTGCAATAGAAAGATGGCACATATCGTATGTGTGTCGACTATAGAGCACTAAATAGGATCACTATCAAGAATAGGTTTCCCGTTCCACGGGTAGAAGGCCTATTTGATAAGCTACAAGGATCGACCTACTTCAGTAGGGTTGACCTAAAAAGTGGCTATCATCAAATAAGGATAGTTGATCAAGACATTGTAAAGACTGCATTTCGTACTACATTTGGTCTTTACGAATACATTGTCATGCCTTTTGGCTTGACCAATGCACTAGCCACATTCAACCGCTTGATGGAGAAGATTTTCAGGCCTCATCGAACCTTCACTGGAGTGTTCTTTGATGATATTATCATCTACTCTAATTCATTGGAGGAACACAAGAAACACCTCCAGGTAATATTTCAAGTTTTAAGAGAGAATAAACTTTATGTTAATCGAAAGAAAAGTGAATTTTTCTTGCAAGAGATTCAGTATTTAGGTCACATTATCTCTCAAGATGGCATCCAAATGGATCCATCCAAGTTAGAGGTAATAAAAGGATGGCCTAAACCAAGGAATCTTCATGAACTAAGAAGCTTCATAGGTATGTGTGCATACTATAGACGCTTCATAGAAAAGTTCTCACAAATTGCGGGACCATTACATGACCTAACAAAGAAAAGCGTTAGGTATACATGGTCTGCTAAGGAGAACAATGCTTTCGAAAAGCTTAAAGAAAAGCTTATCTCTCAACCTGTGCTTACACTACTGGATCTCTCAAAACCATTTGAGGTCCAATGCGATGCTTGTGGTGATTTCCTTGGAGCTGTTTTGCTCCAACAAGGACACGCCATAGGCTATGAGAGTCGAAGGCTCGACCCTGTTAAGAAAGCTCTAGGCATATACAAAAAGGAACTCCTTGCAGTTCTACATGCCTTAGACTCATGGAAGCACTATTTTTTGGGGACTCCTTTCATTCTGCGAATGGATCACCAAAGTCTTAAGTACTTCATGACGCAGACCAAGATCTCCGACAAACAAATGAGGTGGGCAAATTTCCTTTCGCAATTTCATTTTCATATTGCTCACATTGCTGGCAAGCATAATCAAGTAGCTGATGCACTCTCGAGACGGCCGAGAGTGAATGCGGTTTCCATAGCAACTCACAATGATCTATCTTCAATGATAGATGAGTATGCTATTGATCCCGATTTTAGAGATGTGATTTCAGCCCTTGCATTAGGGAAGAAAGAAGAACCATTTACTTTACAAGATGGTTATCTTCTCTATGGCAATGGACTATGCATTACTAACTCACTACATGAGAAAGTAATGTATGAATCTCATGCTCCACCTTATGCGGGGCATAGAGGGATTCAGTCTACCTTAAAGGGAATTGAAACATATTTCTATTGGCCTACCATGAAAGTGAACATACAAGAGTATGTTTCCAAATGTGTGGTATGCCAAAAGACAAAATTTGATAGAGGGAAGCAACTTGGATTGCTTCAACCCTTGCCAATCCCTAATTCACCATGGGAGAGCATATCCATGGATTTTATCTTTGGATTTCCTAAGTCTATCCATGGGAATACGGGAATATGGACGATAATAGACAGGTTTAGTAAACAAGCTCATTTTATACCTGTCAAAAAGACTACAAAGCCCATCAAATGGCAACCCTCTTTATTTCACAAATTTTCAAGTACCATGGCTTGCCCATGTCCATAGTGTCTGATAGAGATCCTAGAATGACCAGTAATTTCTGGAATGGTCTCTTTGAGAATTTAGGAACAAGGCTAAACTTCTCTTCGGCCTATCATCCACAAACTGATGGCCAAAGTGAAATAGCTAACCTAACCATTCTCGATCTACTAAAAGCCTATGTAACGGAAGTAGATCACAGATCCCAATGGGAGAAGTACTTACCCTTAGTGAAGTATGCTTACAATAACACTGTACATACTTCCACGGGAAAAGCACCTTTCGAGGTAATTGAGGGAAGATCAAAAAGTCCCTTGCTACTTAAGGTACATGGGAAGATCTTCGCTGCAGATGAGTATAGCCGAGACCTACAAGAATCTTTTCAAAAGATTAAGGATGCTATCTCTATCTCACAGCAAAGGAAAAATGATGCTGCTGACAAGCACAGAAGGGCCCAAGCCTTTAAAGAAAAGGATTGGGTCTTGTTAAAGTTTCCCAAGGCTCGATTAAGGCACACAACGGGCAAGAATCCTACGGGTCACCAAAAGTACTATGCTAAACTAGCAAAAAGGTACTATGGTCCCTTTCAGATTCTTAGGCCAATCAATGAGATGGCCTATCAACTCATGTTGCCCAATCAATGGCTCATACACAATGCTTTTCATGCTTTTCAAGAACCAACTATTGAAGACCCACCGGAGATCGAGGACCAAGAAGAGGTGCTGCAGCCCGAGTCCATTCTCCGACATGAAGACAAGGTACTAAGAGGCGGTAAGACTATCCGACGATATCTTATTAAGTTTAAGAATTATCCTTTTGAAGATGCTAGATGGATGCAAGGCATACAATTAAAGGATAACCTAAACCTTGTCAATGCTTACAATGCTTCCCAAGAGTAAGCAAATGTACAAAATGTTAAAAATGAACAAAATTTTTGTCTTATAAGACTCTCTTTTTCTTTATTTGTGCACAAAAATGAAGTAGTATGCATGCTTAGCTCAAGTTTGCGGAGACAACGTCTCCCAAACACCAAGTAGAGCTTGTCACTCTACTATGGAAGACTGATAGGACTAATGTGCAGACATGCTTGCTGCAGCCTCAGGCTCTCAAGCGCCAAATGGACTAGTCATCCATTGTGGAATGATGTCGTAGGGTAACATAGGGATCCTCTACCCGCTAAGAAAAGGACTCATGAACATGCTTTATCTTCTCTACACCATAGTCGAGGACAACTATGATTTCAAGAGAGAGGTAATGTCATAATAATCAATATCTAATTCTCCTAAATGGTTTTCTCATATTAAACTGATCATTTAATGTGGGGAAGGCCAGGGGAGAAAAAGCTAGAATATTGGTTAAGCTAGCAGACCGGCCACAGTAGGGATCCAAAGGAGGGAAAATAGGGATCCAAAGGGGGGACCATTTGCAAAAGATCCATGTGCAACAATGGGCTAAAAAGACCCTAAGGTTCAGCCCATTAAGACTTCCAAAATGCTAAGGTTCCAAAATTCAAAGGTTGTGTCCAAAGGTCAACCCTAGGGAAAATTGGATGCTTTGTGTGTGCCCTAAAATTCTTTGCACATCCCTACATGGGAGGGGTCAAGCCCTAAAGGTAGGGGATGAGAGAGAAAGCCACACACACACACACACACACACACACACACACACACAGGCTCCCTTTACACAAAGGGAATGAGGGACACATGTCAGCTCCCTAGGCCAGATGCCCACAAGGTGTGCCCAATTTCTATTGGATGACCCTTGAAGTGGACCAATGAGAATTAAGCTAGACTAAATCTAGTTTAATTAATTTAAAAACATTTAATAAAAGAAACCAATGAGAATTAAGTCTCCTAGAAGACTATTGGGCAGTCTCCCAAGGGGTCCAATGAGCATTCAGGAGCCCCATGGCTTGCCTGATTCCTATTGGCCAGGAGGCAAAGGGGTCCAATGAGAGTTTAGTTTAATTATTTAAATACCTAAAGCTCTCACAAAAGGGGAAAGGGGGACACATGTCAGAAGGCTATCACTTATGCTGCTTAATTGTAATTGGCTTGACTTGGGGAGGGCCAATGAGGCTTCAACAAGAGCAATTAGCAAGAGGGCTCGCCCAAGAGAGAGAGGGGGCTGATTTTTGCAAGGCATTATCACACACACACTCACACAAGCTCATGGTGAAGAAAGAGAAGACTATCTCTTCCCAAGCTTTATTTAGAACTCATCACCTACTCCAAGCTTGTGAGATAGAAGCCTACATCAACACTCTCTTGGCATGTGGATGCAAATCCAACCAAGAGCCAAGCTTCAATGCATGCTCATCTCCTCTACCAAGCTAATTACTAAGCTAAGCTATGCTACATATGAGTGATTATGTGAGGAGATGTACATCTTTCTCGTAAGATACTCCTTCTTCCTCTCAATCTACTCTCATACCCTGCTAGCTCTCACCATCTTCGAAGGTGTGTGAGGTCTTGGGTCTGAGAACGGGGATAATTCAAGTTGTGTTTGTTAAGTGTTTTGCTTAGTGCATGAAGTTTCCATCTTCATTGCACTAGCTAGTCTTGAAGGAACACAAAGAATTGTATTGTACAATGTCTCTCTTGATGGGAGAAACCATAATACAAAGCCTTTTGGAGGGGGGACCGGCTCCATGAAAATCCGGTCCTCAACTGTTGTCAATAGCTTAATTTCTCTCTCTTTTGAAAGTATTGTCGATGCTATCTAACTAGCTGTTATGTTTTTTGTTGCTCTCTCCACCCAAGCACTCTTGTAATTCTCATTAGGAATCTATTCTAATGAAATGCCCACTATGTTCATGCTAATTTCCGCTACACATAAGTTATTAGGCCATTAAATGTTACACCTTGTGTCCAAGAACCTTGATCTTGAGATCTTCCAACATTCCAATAGGTGTAACGATAGATCCATTGGACATTTTTACCACTATGTTCGTGACTTAAAGATTAGGTTTTCCCATGGATTCCCACTAGCTTTTTCTTACAACTCTCATTCATGCACCACCATTAAGGATTTTTTTCATAATTAATCCTTTAATAGTGATTGGTAGGGTTGCATTAGATTCATCATTTTCAAAGTATTTCCCCAACTTGCTAACATGTATTCCAACAATTGAGCTTTCATCTAGTTTGGGTTGTGGGTCAAGCATTCCTCCTCAATTGGAATTTGTAGATTGACTTTTAGTTCTCCATTGAGAAATGCCCAAAGAGCTAGGAATAACTCTAGATCCTTATACAATTTAGACATCATTGTGGTTTTGACTTTAAAAGCCAAGAAATTCATTGATTTGGCAATGTTCAAGGACACTTTATGATATTCTAGTCCATGACCTAAGGCTAGTGAAGATGGGATTTTCATTTCTTTGATGGCATTAGGTATTCCCTCACTAAATATTCTTTCAATCAAGAAAGGTGTATGCCAACTTTTTGATGTTTTGATCTCACTTGCTTCCTAGATGATACTAGGTGTGGCCAATGGGTTGGGATCTCCATGAGACTGCGATTGTGTGGAGAACTCTATATCCAATAATCCTAATCCACCTAGGGTCTGGGACAGATCCTCTTTGGGTCTCCTCTACCAAATTCCCTAAATGGTTAACTCGCTCAATCTCCTGTACAACGTTTGGGTAGGTCCCAATTTTCTTTGTGGTTTCCTTGGGTTTGGTCATTATGGCTTCTCTGCGAAGCTCTCGCTTGATTTGGTTAGCCTTGAAGACATTCGTTGCATCATCGGTGGTATGGGAGTGGTTTCCTTATTTCTTCCCCTAATTGTCTCTTTGCTTGATTTCCTCTTGTGATGGTCCTCACCGGCTTTTTCTCTTATGTTGGTAGTTTTATACTCCATGGTTTTACACAATCATCTTTAGGATCATTCATATACATGGGATCATTACCAGTCCCTGTATTGGTCTTTGAGCTAGGGCTTGAGTTTGTAGCTTTTAGTGATCTCTTCCTTTGGTTTTTCTTCTTTCTTGCTCGATCAATTCATACAGCATCTCTCTCTTCGAGGATGTAATTTTGGTTTTGGATCATTGATCATGAAACTACATTCATTGGTACTATAATTGTAGTTTGTGGTGCCCCATTGGTAATCTCAATCACGTTCAATGGTGAATATTTGGTGCATTTGGATTATTAGGGAATTGGGCAATCAAATGATACATGCCACAATGATTATAGGTGAGTATTGGCATTGCTGAAGTGATCCCTTGACTTGTTTTCACTGGTGCAACATTCCTTCACATTCTAATAGGACACTCATCTACTCGATGTGGTCCACCACATTTGTAGCATTGAAGAGCCAGTATCCTGGCAATGATATTGATTTTTTGGCCTCTTTTTGGAAGAGCACTAGCTTCATATACATGCTTGACTTTTCCCCAATGGTCCTCCATGTAGTACTAGGGACACTCCTCAAGATTATCTACTCCGTAGGTGATACTTGAGTCTATGTTATCTTCACAACCCAAATAAGTACTAGATGGATCACAACCTACTTGGTTCATAGGGGTAAATCTCAGATGAGGAGGTTGCGGTCCTAGCACTGGAGGGGGTTTAGGTGTGGTCTGGACAACATTTTGAGTTCTAGGGAATCAAGAGAGAAGATTTCCCTTCAAGTCGACCCCTTCTTCCTTGAGCCTAAAATTTTGGTGTATTTCCAATTTTTTTTTGAAAGCCTTGTAGTTATTTTGATCATCTTTGGTTAAACATGGAGAATCTTTGAGAATCAAAGTTATAGAGATTGCAATGAGTTTGAGTCTTGTATGGTCGGCCACTGGCCAAGAGAGCCCTAGGTATAAAGCCTAAGTTGTAAAGTGGGAAAACACATTATAATCGTTATCTAGTTTTGAAGAGTTTGAAGCATGCAACTAAGAGTGACTTCTTCTACCTACAACTTGTAATCGTCATCTCTTTTTGGGTAATGAAATTTCAATTTTGAAACTTGCAATGTGTTCCTTTTTTTATGCTCTTTTCATTCAAGTATGCTCATTGTCGATTCTTCTTTGATTTTTGAATGTGCATTGGTAGGCTAAATCTGCCGATTTGAGTGTTTTATGACATCCTGATGGTAGGAGGGTATTTCTACACCCTAGGGGGACCTTTCTAATGTGTTATGTTGGAATTTTTTGAGACCTAAATTATGATGGATTGTGATTTTGGTACCTACTTGAAATGCAACCGAAAGCCGAAAGTGGTAGGTTAGTGTCCCTAAGTGTTCTTGACCTCCTCCTAAAGTTTTGTAGCATTTGGACTCCGTTGGAGTGCCGAAACAGGTTGATGACTAAGTGCGATGACGTAGGACATAGGTACATTACCAGGACTGAGAGCGAGAGATTTGTATGTGTTAGAGATAGATTTATTACATTTGTTCACTTCTCAAGATTGACATCCTCAAGAGTCTCTATGCCCCATCCGAGTCACTTCGCAAAGTATTGACATTATGTTAGTGTCAAAAAAGATATGCTATAGATGTCCATCGCGGCGACCCTATGACATTGGTGCCGTTGTCGAGGATAGTGATCCTTAGGTGGTGAGTGATTGAATTGTTGAAACTTTGATTTTGATTTCCACTACATTGCACTTTAGCATTTAGGCAACTAAACACAAGGTTTAGTGTTTGGTAGAGTCTATGAGTTGAGGACTCGCTAGTTCTGTTCTCAAGAGGTAAGAGGGTTGTGAGTGACATAGCCAAACGCATTTCATTATTTGATTTTCTCATTACTTTTAGAGTGTTGTACCATTTTCCATTTCAACTTTAAATTGTACTATTTTGTTCGTTTTTATTTTATGTTTCATTTTAGTACTTAGGAATAGGGTAAGTAAAAACTATTACTGTCAAATTTGGGTTGAAAGGTCAAGGCAAAAAATTATCGCAAACCATATTTTGGCTGAAACGACCATAAACTTTGAAATACTAAAAAAAAGTGCAAAAAAGACATAAGCAAACCACAAAGAGTGAATCTGGAAAGTTCCATGTAGATTGGTGTAGGAACATGGATAGTGATTCATGACCCCTTGTAAAATTTTTAGCAGGAACTGATACCACTTGGTCTAGAGTGATTCCAAAGCTCCAGCTATACACTTTTAGCAGAAAAATTGACACTTAAACTCAATTACACTCAAGAAATTGGGCCAGAACACAAAAAACCTTGGAAATAGGCTAAAATTGAGAATTTTTGAGTTTTTGGTATCTAAGTTCAAAAAGAAGTAAAGATCTAACTTATACATAGGCCGGATATACAACTAACAAAATTTCATGTCCAAATGCAGTGGAACATGGATCGCAATTCATGACCCTCTATGACATGTAACACTTAGAATTGACCTGTGAGAAGCTCATACCATTTGGAACAACTGTTGTGAATACCTTCTTAGAAAAAAACCACACCCAAAAACAAGTTGTAAATTGAAAATTGCAAATAGGCACAAAACTTGACTTGTGTCAAGGCAAAAGGGCTTCAAATCCAAAAAGAAGTGTATAGGTGAACAACATATACCTCAAGTAATCATCTGACCGAGTTTTGGGTCCAGACATGGAGGAGCATAGATCATGATCCATGACCCCCAGATAGATTTTGGGACTAACGTTTTAGCAATAACCAATATGAACATTCTTTTCCAAAACAAGGATAGCAAGAAACGCTCAAAGGATGCTCAAAAACAAGCTAGAGCCAATCAAGACCAAAATCCACAAAATAGACTAATCAAGAGACTTGTGGGGGAGCTACAGGTCATCAAATCATCTAAAAGTCACCTAGAAATCGTCAGGATATTATGTGAACCCTATGTATCAAAATTCAAGAAATTCTATCTTGGGGGACATGGATTGCAATCCATGACCCCCTGACACAAAAAATTCTTAGATTGATACCAGAGCAAGCCCTAGTCTTGGTAAGAACAATGGTCTTTTCAAAATTCAATTTGGAATTGTATTCTGCAAATTTCAAGCAAAATAGGAATTGTGTCAAAACTTTGACAAAATTTAGCTTTTGACTAGCCTAGTAGTTGTAAGGTTATAGCCACCAAGTGAATTTTGAACATGTTTAGCGGATAAGAGTCGCATGGAGTTGTCTTTGGTCGAGAGACTAAATGCACCATAAAAGGTAAAAGGTCAAGTTTTTGTAAGATTTGTTTTCTTGATGTATTTGCGATATGGCAAATTGTATCAGAAAAGAAGCCCTAGCAATACAGACCAAGCGAGCCATATTTTCACTGAGGGTAGTTTTGGCCAAGGGACCATACCCACTGTTGAGCTTATATGTGAAGCTACTCATGTTGAGCTTATTTGTGAAGCTACTCAATATATGGCTTCTCTATATATGGCACCCAGGTCCCCTCTATATATACATCATCTCATGTGTGTATTCTACACACTTTGGGGTTCTATTTCTGTGTTCTCTCCTTCTCTCTCAACATGGTATCAGAGCAGAACGTTTTTGTTTTTAATTTCTCTCCTGACGCTAATCGATTTTGCAGAAACTACCTAAATGAGACACCGGAATCAATGTGGTCTACAACTTTGCGGAAGGAAGTTTTTTCAAATTCTGCACTGATTTTGAGTTATCGTTCGCAGACTGCGTACATACCTGAAAATAAACTTTCGCTTTTTGTTTTTCATTTTTCTACTAATTGAAAATGATTTATCAGAAACTACCCGCGTGAGGAACTGGAATCAATGTGGCCTACAGTTGTACAGAAGGAAGTTTTTTCAAATTCTGCACCGATTTTGAGTTATCGTTCACGGACTTCATACATGTCCGAAAAGCAAGTTTCGTTTTATGTTTTTTATTTTTGTGCTAATTGAAAACGATTTTACAGAAACTACCCACGGAAGAAACCGGAATCGATGTGGTCTACAACTTTGCAGAAGGAAGTTTTTTTCAAATTCTGCACCGATTTTGAGTTATCGTTCACAGAATGCGTATATGTCCGAAAAGCAAGTCTCGTTTTATGTTTTTTGATTTTTGTGCTAATTGAAAACGATTTTGCAGAAACTACTCGCTGAAAAAACCGGAATTGATGTGGTCTACAACTTTGTAGAAGGAAGTTTTTTCAAATTCTGCACCGATTTTGAGTTATCGTTCGCGAACTGCGTACATAGGTGAAAAGCAAGTTTCGTTTTATGTTTTTGATTTTTCTGCTAATTGAAAACGATTTTGCAGAAACTAGGGATCGGAATCGATGTGGTCTACAACTTTGCAGATGAAAGTTTTTTTTTTTTCAAATTTTACATCAATTTTGAGTTATCGTTTGCGGACTGCGTACATGCCTAAAAAGAATCTTCGCTTTTTGTTTTTGATTTTTCTCCCGATTGAAAACGATTTTTCAGAAACTAGCCGTTGCAGGCATCGGAATCGATGAAAAACTATTCGCTTGAGCCATCGGAATCGATGTGGTCTATAACTTTGCAGAAGAAAGTTTCTCTAAATTCTGCACCGATTTTGGGTTATCGTCTCGGACTGCGAATATGTTTGAAAATCAAAATTTTACTTTTTGCTTTTGATTTTTCTCATAATTGAAAACTTCTCAATTATATGTTTTCTTCATGAATTATATATTTGTTACTGACGTAACTTTGCTACAGAAGCCAGTTACATATCGTTCCGATTCAGTCGAGCCGTTGATGATCGTCCAAATTCTATCGAGCTACTGTTGGTACATGATCTTTTGTTATATGATATACTCGTTCATTGATTCTCGTATGATTATTCTTTTAGAGATATAGTTTACGTCGTTTTATTGATAATTTCTCATTGATACCATAGTGATTTTGATGGTACCATGATGATGTTTTGTTAATACTTTGGTCATGGTGATTTTCGTTGATACCATGATGATATTTCATTAATACCATGGTTATTTTCGGTGATGCCATGATGATATTTCGTTGATACCATGGTTATTATCGGTGATTTCATGGTGATATTTTGTTGATTCCATGGTGATTTTTGTTGATACCATGATGATGTTTCGTTGATACCATGGTTATTCTCGGTGATACCATGATGTTGTTTCGTTGATACCATGGTTATTCTCGGTGATGCCATGATGTTGTTTTGTTGATACAATGATTATTCTCGGTGATATCATGATGCTTTTCGTTGATACCATGATGATTTATTCATTTTTATTGATACAATGATGATGTTTTGTTAATACTTTGATGGTATTCATTGATCACTACGTTGATAAATGTTGTTTTATGTAGTATATACACATATCATTTGCATCACGTAATCACACATCTTGTACTTTTACGTTCATAATTTATGTACCATATGTTGTCGTGCGTATATATGTCGTCAAAAGAGTGGCATCGCGAACCATCTCTTATGGCATTGTGAACGTAATTATTTCACTAACGATGCTAATAATTTTCATGACTATGTTTTTTTGAGTCTATGATCTATGTAGGATTGATCAAAGAATTGATTTTATGAAGACAAACTTGGTGACAATAAAATATTTATGAAGATATGTTTGGTGATGCCATATTGATGACAACATGAAGACATATTTGGTGATGCGATATTGATGACAAGCTACATAGCAGATTCACGGAGACACTTTTGATTACAAGTTAATCGATAGCCTTTACACCTCTTTATTAAACCTTTGTATTCATTATTGTATTTGATAGGATAGGAGTAATGTAACTCCTCATAAAACATTCATTGTAAAAGGAGTGATGTAGCTCCTCATAAAATATTCATTGTAAAACGAGTGATGTAGCTCCTCGTGAACATTTGTATATTCAATGATTTTTATAATATAACGGTGGGTGTATATAGAGCTGTGGGTTTTTCCCTTGATCCCCCAAGGGTTTTTTCATCCACAGTTAGGGATCCTTATTTGAGCGGGGGTGTTGAGCTTATATGTGAAGCTACTCAATATATGGCTTCTCTATATATGGCACCCAGGTCCCCTCTATATATACATCATCTCATGTGTGTATTCTACACACTTTGGGGTTCTATTTTTGTGTTCTCTCCTTCTCTCTCAACACCCACTTTAGAGCGATCTCAAAAGAGAGTCTTTCAAAAACTTAGTCGGAGAGATCATAGCACTACATGGCGGAGGGAACCAAACCCGTGATTTTTAAAGAAGAGACCAAAATGGGAGCGAGATCATCTAATCCTGCACCAACCCAAAAACTTTTGTACTTGCAATGTCACTTTGAGAACGAGCAAGGTGCTCAGATCTATCAAGATAGTATGTATCGATACTATGTGAAAATAGAAGAGAGGCCAAGTGAGCTTAGTGCCAATATATTACAGTGGCAATTTATACTTTGAAGAAGAGGGAAACATGTATATTATTGTGCTTAATCCTTTCATTGTGGACAAATGGAGATTAACAGGTACAAATGAAAAAGTTGACACAAAGCCTAAAGAGAATCCACCAACATTGGACATTCTAAAATCCAAGCTTAGGTGCATAAATGTGGCTACACATGTCAACCCTGATAACACCCACGTGGGCTTATACAAGTTTGACAACAGAGAGAATTTTCTCTCATATAGATGTGAGGATCCCAATGTGAGGTATTTAACTTAGCAAAAATTCGTGTACGTGTTTACATTTGAAATTGAGAGGGACACACAAATTATTATGTTGGACAAGTATGGTCGTAAGTATTCTTCAGCGAGCTGTAATGAGCTCAAGGGATATATGTACTTTGGAGGGCCACTCCATCAGTACCATTTCACCCCTAGCTTGCAAAAATCTATTGTTTCAGAAACAACAAAACCAAAAACTACGAGAGTGAGTCCCTTGAAGTCTCACATGGAAGACTCATTCACTCAACCTCATCTGTATTCACCTAAACCAATGGAATCCATGGATTCTCAGGTTCCTATGTCAACACATTGATGTAGTGCCATCACAAACATTATTTTTAGTACAACAATTCCAGATATCACAATGGAAAGTAGGGATATAAGACCTAAGGGAAGGTTGTCCGAACAAATCTCCGCGAGAGCACTTGTAAATGGTTATAAAATGAGGGATGCTATTGGTAAAGAACCTAGAGTCACGAGAATGGTTGCAGAAAATCAAAAAATGTGACCTTCTCAAGTGGCTAGATGCGTACCAAAGAAGTATAGTAAATCAAGAGATCTATACATGAATATTTTCATATTTAATCAAGACTTAAGAGTCACAACAAGTAGCAGATTTCCATACACACAGTACGAGGGATTCGAGTTAACACTAGAGGGAACTATGTTAACCTAGTTCCAGTCACTCAATAGTGTGTATTTCTAAAACATTGATCAACTCTTATGAGAGTTTGCTGAGTAGTTATCCAAAAGAGGAATCAAGCACAACACGGTTTCTCAAATTTATGCTTTCATGCAAAAGGGAGAATGAAAAAGTGAAGGAAGCTTCCCTTTGCTTCAGCAAGTACATCAAAAGATGTCCAGTGCAAGAGTTACCACAGGATGATCGCTTATTGGTTCTCTTTATTGAGGGCTTGATAAACAAAACTGTCAGGAAGGACTTGCACCTTAAAGATTGCACCACATTTGAACGAGTCAGTAGGGAAGACTTGTACTTGGTTGACAACTGTAAGACTTATGGAGAGGTAATGAAAGACGCAGAGATCAATCCTAGCAGTGCACCATCTACATCCAATGGGATTACGGCAAAGTAGAATGCTCCTGCAACAACCACACAAAATGTGCAGTAGTTAGTCAAAGAAATGGTTTGTACGATGAATCATACCTACAAACAAAATCCTAATCTGAGGCCACAACAAGCACAAGTAGTTAATGCTTCATGAATGTTGAAATGGTGTACCATAGAGAAGAGAAACACAAACCATGAAACCAATGAGTGTTTCTATAACCATAACTACGTGAGGGAAAGGCCGTAGGGACCACCTACAATGCAACAATTTCCACCGCCTTAAAGATACCAGATGGGATATAGCAATGCAATACAGGGAGGGGAAAAAAAACAGCCAACATAGGGGAAAGAACCACCTTTATCGCAAGATAATTGAGCCATTTTTCACGATCCATTGTGCGTTATGTAAAACATACACAGTCATTTATAACGCTATCACTGATGCCACTAGTTGTCTATTATGAAGAGCTAGTCAAAAGTCATGTGAGAGAGACAAAGAGTGTAGCTTACTCTCCAGAAGATACACCATATTGGACTAGCGATGAGGAAATTTTTGAACCTTTGTATGTGGCTAAAACATCTAGAAGCCAATTCACGATGGATGAAAACACACTCATGTTCATAGAAAACCATAACTACAAGCCTAAGGATAATCCACCTAGAGTAGGCAAGCCAACGGGAGCACCACTAGCAGCCAGACCTGCGGGTCCATTCTATGAATATAGAGGTGACCATTGGGCGAGGGGATGCCCCTTCAAAGGTCAACAAACAAAAACCTTTGGATTTTTTGATAGATGTGGAAGAGACCACTCTATTTAAAACTGTACAAAAAACCCAAACAATCTGGGGAAAGCAATTATGAATTTCATTGGGATATTACCATGCACGACGGATCAGAGTCTAAGCCAGTAGTTCTTGTCAAAGTGGTGACTAGAGATCAAACTCAAGGAGCTGCAAAAAATTGACCGATAGAACATTATCTAAAACTCCCATAACAAACCAAATTGGAGAACAGATCAATCAGAACTCAAAGAAAATCTTGGAAATCCAAACATTATAAAATGAAAGCAAAGAGGCCATAAGAGAAAATTGCTTTGTAAACTAAACTGAACCAAACCAAACAATGAGTTAGACATGAGCAAGCAAGAAAAAAACCAACAAAGGAATTGGAAGAGTCAAAGACTGTCAAAGACTGACTCAAGTGGTTCGATCTTGATGAAGAAGGTTAACGAGCACTTGGACGCAATATTGCAAGCACATGTTGCACGGCTCACTAGCAACCAAAATTTGGAGCAAAGATTGATGATCTACATGTATCCAGAAGATGAAACCAAGGGAATGGAAGCATACAAGAGACTTGTCAAAGCTACTCAAGCCATACTATATCTTGAAGTTTCAAAAAAGTTTGAGCCGATAATGCAAGGGCTGAGAAAATAAAACACAGGAAAACAAGGAGAAACCAACACAAGTGAAGAAAATAAAATTCAAGGATTCTGTGACCAATGCAGAAAAGATAACTTTGTGAATTGTGCTAAGAATCCAGATAATAAAATAAAACCTATGGAAATAGACAAAGAGGAGTCACATATGATGGGAATCATTGCAAACACAACAGATGTGGATAGATATATGAAGATGCAACCAATTCCAGAAGTAGACAAACCATGGCCACAATCATTATGGGAAACCATCAGAAATAGAAAAGATCGGAGTGTCACTTTGATATAAACACCCATCCGTGAAATAAACATAAATCATGAACTCTATCTAGGAGATGTTCAGTCGTTGTACAGAGACGCAAGAATGGAGGTTTTGATAGAGAGAAAACCGGCATCCATAAGAACCTTACTGTCATTTGTAGGGAAATATGAGACTAAATCCAAGATTAAGGTTGTGCCATCCAAGTGGAATTTGATTAAGGTTGTGCCATCCAAGATTAAGGTTGTGCCATCCAAGTGGAATTTGATTCCGCAAATGATGGATAGAAAGAGCTTCCACGATCTATTGTGTTCTCCTATTAGGTGCATTATCACTCTTGTAGAGATGTTGAAAATCAAACCATATCTATGGGGGAAAATGAGAAAAACTTGGAGAAGATGAGAGTAAAAGTCCATCCAATAGATGAGCTCATGGACAATCCAAGAAAACAAACTATCTTGAGAAACCAAAGGTGGAACCTGTATCTGTAAACAAGGTAGGTGATTATTATGAAGGTGAAGACAAAAACACCACATTAACCTTTGGAATACAAGGAAGTGACCACCATTGTGATACTAGACAGTGGATCGGGAATAGCCATTGCTACAGAATGAATTTGGGAGAAATAGGGAAGGACATCTCTCAAAGAAACGTGCATGAAATTACAATCAGATTTTGGGTATGTGGATAGACCCTTGGGAATGTTTCAACAAGTAGTAGTATCCTCATGCAGGATAGAATACAAACACAACTTTTCACTTGTAGATTTTGGAAAAGGCCACAACTTTTGACGTTACTGTGGGGAGACCATTTATGCGTTAACTCAAAATGATTCAAGATTGAGACTATGACCATCTTTATTTGTGGCACAAGGGAGTTATCACCAAGGTAAAAACCAAGCATCATAGTTATAGGGACATCAACCAAACTCTGATTGAAGACTTTACCGTAACTACGTATAACAATATGCAATTACCTCCCTGGCTAGTGAAGGATGCTTACATTTGGATATACAAAGCATCAAAATGCAAGAGTCCCAAGAAGGAGGATGTCATCATAGAGTGTGCAGTAGAAGACAAACACTACATAAAGAAACCATTCACAGAGGAGTTATTTGAACCCCTTGGATGGGATCAAATACTAGAAACTCTTGATGTATGTGTAAATGAGGTAACCAACACCACATTTTGCAACAAAATGGCTATGCTATAAGACCCTTTCTAATGGTTTTGGGGTCCAAGAAACTAGAAATCTTTGGGAAACTACTGGAACAGAACTGGTAAGGGACTGTAAACAAATAGTGGATGAGGTTTTTATAAGTGACCTTTCACATGATGATGAAGATGAATTTCACAATTTGAGGAGTAAGGAATTAGGAAACGATGCAGAAGATGAACTCTTAGGAGATTCAGAACACAAAATCGCAAAAAAAGGGGGATGAGTCAATTTTTCACGGGTTTCCTAACCAAAAATCACAGAGACAAGAGAGATATCAGAGAAAACAAACGAAGAAACAACAAAACAAAATTGAGAAAAAAAATGCCGAAGGTGATGACCAAAATGCAATATCTTATGCTTGTGGGAGCAGATGATTGTGTCCAAGAATTAAAAAATCACCAAATATTTCCAATATTAAAAATTAAAACAAACATTGAAGGAGTTTTGGACTATGAAAATGAAAATAGAGTGAACCCCCCGAGGTTCTTTACTCAAAAAAATTCGATGCACCCTCTCATTACAAGAAATGTATAATTGAGACTCGACAAATTGTGGTAGAACAACCTAAGAAAAAGCCAAAAGAACCAAGAACATTGTGTGATGGACTTGAAAATGCAAAGAAGATAGATTTGGTAGAACCAAGAGAAGAACCAAAACCAGCTTACGTAGCTATAGATCTTACCGAGGAAGAGGAATATCTATTGATAACTACCCCTCGAACAATACAAAGATGTATTTTCCTGGTCATACAAGGATCTGAGAGGGGTAGATCCTAGTATTTTCAAGCACACAATACCTTTGAAAAGTGATGCAAAACTGCATCGACAACATCCATACACATACGATGAAATTTTTGCGGGATAAATTAAGCAAGAAATAGACAAATTGAAAGAGGTAGAATTCATCTATGAGATTGAACACACGGTGTGGCTGTTACCAATTGTCGTGGTGCTTAAAAAGAACTGTAAATTACAAGTGTGGTGTAAATCTCTAGCAAGTCAATGCTGCTACAATCAAAGTTTACTACCCTTTATCCATTACAAATTATCTTATTCAAAGAGTTGTTGGGAAGGAAGATTGCATTTTTTCATATCAGGTAATTCCATTTGGCCTCACAAATGAACCTACCACATTTCAAAGGTTGGTGAGTCATGCCTTCAAGGAATATCTGAGACAATTCTTAGAGATTTATATGGATGACGTGTGTGTGCATTTTCTTCATAGAAGTGAACATGTTGAGCACCAAAATAAAGTCTTTGAGAAATGCAAGGCATATCGTATCTGCCTCTCGGGGGGTTCACTATGTTTAAAACTACCATATCGTATCTGCCTCTCGGGGGGTTCACTATCTGCCTCTCGGGGGGTTCACTATGTTTAAAACTACCATATCACGTGCGTTCAAGACATGTTTGTAAAACCCCTTATCTGTGAATTTTGTTAGGAATATAATGTACCATTTTCTTTTAAAATTTGTAAGTTTTTTTCAAATTTGAAAAAATAATGCCCTTATGTATATATATTTCTGTAAGTTTCAAGAACTTTAAATACCCTTCTGTTGAACTCACGTGATAGGTTACATTTTTAATAGGTGACCTCCCCGGGATCTGCCTAAACCATGAAAAGTGTATTTTCATGGTAAGACCATTAGGGAACATATGAACCCCAAAAGGGTCTTTAGGGTCTAAGATGCTTTTGGAATATACTCTCTATACCAATGAAAATGAGCTTGTGGCACACAAACTCACCAGTTTTAGCATTTTTTGAACGGCCATAACTTGAGCATTTTAACTTCAAATTTGTTGGAAAATAGTGCATTTGGAGTGTATTGCTGAGCTCTTTCCACAAATAAGCTACATGATACAGTTTTAAGGTACGTAGATATGGGCTATCCATGCCCCCACTTTTATGTCCTATTGTTGACCAAAATTTGATTGGTTTCTCTTACAAGGCCCCTTTGGGGTTCATATTTTTCCTAATGCAAGGAAAGATTCTGGGATATATTGTGTCCAAAACGGTATTTGTATTGATCTTGAAAAGATACAAGTGATTGTTGCTCTTCCACGACCAACAAAAGTTAGAGAGGCATATTGTATCTTCCTAAACCCTAAAAAGTGTGTTCTCATGGTAAGACAAGGCAAGATTTTGGGATATATTGTGTCCAGAAATGGTATTTCTATTGATCTTGAAAAGATATAAGTGATTTTTGCTCTTTCACAACCAACAAAAGTTTGAGAGGTACAAGTCTTCATAGACATTGTGGGTATTATCTCAAATCCATTTACATGTACGCGATCATTGTGAAACCTCTCTATGCACTCATCACTAAGTTTGAGTGGAATGAGGAGTGTGAGAAAGAGACTTATTTCTCACAATTGAAGTAGAGACTTATTTCTGCTCCAATCTTGAAATCTCTTGATTGGAACAACGTCTTTCATGTCCATGTTGATGCATCAGCTTATGCTATTGGATGTATCTTAGCTCAACCTAGAGAAAAAAAAAAAATTGTTCAATCTGTTAATCAAGCAAACAACTAAATAGTGCAGAATGAAATTGCGCTACCATAGAAAGAGAGGATTTGGGAATAATCTACTTTGTAAAAAAATTCAGACATTACCTGCTCGCAAAAAGATTTGTGTTCTTTATGGACCATGAGGCATTGTTATACCTCGTAAAAAAACCTTACAAGACAAGTCATATCGTTCAATAGTTCCAAATTTTTCTTGAGTTTGATTTCATGTTGGTGGTCAAAAAAGGAATTACACATCAAACAGCGGACCATTTGTCACAAATTCTATATGGGGAAGCTCCTATAGGGGTTGAAGATGATTTGTCGGACTCTTATCTCTTCAACATCCAGATGGTACCAAGGTGGAGCAAACAAGTCATACGTTTTCTCACCATAGGTTCACTGTAGATCAAGAAACAACCATCAATCATAAAGCAATCTCCCAACCTAGTGTTGATTGCAAGATGGTTATATAGACAAGGACAAGATGGCATTCTCATGTTATGCATCAACTGCCTATATAGAGCATGGAGGGCTATCTTGTGACCCTGGGGCTAGCATTAGGCATAGAGGGTTTGCTAGCATAGAGGACACCCTATGACCCGAGGACCATAGGATACCAACATAGCCCATGCACTACAAGAGGTACTTAATAGTAGCGACGCTCGTAGTGCGACGCTCAAACATAAAAAACCACGGCATCGCTATGTTACAAGTAACATAGCGACGCTTATAGCGACGCCGTCAGGGCTAAAAAAAATAATCGAGAGCGTTCGAAAACTCAGATCTCAGATCTTGAGTTTTCGGCGCGTGCTCAAGCAAGCAAGGTAACGCTCTCCCTCTCTCTCTCTCTTTCTTTCTTCTCCACACACACACACACACACACACACGAGGAGAGGAAGGAGAGACAGTTATGCTCCTTCCCTCTCCTCACTCTCATGTTCCCTTCCCCTCTTTCTCTCTCCCTCTCTCTCTCTCTCTCTCTCTCTCTCTCTCTCTCTCTCTCTCTCACACACACACACACACACACACACACACACACACAGAGCACAAGTATAAACAAAAAACACACACACACACATGCATAAACAAAGAATTCACACACACATTGAGAGAGGAAGAGAGAGAGAGAGAGAGAGAGAGAGAGAGAGAGCGTGCATAAACCAAAAACGCACACACACATGCATAAACAAAGAATGCACACACACATTGAGAGAGGAAAAGAGAGAGAGAGAGAGAGAGAGAGAGAGAGAGAGATAGATATAAAACAAAGAGAGAGAGAGAGAGAGAGAGAGAGAGAGAAAAGAAGAAGAAGAAGAGAGTCTTAACATCGTAGGAAACTATCCCAAGAGACCTTAAAGATCTAGTCGACATGAGTTGAACTCAGACCTGTTATTCATGAGGGAAATGGCATAACCAATCTATCACACTTCAGTGATAGAAAAGTTATACCATTTTTCTCCTTTTTTTATTGGCGTGCACACACACCGACACACACACCCGAGAAGAAGAGAGTTTAATTTAACGTCGTAGGAAACTAATTAAAGAGACCTAAAAATCTAGCCGACAGGGAGTTGAACTCAAGACCTGTTATTCAAGAGGAAAATGGCATAACCAATCTACCACACTTGGGTGCTAGAAAGGTTATGCCATTTTTCTCTTTTTAATGGCACACACACACGCACATACACACAAGAAGAAGAGAGTTTTAACATCGTAGGAAACTATCCCAAAAGACGTTAAAGATTAGGTTAGATATAGACTTACGTTAAATTAGATTTAGGTTTATTTAAGTTAAATTATATTAGATTTAGGTTTATTTTTAATTAGATTTACGTTTGATTAGATTTAGATTTATTTACGTTAGATTTAGATTTACGTTATATTAGATTAGATTTAGGTTTATTTACGCTATATCAGATTAGATTTAGGTTTATTTACGTTATTTACCTGTTATTGAAGAGGGAATTGGTATAACCAATCTATCACACTTGGGTGATAGAAAGGGTATACCATTTTCTTCTTTTTATCGTTTAAGATAAGGTTAGAAGAAATGGCGAGAAAATTTCCTGCGCTCACAGCCTCAACAGTCCATGTGAACCAGCAATTCCACCTGCATGTTCGACTGCTGCTACCATACAATAAGCCGTCATAATCAGCTAGTGGAAGAGAAAATTGAGCCTACACAGAAATTAGTGATGCAAGATGACGATTCCAAGGGTCACACACACACACACACACACACACACACCACATCCCGTCAAATCTAGAGTAAGAATTAAGTGCCTTTAGCAGACATCAGCTACATTGCAAGAATGGCGTACCTACATGCTACAAACAAAGATCTACTGTGAAAAGATGTTAAGATGCTGTGAAATGCTACAACTAGAGAAGAGGCAAAGGGGTTTTGTCCACTACATGCAGTATCATGTAGATGTGGGTGTGTAGATTTCTTGTACCCACAAATATAGGCATTGACCAATAAACACGAGATTATAACCCGATGGTTCTAATCTCCGTGCACCTCTAGACCGAGGTGTGCGGGGATTGAACATGACTAGAGAATGTTAGGTAGTTTACAGTGTGAACAAAGAGAGAGAGAGAGAGAGAGAGAGAGAGAGAGAGAGAGATAAAAGACAAAGAATGCAAATAGAAGATTAAATTTGTTGTCCGGGTTATAAGTTTTTTACCCTCATTATGAGTTGTGACGAGGATGTGGGGCCGTCCAACCGAAACACCTATCTCTCAACGAGGATCTTATGTCCTCGCAATCATTGCAAGCATGTTGTGTGACGAACAAGACACATTTCTTTGCAACACGTTTGCAAATTTGGCGAGTTCGATCCATCTATTATAGATCAAGTTGATGCCAATTATAACTCGTCGGACTCTGACGCTGTCCAACAGGCAGCAATCTTGCAACCCAATAGACGTGTTCGCAGGCGCTTTGGTCAACAGCATATGTGAGGCCACAAGATGTAGCCTCTGACAGCTCGGGGGATGATCATGCAGACCACATTCCCAACGAGGCAATGTTTGAGCCCGAGATTGATGAAATGATTGAGACGATCATGGATTCAGAAAGGCTTGTCTATGATGATATGAAAAGTGAAGCCGATACGCCATTGTATAATGGAGCACGTGTGTCTAGATTGAAAGCGCTCCTGATTCTTCTCAACATGCAGACAAAGTTTGGATGGAGTGACACTAGCGTCACAGCGCTTTTCAGGTGATCTATTACAATTAGTTTACTTTAATAAAACTCTAAATGTATAATGATCTGATAGATTTTTACACAATTGTACCGTATTTTTATGTTGTGTATATTGCTCAAAGAGCACATACTACCAGCTGATAATGTGATGCCAGATTCTCGAGAGGAAGCAAGAAAGGTTTTGCGAAACTTGGGGATGGATTACAATTCGATCCACGCTTGTCCTAATGACTGCATTCTTTTCAGAGGGGAATACATAGACATGGAGAAGTGTCCAAAATGTGATTCTGAAAGATATCGAGTAGATCTCCATGGAACAAAAAATTCCGCAAAAGGTTTTGCAACATTTTCCTCTTCTTCCTCGCATCAAGCATTTCTTCGGATATAAGTCCATGGCCGCCTTAGCATCATGGCATGAGGAGAATAAATCTTCGGATGATGTGCTACGGATTCCTGCAGATTTTGCAGCCTGAAACATATAGATGGAACATGGTTGGATTTCGCCAGGGAAGCTTGAAATTTGCGCTTAGGCCTGGCTATGGATGGTGTAAATCCATTTGGTCAAAGATCAACATCTTACAGTGTATGGCCCGTTGTCATCGTCAACTACAACATTCCCAAGTGGTTGACTACGAAGAAGGGGCACCTATAGCTAAGCTTGATTGTGCTGGGGCGATATAAACTAAAGAATATGGATGTGTATCTTCGTCCACTATTGGAAGAGCTACAACAATTGTGGATTGGCATAGAAGTGGTGGATTGAGCCGACACACAGGTCGATGGAATGCTTTGATCAGAGGCATTCTAATGTGGACCATGCATGACTATCCCGGACTAAGAAAATGCTCAGGTGATCTATTTACACTCCTCACTTAGACACTTAGGAAGAGTGGGAGTACTCTAGGCGTTGCGCGACCAAGGTAAGTTTGCAATGTACGACTAGTAACTTTCTAGATGTTTGAATGGACACTCATAATCTTTGTTGGTTGTAGTATAAGTCATACACAGCAGCATGGTGTAAAGGTCCACATTTTAGGATGGAACGGATCGACAAAAAGCGTTTTACTCAAGATTGTGGAATCATGGCAAAATTTGAACAGTCTAGTCGACGACGATCCTCTGATGCAGATCATGTGGTGGTGGAACTCACTTACTTCAGCACGCTACAAGAGATTTTGAGGATCGATTATAGATGATTTTTTGTCAACTTGTTCGATGTGCAATGGTTCAAGATAATCATGGAGGGTTACAACGCTACTGCTCGTAGAGGAGAGTCTGGTTTTCTTGAGGTGGATTCAACTAAGAAATTGACTGACTTAAGAGACACTTTCATACTACCCGAGCATTGTGAATAAGTAAGTATGTAAATAGTTAACATCCCATTTTAGAATTTATGTGCTTGGAAGCTCTCATGTAAGTTATGTGGCTCTGGCAAGTGATATTTCATCCTACAAAGTCTGCATCAATCTGGTGGTACGTCATAGAGGTAGCCCCTCGTAGTGCACGAACGTATGAAGGCTACCATGTTCCAATCATAGTGGCATCAATGGAGGAGATCGGAGAAGATGCTCAGTCAGAAGCCATGGACGTGGTGCCAGACGAACATCAACCTGCTACTCTCTATGGGGTGCATGGAGAGGATCTACAAAATGAAACAGATGACATTTGTTTAAACGAAGAGCTCTATATAGATATAGGAAGTTATGCTGAGGTATGTGAGGATGAGAGAGAGATCTCTTAAAGCCATAAATATTCTATTTGAACAATTTTTCTCCATTTTGTAAATTCAGAGTTATACACTTGCCTCTTCCATCACTCAAGTTGAATAGAAGAAGAACGCTTTCTGTTGCTGCTAGCCTTTGAACATTCCAAAGCTACAAGTACCTTCAAGTTCTTGTACGATTCTCCATTTTCAACAATTTTGCTCCGTTTTGTAAAAACTCTGGCTCTCTAAGTATTTGCGTCACTGCGTCATTGTATTTATATGCTTCATTGCATCATTGTATTTAATGGTCTTTGCATCCACTCCAAGTATGTATGCTCTAGGTATGTTTTCATAAGCAGAGACGACGAGCACCTCCTCCTCCTCTCTCTCTCTCTCTCTCTCTCTCTCTCTCTCTCTCTCTCTCTCTCTCTCTCTCTCTATCTATCTATCTATCTATCTACTTGTCCATGATTTCTACTCCATTCATTCAATATTAAGTTTAAATGTTCGTGTGTTTAATGCAGGTATGGATAATGAGGAGTTTGTTTCTTCTTTGTCACCCCAGTAGAGACATTGGTACGTGGAGCGACATCGCTCTGGCGCACCATCGTGCGTTCCTAATCCATCCGCATCTCCCTATGTTTTGGAGTCCTCAGCGCGCTCCAAAGCTTCGGTGTCGACGAGACGATCTTCACACTTGTCTAGGCACCGGTGCTCTAGTGGTGGCGGTTGCGGTTGTTGTGGGAGTGCCCCCACCGATGCTTCGATACCGCCTCATGTTCGAAGAGGTTCTTTACCCTCCCCTTATTTTCTCGTCTCGACACCAGCCACGGCATCCCCATCGACACCAGGTTTTGCGCGGCTCACTGCCGTTCCCCGTAGCTACACACCACTAGCTACTCCTCCAGTAGTCACTCCAGTGGACACTCCTCACTTCGGGGATCAGACTCCAGTGGAGACACTTGGCATCCGTACTCCCATTGACACGCCGCTAGAGACCCCTGCCGAGGCACCCATGTTCACGTGTCAGCGGCGAGAGGGCTTGCCTTACTCCGTCGACTTCAACGGTGGCATCATCTTGGATGATGAAGGCAAGAAGGTGATTTCGCGCATGCGCGTTCTTTGCTCTCAGGTGTTTAGACACTACATACTAAACACCTGGAGTGAAGTACCGAATGAATTAAAACACAGAGTCATCAGCATGCTTCATGACGAGTTTCCCGTTTCAACACGGAATGACCGCTTCACTAAAGATGTGATGAAGGTTCGAATGCGCGAATACTGCAAGCATAAGCGTTCCGAAGTGCAAAAAGCAATCAAGCATGGGTGGAGCAGACCAGATTGGTTGGCCAAAGAAGATTGGAAGCATGCGAAGAAAGAAGCGCGTGAGAATCCCGACAAGTGGAAGCAACAAAAGGAGGCAGCCAGAGCGCGAGTAGAGGCAGGGAGCTCGCACCACTTGGGGAGCGGCGGGTGGGCATCATTTGAGCCGATTTTGTAAGTGTTTTCGCATCTATGTTTGATAGTTTAGGGTTTATGGGGTTTGAAATTCTAACATAATGGATTCTTTGTATCTTTTGACAATGGTCGTTTACAGGACGTGATCCCACACCGTACGAGCGTGAGTACGCAGGCAGGAAGGGCATAAACGCCCTTATAGACATCCTGAGTTCTGGCGGCGGCATGGTTAGTATTAGGGTTTCTTCTTTTCTATTTAATGTATTGTTTTATAAACGTCGCTATATGTTTATACTTACAACAAGCTATCCTATTGTTTTTTTTTTGCAGAATCCGACAAATACGCCGCTTCAACGCGATGAGACATCTTATTAGACGACGTCAGTTTAGCCATAGCTAGATAGCATTAGTTTCTTTTTGTCAAAGATTATGTATCATGAGCTGAATTTTATACGTCTTTTTGAAAACCATGTATATTTTTTAAATAATGACAATGGTTTGTAACTATTACATTGGCAAAGATTAACAATCAAGTGATTTTGCCTATGTGTACAATTGTCATTGGTTTACTTTCATCAATTCACGCTTCTCATTTTTGTATCTTTATTTTGCAAACAATACGTACTATGGATGATGGAGTTAATGATTATATTGTCTTCTGGGTGACTATTTTGGGTCTATATTTACCTTTGCACTTTTTTTCAAAGGTAAATAGACAAATGAAACATTCAATATGGTTGATGGGTGGCAGGGTATTCAATGCCCTGCCACCAAAAAAAATTTATCTCGGGCGTCGCTATATTAGGCTCTGCAGCATCGCTATAAGCGTCGCTATTGATGGCCCTACCACGTCGCTATAGGCGTCGCTATATAGCGACATTTATAGCGACGCTTCTAGCGACTGGCGTAGCGACACTTATAGCAAGGTCCCCGTATCAACGCTCATAGCGATGCTCGTAGCGACGCCAGGGGTTATAAAAACCCAGTGTATTTCTGTCGCTAAAAGCGTCACAAGAGCACACAACCTCTTGTAGGGATGTACGATTTCTCTTTTACCATAGAGGACATCTTATGGATCTAGGGTCATAAGATGCGAGCATAGTGTACAAATTGCTTCTTATAAGTATACACGTAAACATAGCGCATAGAGGGAATTTTACTAGCATAAAGGCTGCCCAATGGGCTTGGGGCCATAGGGTTCCAACATAGAGCATAGAGGGCTTTTTATTAGCACCTTTTTGCCCTTGGGACACCATAGTTCCATAAAGTGGTTTTTGTATCTGTAGTAGAGAATTCTCTCACACATGACACCTTGGCCACCATCTGGCCCTTGGGCCATATGATAGCTCCATAGAGGACACCTTATAGCCCTAGGGATTCCTTCTAGCCCTAGGGATTCCTTCTAGCCCTAGGGTGAAACACTGCCAACATATAGTATACATGGTTTCTGTGTAGAGCAAACCTTTTAGCCCTAGGCAATAGAGTGGAAACCTAGACCATATAATGTATCTTACTAGCATAGAGGGCACCCTATGACCCTCGGGCCAAAGAGTACCAATGTAGGGCACAAAGGGTCTCTTCCTAAGATGAAGGTCACCTTGTGGCCCTAGGTCATAGGGTGTCAATATAGAGTCTCTAAGATGGCACCTAGGCTAATGTGTTCTTTGCAAACATGGTAAGGAATACTCTCAAAGATCACATTTTCCACCCCATGGCTCTTGGGACCATAGAGTGCCAACAGAGAGCATATAGGGTTTCTCAGTAGCATAGAGATCACCCTATGGCCCTACGGCCATAGGGTGTCAACATAGTCAAAGGGGTGCAAACATAGATCATAGAGGGTTTCTTACTATCATGGAGGACACCCTGTGTCCTTGGTTCCATAGGGTGCAAACATACTTCATGTAGGGTTTCTTACTAACATAGAGAGCACCCTATGGCCTTGGGGCCATACGGTTCCAGCAAAAAGCATAAAGGGTTTTTTCCTAGCATAGAGGATAGCCAATTTCCCTGGGGCCATATGATACCAAAATTGAAGAGTCTTAAGAAGGGCACCTAGGCCACTAAATCACGATGGGGCCATAAGGTGGTCTTTGTGTGTAATGCTCCTAAAGGGTTCCTTGGCCACCCTATGGCCTTTGGGCCATAGGTTATCAACATAGAGTTTAGATGGTTTCTTACTAGCATAGAGTGCACCTTGTGTCCTACGGTCTTTAGATGCTAATATAGAGTTTCAATGGTTTCTTACTAGGCATAGGGGGCCCCCTTGGGGCCATAGGGTTCCAATGTAGAGCACATAGGTTTTCTTTCTAGCATAGAGGGAACCTTGTGGCCTAGGATCCATTTGATGCACCCTATGGCCCAGGGGCTGTAGGTTGCCAATGTAGAGCGTAGAGGTTTTCTTTATAGCATAGAGGGAACCTTGTGGCCTAGGGGCCATTTGGTGCTCCCAACTTAGAGCATACAAGGTTTCTTAGTAGCATTATAAAGGGTATCTTGTGGCCCTCAAGTGTCCATAGGGTGCCAACATAGAGCGTAGAGGGTTTTTCTTACTACCATAAACGACATCCTATGGCCTTGGGTCCATAGGGTTTCAATATTGAGCATAGAGGATTTCTTACTAGCATAGAGGGTACCATGTGGCCCTAGGTCCATAGGGTGCAAACATAGAGCATAGAGGATTGCTTACTTTCATAGAGGGTATCTTGTGGCCCTAGGTCCACAGGGTGCAAGCATAGAGCATAGAGGATTTTTTACTAGCACAGACGGCACCCTATGGCCCAAGGGACGTAGAGTGACAACATATAGCATAAAGATTATTACTAGCATAAGAGGCACACCTTGTGGACCTCGGTCCATAGGGTGCCAACATAAAGCATAGATGGTTTCTTACTAGTACTCATAGAGGGCATCTTGTGGCCCTATGACAACCCATGGCCTTAGGGGCATAGAATGACACATAAATAAAGTATCATATGGATTTGAAGCTATACATCTATTTATATGTTGATACATGCTAACAATCCTAACCCTATGGCCTTGAGGCCATAAAGAGACATATTTTGGAATATCTTAAAGTCATAGAGATATATAAAAAGAGAAACCTATGGCCTGAAGGCCATAAGAAACTTAGTCAAGTAAATCATCCAATGCAAGAAGATAGTGAAATAGAAAATGAGACGTGTTCTAGAGCTTAAAGGCATAATGTTTCTCCAAAATATACTTCTAGACGCCACCACCATGGACAAAGAAATAATGTAGCTAGATAAAGATTAGGAATCTCTAGACAATGAGGAGCATAAAAATAAATTTTTTGTAGATGTGTTGTTAGTTAGTAAATCTGTTATTTGCGATTAGTTTTTTCTAAGAGTGTGACAAAAAAGATTTATCAAAACGTAGATACTTTGAAATCTAAAATTAGGTGTTCTTTAAACTTGCAATCCTTCAACAAGATATTGCGGCTGACAAAGTTTTACTCGAGATTGTTGGTATAGAGGATGCTCATGTCATTGACCCTATTGAGAAAGATTCTATCAATCTCCATGTCAACCAAAGATTTTCTGAAGAAGATGACAAGAATCTACAAGTTTTTGAAGGTCAACCGCTTCAACAACTGGATATAAATTTAAAGAGTAGTCCACTGGAAGAAGACAGTGAAAGTTCCAAAACATGTGCAAGACAAGAAGAAGAATCCAATGAAAATATTCTAGTAGCCCAAGATTTGGGAATTGGATTGCATGGCACTACAATCGAAGTAGAAGTCAATGCAAGTTCTAGAGCATGTGCAACGCTAGAAGGAGAATCCAACACAAATATATTAGCACCCCAGGATTTGGAAATCTAAGTGCATGGTGAGTCGGACCTTCCATCCACCAACAAATCAATGCTGACTATAATAGTGAGCTTGTGTGGATTGTTCTTGAGGAGATGCTGGCAAAAGTCCAAGAAAATGAAGAGCTTAAAGTTTGGACATGAGCATATTTTTCTTCGTCTAGGATGCATTGAGTTTTTAAAGGCTCTACTTAGCAATTTCAATGTAAAGATATGGTTTGGTGCTAATGACATGCATGTTGTGGACATCATCAAGATTTTAGAAAAGGAAGATAAAGAAAAATTTCCATTCTTTATCATCTAGGGGCAAATTCAATGTCAACCATGCATAGAATCAAGGATCAATCGCTTAGATAATCCAGGAGTAGAAGCACTTTTCAAACTGTTGGCTATTGCATCATCAAAATTTGGGCTTGATGCAAGAAGATTGCTTCTTGTAAATGGTGAACCATTAAAGGGATGCGTGAATCCTGCATTGAATTGTGTTTTTCCACCATCATTTGATGTTGATGATGAGGAGGATAATATCCTTCTTGGGGAGCTGCTACCACATATCAAAGCTCTCAGTCATGTTAATGACATTCGCACAGTTACAGGGTCTCATTTATATGGACAAGCACCCATAGCTCAAGGTCATGATCTTTATAACTGTATACACAAGGTTGTTGTAGAGTGGGAGGAGAGAAATCTAATCTTTCTAGGAAAAACCTACTCCATGGGCAGACTACCAGAAGTTTCTCGTCCTCTTCACGATGAGAAAGTTACAACATCTAGCACTAGTGGAATGTTCACTCGAAGTCAAGACAAGAAACTTTCAGCACGTGATCTAGAAAAAGTAAGGGTCTTAAAGGATATCAAATCATTATCAGCCTTGAAAGGTACAAAAGCAATTATGCTTGCCCAAAAATTGGGATACAAGGAGCCTGTGATCAAAGTACATGAAGCCATGAATTATATAAAGCATCTAAAAATTCAGTATGATCTCAAATAGCCCTATATCAAGAAATGATGGAGCAATGTTTTGTAACATTTTGTCGTTTACAAAGATCTTTATCTACTCAGATACTTTGTTAGAGTGCATAGGGTTTCAAGATATATGAAGATGTAAATGATTGATAGTTTTTTAATTTTTCTTTCAATACTATAAGTAACTTTTGAGTTTTGTGTGCCAAATGCTCTTTTTTTTTAAGGTTTTATAATTGTTTGCTTTGAAATTTGAGTTCATTGTGCCATGAAGGACAATCTACATGGTCATAAGGTCAAATCTTGCTCTATAATCTTGGGGGATTTTCACTTTATGTTCTCAACACCCTATGATGCTAAGGCCATAGGGTCATAGTTTGGCGTGTGTTCTTGCATAAGACTTATTAAGTGTAACCACAAATTAGCACCCTATGTCCCTAAGGTCTTCAACACACTTAAGATCTCTATATTAACTTTTTTTTAAAATCATTTCAGGGCTTCGAAAAAATGGTTTTCTATTAGATTATCACAAGATAGAGGAGCTCCCTTTCATATTACATCAAATATCACATTCAAACCAAGAGCAATGGTTTCATTATCTACCAGCATCTTTCAAACAGGAGAAAAAACGCTTATCTTGGATTTAGAGGGTGTGCTTCTTGCAACATTTGAGCTTCACTCAAGGCCAACCTGGACCAAGTACATGTGCATTGTATAAGATAACAATGAGGTGTATGCAGTACATCCAAATGCAGAGTATTTTTTAAGATTTTTCTTTGAGGTTTGGATTTGGAGCTGCCATTGTTTACAAAAAGCTCAGCACATAATCAAAACCTGTTTTCCTACACAAAGTCACAAGTTCAAGATGATTATGGATAACATGTGCTGCCAAAATTCAAATTTCATGATCGATTACAAAAGAGCCTATCACAAAAATCTTTTGACCATATGGAAGCTATTTTATTATTTAGCTAGGGGCCACACTATAATATTTGATGATATTTCATACCAAGTGATGTGGAATATGCAAGGAACTTATATGATTTTTTCAAACTTTTGGAACCAACCTACTCAGCTGGTTCAAAGTTTTTTAAAAGATGAAATTGATCCATGGTTATGTGGATGGTTGTATGCTAAAGACAAGAGAGACTATACCATAAGAAATTTTGTAATGTTCCATCCTGATCCTGAGACTCACTATGTAATGCAATGTTATATGTCTCAAAGGACTCAAAATCCCAAGAGAAGGAGGCCACCTTAAGTGTACTAGCTAAGTATTCTAAATAGAATCTATCAAGAATTTGGCATTGTATACTTTTCAAATTTTAAACTTGATGGAAAGTTGTGGGATAGCTTGAAAAATCCTTAAACTGTTTTTTTTATGAAGTGCATCCTATTGTGAGGAGACTTCTCTCATTCAAGTTCTTTTGTTTCGTTGTTTGATGCTTCTATGGTATTGTTAACTTTTTCTTCTTGGTAATTGTCTTTATTAAGTGATGCAAACAATCAGAATGTTCTTGACATTTGGTAGTGTTAGAAAACGGTGTTTTTTGAACACCCTCAATCTTGGAGACATCATACTCTTTCTAGTTAGTACTTTTTCGTACATGCGAGGAAGACCATCATTTTTATGAAATTATCAAGTTGTTGGTGGTAATCTTTGTGTCTATACTTTATAGCACTACAAGAGGTACTTAATATTAGCAACACTCGTAGTGCGACGCTCAAATGTGAAAACCCATGACATCGCTAAGTTATAAGTAACTTAGTGACGCTCATAGCGATGCCAACAGGGGTTAAAAAATAACCAAGAGCGTCCAAAAACTCAGATCTCAGATCTGAGTTTTTGGTGCGTGCTCAAGCAAGCAAAGGTAACCCGCGCTCTCCCTCTCTCTCTCTTTCTTCTCCACACACACACACACACACACACACACACACACACACGAGGAGAGGAAGGAGAGCCAGGTATGCTCCTTCCCTCTCCTCACTCTCATGTTCCCTTCCCCTCTTTCTCTCTCCCTCTCTCTCTCTCTCTCACACACACACACACACACATTGTGTTTTTGAGAGAGAGAGAGAGAGAGAGAGAGAGAGCACATGCATAAACAAAAAATGCACACACACATGCATAAACAAAGAATGCATACACACACATTGAGAGAGGAACAGAGAGAGAGAGAGAGAGAGAGAGAGAGAAAGATATAAAACAAAGAGAGAGAGAGAGAGAGAAGAAGAAGAAGAAGAAGAAAGTCTTAATGTCGTAGGAAACTATCCCAAGAGACCTTAAAGATCTAGTCGACGAGGAGTTGAACTCAAGACCTTTTATTCAAGAGGAAAATGGCATAACCAATCCATCACACTTGGGTGATAGAAAGGTTATACCATTTTCCTCCTTTTATTGGCGTGCACACACACCCACAAACACACACCGGAGAAGAAGAGATTTTAATTTAATGTCGTAGGAAACTAATTTAAGAGACCTTAAAGATCTAGCCAATGAGGAATTCAACTCAAGACCTATTATTCAAGAGGGAAATGACATAAGCAATCTACCACACTTGGGTGATAGAAAGGTTATACCATTTTCCTCTTTTTATTGGCGCACACACACACCCACATGCACACACACACGAGAAGAAGAGAGTTTTAACGTCGTAGGAAACTATCCCAAGAGACGTTAAAGATTAGATGTAGACTTACGTCAGATTAGATTTAGGTTTATTTAAATTAGATTAGATTAGATTTAGGTTTATTTCTAGTTAGATTTACGTTAGATTAGATTTAGGTTTATTTACGTTAGATTTAGATTTATGTTAAATTAAATTAGATTTAGGTTTATTTTGAGTTTAAGATTAAATTAGATCTAGATTTATGTTCGATGGACTAGCTTTTTTTAGATTAAGGTTAGATTTTAGTGCATGTCAATGAAGGTGCGCTCATGATGGTAAGCATTGTATGAAAAACACTTGTTCATATGAAAAACACTGAAAAAGACTCCGTTTTCCTACATGAGAAAATTTCCTACGCTCACAGCCTCGACAGTCCATGCGGACCAGCAATTCCACCTGCATGTTTGATTGCTGCTACCATACAATAAGCCATCATGATCAGCCAATGGAAGAGCAAATTGAGCCTACACAAAAATTAGTGATGGAAGATGACAATTCCAAGGGTCACACACACACACACCACAGCTCGTCAAATCTAGAGTAAGAATTAAGTGCTTTGAGCAGGCATCAGCTACATTGCAAGAATGACGTACCTGCATGCTATAGACAAAGATCTACTGTGAAACGATGTTAACATGCTGTGAAATGATACAGCTAGAGAAGAGACAAAGGGGTTTTGTCCACTACATGCACTATCATGTAGACGTGGGTGGGTAGATTTCTTGTACCCACAAATATAGGCATTGACCAATAAAGACGAGATTATAACCCGGTGGTTCTAATCTTCGTACACCTCTAGACCGAGGTGTGTGGGGATTGGACATGACTAGAGAATGTGAAGTAGTTTACAGTGTGAACAAAGAGAGAGAGAGAGAGAGAGAGAGAGAGAGAGAGAGAGAGAGAAAAGAGAAAGAATTCCAATAGAAGATTAAATTTTTTGTCCATGTTATAAGGTTTTTACCCTCATTATGAGTAGTGACAAGGATGTGGGGCCATCCAACTGTAACACCTATCTCTCAACGAGGATCTTATGTCCTTGTAATGAGATAAAATACAAAGAATGCCAATAGAAGATTAAATTTGTTGTCCATGTTATAAGGTTTTTACCCTCATTATGAGTAGTGACGAGGATGTGGGGCCGTCCAACCGAAACACCTATCTCTCAACGAGGATCTTATGTCCTTGTAATGAATGCAAGCATGATGTGCGACAGAAAAGACATGTTTCTTTGCAACACGTTCGCGAATTTGGCGAGTTCGATCCATCTATTATAGATCGAGTTGTTGCCAATTATAACTCGTCGAACTTTGACGCTGGCCAATAGGCAGCAATCTTGCAACCAATAGACATGTTCGCAGGCGCTTTGGTCAAGTAGCATATGTGAGGCCACAAGATGTATCCTCTAACAGGTCGGGGGATGATCATGCAGCCCACATTCCCAACGAGGCAATGTTTGATCCCAAGATTGATGAAATGATCGAGACGATCATGGATTCAGAAAGGCTTATCTATGATTATATAAAAAGTGAAGCCGATACGCCATTGTATAATGGAGCACGTGTGTCTAGATTGAAGGCGCTCGTCGTTCTTCTCAACATGCAGGTAAAGTTTGGATGGAGTGACACTAGCGTCACAGCTCTTTTCAGGTGATCTATTACAATTAGTTTACTTTAATAAGAAACTCTATATGTATAATGATCTGATAGATTTTTACACAATTGTACCGTATTTTTTTCGTTGTGTAGATTTCTCAAAGAGCACATACTACCAACTGATAATGTGATGCCAGATTCCCGAGAGGAAGCAAGAAAGATTTTGCGAAACTTGGGGATGGGTTACAATTCGATCCACGCTTGTCCTAACGACTGCATTATTTTCAGAGGGAAATACATAAACATGGAGAAGTGTCCGAAATGTGATTCCGAGAGATATCGAGTAGATCTCCACGAAACAAAAATTATGCAAAAGGTTTTGCGACATTTTCCTCTGCTTCCTCACATCAAACATTTCTTTGAATGTAAATCCATGGCCACCCTAGCATCATGGCATGAGGAGAATAAATCTTTGGATGGTGTGCTACGGATTCTTGCAGATTGTGCATCCTAGAAACATATAGATGAAACATGGTCGTATTTTGCCAAGGAAGCTCGAAATTTGCGCTAAGGCATGTCTATAGATGGCATAAATCCATTTGGTCAAAGATCAACATCTTACAGCATATGGCCCGTTGTCATCATCAACTACAAAGAAGGAGCACCTATGGCTAAGCTTGATTGTGCCAAAGCGATATAAAGTGAAGAATATGGATGTGTATCTTCGTCCACTATTGGAAGAGCTACAACAATTGTGGACTGGCATAGAAGTGGTGGATATGAGCCGACACACAGGTCGACGGAATCTTTAATCAGAGGCATTCTAATGTGGACCATGCATGACTATCTTGGACTAATAGAATGCTCAGGTGATTTACACTCCTCACTCAAACACTGTAAATCTTGGTTTTTCTCAAGCTTATCTATTATCATATGTATACATGCAGGCCTTCAAACAAGCGGATAGAGAGCATGTGCCACATGTGGACCTGGACTGAATGCACGTAGGGCGCCCTCATTGAAGAAGCAAATCTACGAAGGTTATCAAGCGTATCTTCCAGAGAATCATGTGTTACGCGACGGCTTTTTGGGAAGAGAGCCATCGAGGATGTCTGCACAAACATGGTTAGAGCAGAAGGAGATGTGTGATGACGGATTTCTCCCAGGGATGAAGAGACTATCTCTATGGTACGAGTTACCATACTAGACCCAACTCATGATCAATCACTTGCTCGATCAAATGCACATATTCAAGAATGTGGGTAATCTACTATGGGACCATCTAACCGGCAAGAAAGATACTTTGGGAGCCAAGGTTGAACTTAGAAATGTGGATCGTATGGAGCAATATTGGCCGCAAACAGCGCCCGCTGATGGATCGATAAAACTCCCTAAAGCACCATGGATTTTCACAGGATCCCAAGAACGCAAAGTAAAAGAGACCATTCGATCTTTGCGGACCCCCACTGGCATAATGCACTCGCTCCGAACATGTTTTACTAAAGAAGGAAAGCTTACCGGTTTGAAGTCACACGACTGGCATAAAGTGTGTCAAGTATGTTCATAGTGGAATATATCATAGTGGGAATTGTGTAACAAATTTGTGTGTGGACTTTAATATCATTGTTGCACGTGTTTTGTATTTTATTTTACCGGTGTCCATTGAGGGATGTTTGTCTCTTGACGTCCGTAACACAATCTACAAACTTGCGAAGTTGGTGCAATGGATCTTACAAAAGGAGATCAACGTAGACTCCATACCATTCGCCAAACTAAACGCTGCGGAGGTTGTGTGCATGTTTGAGAAACATTTTCCTACTACCATGCTAACCATTGAGGTGCATCTTCTTGCTCACATAGTTGATGAGGTGGAAATAGATGGCACAGTACATTCCAGATGGATGTTCTTTTAGAACGTTTCATGAAAACACTCAAGGGATATGTGCATCAGAAGGCACGTCCAAAGGGTAGCATGGGAGAAGGTTGGCTGGTATCAGAGTGCCTAGTGTACATTAGAGAGTGGCTAGATGGATTTGATAAATCCCGGGACACACTATGGTGAACCATAGATGATGAGCACATAGCTGGGATTTTCATGTGCAATCTCGGTGTTGAGAAGAAGATGACGGAAGATCTAGAGGCTAAAATCAACCAATTTTGCATGCTTCACAATCCAGTGATGCAAAAGTGGATTTCACAATATGAGGATGCAAAGCAAGAGCGACAAAGGGCACAAATCGAGTGGAGACGGGGAAGACGCCCACCGATGCACTATCTGACGGGTCTGGAGAGCCTACCAACATTCATGAGCTTAATATGGTTGCACAACCAATTGGAAAGCGCACAATAGTGCAATGAAGAAGTGACTGAGGAAGAGTGGGAGTACTCTCGGGGTTGCGCGACCAACGTAAGTTTGCAATGTACGACTAGTGACTTTCTAGATGTTTGAACGGCCACTCATAATCTTTGTTTGTTGTAGTATAAGTCATACACAACAGCATGGTGTAAAGGTCAACATTTTAGGGTGGAACGGATCGACAAAAATTGTTTTACTCAAGATTGTGGAATCATGGCAAAATTTGAACAGTCTAGTCGATGACGGTCCTCTGATGCAGATCCTGTGGTGGCGGAACTCACTTACTTCAGCACGCTACAAGAGATTTTGAGGATCGATTATAGATGATTTTTTGTTGACTTGTTCGACGTGCAATGGTTCAAGATAATCATGGAGGGTTGCAACGCTATTGTGCGTAGAGGAGAGTCTGGTTTTCTTGAGGTGGATTTAACTAAGAAATGAACTGACCTAAGAGACACTTTCGTACTACCCGAGCATTGTGAACAAGTAAGTCTGTAAATAGTTAACATCCCATTTTAGAAGTTATGTACTTGGAAGCTCTCATGTAAGTTATGTGGCTCTGGCAGGTGATATCTCATCCTACAAAGTCTGTATCAAACTGGTGGTATGTCATAGAGGTAGCCCCTCGTAGTGCACGGATGTATGAAGGCTACCATGTGCCAATCACAGCGGCATCAATGGAGGAGATCAGAGAAGATGCTCAGTCAGAAGCCACTGAGGTGGTGCCAGACGAGCACCAAGTTGCTACTCTCTATAGGGTGCATGCAGAGGATCTATAAAATTAAATGGATTACATTTGTCTAAATGGAGAGCTCTATATAGATATACGAAGTTATGTTGAGCTATGAGAGGATGAGAGAGAGACCTCTTAAAGCCATAAATATTGTATTTGAACAATTTTGCTCCGTTTTATAATACATATTGTATTCACGTGGCTTTTTGTCCATAAATATTGTATTTGAACAATTTTGCTCCGTTTTATAATACATATTGTATTCACGTGGCTTTTTGTCCATTCCCGTGAAGGCAGGCTACCTTATCAACTACTCTGGACCCCTCTCTCTCTCTCTCTCACACACACGCTCGCTCTGGCTATCTAGGTACCTTCCATGTTGTATAATGCTCTTTTGATTTTGCACTCACATCCTGGGCAATCCATGGCCCCATGCAATTCCACCACCTGGTTTTTCGACTACAAGATTTGATTGTGTGCGTGCTCTCTCTCTCTCTCTCTCTCTCTCTCTCTCTCTCTCTCTCTCTCTCTCTCTCTCTCTCTCTCTCTCTCTCTCTCTCTCTCTCTCTCTCTCTCTCTCTCTCTCTTTCGATTGAAAATTTTGAGTTATCGACTTGCCTCTTCCATCACTCAAGTTGAATAGAAGAAGAACGCATTCTGTTGCTACTAGCCTTTGAACATTCCAAAGCTACAAGCACCTTCAAGTTCTATGTCGAAAAAGAAAGAGATGGTTGGGATTCTTGTAGGACTCTCCCCTTCTTTACCAATTACGATGAGCTTTGTATTCACCTGGCTTCTTGTATTTGAACAATTTTTCTTCGATTTATAATATATATTGTATTCACGTGTCTTTTTGTCCATTTCTATTTATATGTGTCATTGCGTCATTGTATTTAATGATCTTTGCGTCCACTCCAGGTACGTATACTCTAGGTATGTTCTCACAAGCAAGGACGACGAGCACTGCGCTCCGAGTGGGATGGAGACTCAAGCTGCAATCGGGAAGGGAGTGATCTGTCTCTGCTCATAGATGCAGCTCGTCCCATCGCTAGATCTAATTGATTGGGTGAAAGAGACGCTAAGAAGCACTACTACTTCTTCTTAGCGTCTCTTTCACCCGATCAACTAGATTTAGTGGTGGGACAAGCAACATCTATGAGCAGATACGGACTTCCTTCGTGATTGCAGCTTCAATCTCCATCGCACCCAGAGCGCATTGCTTTTACAAATTCGACAAAATCTCTCTACACAAGAATCCCTCCCTCTCTCTCTCTCTCTCTCTCTCTCTCTCTCTCTCTCTCTCTCTCTCTCTCTCTCTCTCTCTCTATCTATCTATCTATCTATCTACTTGTCCATGTTTTCTTCTCCATTCATTCAATATTAAGTTTAAATGTTCGTGTGTTTAATGCAGGTATGGATGATGAGCAGTTTATTTCTTCTTTGTCACCCGAGCAGAGACAGTGGTACGTGGAGCGTCATCGCTCTGGTGCACCATCACACGTTTCTACTCCAACCGCGTCTCCCTCTATTTCGTAGCATTCAATGCGCTCCAAAGCTTCGGTGTCGACGAGACAATCTTCACACTCGTCTAGGCACCGGCGCTCTAGTGGTAGCAATGGCGGTTGTTGTGGGGATGCCGCCACGGATGCTTCGATGAGGCTCTTTATCCTCCCCTTTTTTGCCAGCCCCGACACCAGCCACGGCATCTCCATTGACACTAGGTTTTATGCGGCTGACGGCCGTTCCTAGTGGCTACACACCACTAGCTACTCCTCGAGGAGTCACTCCAGTGGACACTCCTCGCTTTGGGGCCCAGACTCCAGTGGAGACACCTGACGTCCGTACACCCGTCGACACGCCGCTAGAGACCCCTTCCAGGACACCCAGGTTTACGCGTCACCGGCGAGAGGGCTTGCCTTACTCCGTCGACTTCAGCGGCGGCATCATCTTGGATGATGAAGGCAAGAAGGTGATTTCGTGCATGCGTAGTCTTTGCTCTCAGGTGTTTAGACACTACATACTAAACTCCTGGAGTGAACTACCGAGTGATTTAAAAGACAGAGTCATCAGCATGCTTCATGACGAGTTTCCCATTCCAACACGGGTGACTGCTTCAATGAAGACTTGATGAAGGTTCGAATGCGCGAATACTGCAAGCACAAGTGTTCTGAAGTGCAAAAAGCAATCAAGCATGGGTGGAACAGACCAGATTGGATGGCCAAAGAAGATTGGAAGAATGCAAAAAAAGCAGCGTACGAGAATCCCGACAAGTGGAAGCAACAAAAGGAGGCAGCCAGAGCGCGAGTAGAGGCAAGGAGCTCGCACCACTTGGGGAGTGGCGGGTGGGCATCGTTTGAGGCCAATTTTGTAAGTGTTTTCGCATTGGTCTTTATGTTTGATATTTTAGGATTTAGGGGTTTTTAAATTCTAACATAATGGATTCTTTGTATGTTTTGACAGCGGTCGATGACAGGACATGACCTCACATCGTACGAGCACTAGTACGCAGGCACGAAGGGCTTAAACGCCCTGATAGACATTCTGAGTTCTCGTGGTGATATGGTTAGTATTAGGGTTTACTCTTTTCTATTTGTTGTATTTTTTTATAAATGTCCCTATATGTTTATACTTATAGAAATCTGTCTTATTGTTTTTTTGCAGAATCCGACAAACATGCCGCTTTGACGCGATGAGATGTCTGATTAGAGGACTAGCCATAGCTAGATAGCATTAGTTTCTTTTTGTCATAGCATATGTATCATGAGACGACTTTTATACGTCTTTTTGAAAACCATGTATGTTTTTCAATAATGACAATGGTGTTGTAACTATTACATTTGCAAAGTTTAACAATCAAGTGATTCTGCCTATGATGTGTAGAATTGTCATTGATTTACTTTCATCAACTTACGCTTGTCAGTTTATATCTTTATTCTGCAAACAATACATACTATGGATGATGGAGTTAATGGTTATATTGTCTTGTGGGTGACTATTTTTGGTCTATATTTACCCTTGCACTTTTTTTCAAAGGTGAATCAATTAATGAAACATTCAATATGGTTGATGGGTGGCAGGGCATTCAATGCCCTACCACCCAAAAAAAAGTCTCTCGGGCGTCGCTATGACCGTCGCTATATAAGGCTCTAGAGTGTCGCTATAGATGGCCTGTAAACGTCGCTATGATCGTCGCTATAGGCGTCGCTATATAGCGACGGTTATAGCGACACATATAGCAACCATTATAGCATCGCTTATAGCGATGTTCCCACATTGACATTGTTATAGCAACCATTATAGCATCGCTTATAGCGATGTTCCCACATTGACATTGTTAGCGACGATCTTAGCGACGCCGGGGGTTATAAAAACCCAATGTATTTCCGTCGCTAACAGTGTCACAAGAGCACACAACCTCTTGTAGTGTAGTATTTTGACATAATCAATGTATATGATTCGTATTATTCACATCAAATGGTGTTTTTAAACACCTCCTTTTTTTGAGACAATATCTTTAAAACCTTTGAATGAATTTTTAAAGCATGTACTTGATATCAAAAATCTTCATCTTAACATAGATTTTTTGGCACAAACTTATATTAAGAGTTTTTATATTGTAGTTTTATGATAAGAAACAAATTCGAAGTTAAATTATGATAGTTTATCTAATTAAGTGCCTTATTTAACTTTGTATAGTTAAATAAAATACCAAATTTAATTATAGGTACAATAGATGACATCTTATGGTCTTAGGGCCATAGGAAACTCTATATTATTGTTTAGACTTTTTAATTGTTTGTGAACATAGATCATAGAGGGTTTTTCTCACTACCATAGAGGATATCCTATGGCCTTGGGGCCACATGGTCTCAATATTGAGCGTAGAGGATTTCTTACTAGCATAGAGGGTACCTTGTGGACATAGGTCCATAGGTCCATAGGGTGTAAACATAGAGTATAGAGGATTTCTTACTAGCACAAAGGACACCCTATGGTCTAAGGCCATATCGTGACAACATATAGAATAAAGGGTTTCTAACTAGCATACAAGGCACACCTTGTGTGCCTAGGGACATAGAGTGTTAACATAGAGCATAGAGGGGTTTCTTATTGGCATAAAAAGCATCTTGTGGCCCTAAGAACGTTAGCAACATAGGGTGACATATAAATAAAGTCCCATATGGCTTTGAAGCACTGGATATCTTTATATGTTGAGACCAGCTAACAATCCTAACCCTATGGCCTTGAGGCGATAAAGAGACAAATTTTGGATTATCTCAAAGTCATACATATATCTACAAAGAGCAATATATGGCCTTAATGCCATAGGTGCAATAGATGGCATCTCATGGTCTTATAGCCATACGATACTCTATATTATTGTTTTGACTTTTTAAGTGTGAAATATTAGTTTGAATGTTGTTTAAATTATCGTGTATTTAACACTTGATAGCATGCTAGAAAACCATGACCAAGTATTTTGTTATACGTGGATTAAGGTCACCAAATTTATGAAAAGAGTGTTTAATAGTATTTGTCTTTACATCTTTTTTAATTGCTGTAATCAATCTATATGCTGCTTAAAAATCTTATCAATTGGTTTTTTTGACACCTCATTTTTTGAGAATCTACTTCTAGAAGCATTTGTTGAAGTTTGAAAAGCATTGATGTCATACAAATCCTCTTTCAAAGAACTATACTGGAGGTTTATTCTTAAATTTTATAGTAGAGAAATAAAATTGACTCATACAATCATGATAATTTATGTAAATTAAAGACAGCTAGAGCTTAGAAATCATTAAATAGCACAATCTTGGCATAGACGTTTAGAATTTGGGAAACATGATTTTTCCAAATGATCTAAAATGGTGTTATTACCTCATTTGGTGCCTCATAAGCTGCATGCATGACTTCTCTTATAGGCATGAGATCATGTAAAACCTCATCCAAGAATATCATAAGATCTACCTCATGCTCATCTTCTTCTTTCTGTAGGTCACATCTCATTGTACTTTTGGAAACCCCTATCATGAGGAGCTTGAAACCCCTCTAGAGCATCATCTAAACAAGCCATACGCTCCATGTACTCATGTTCTTATTGTCCCAATTCATGACAAGATTGATATCTTTCAAAACCCTTGTTGTATGTGGAACGAAAACCATCCAATAGATACATAAGATCCTCTTCAATGGGACCCTCTAGAGAGCATATCCCATGATGCAATGCATCCTCATCACATTTGGTATGCATATAGGCCATATTTCCTTCACACTTTTTCTCTACCATCACACCTTCTTTCAAGTACCTCCGTACTTCAATCTCACAAAAATCAGCATGCTTCACAAAGATAGAAGTCAATTATTTTTCCATTTCGTCATTGTAAACCTTCCACGCATTGGTAGGAGTGGGTGGTTGCATATCAACTTGCACCTCCTCCAAACAAGAGCCTACAACTTTGAAATACATATCATCCACCAATCCGCAACCACATGTATCACATCGAAGAGCATTGGCATCACAAAAATTATTATCTTCAGTTGGAGATTTGAGAACCTCTTTGAAGCATGAACCAACTTCCAAATCACAATACTCTATGTCATCCTAGGTCATACCATTTTTCATGTTTACATCTCCTTGGCTACATACATGCTCTACTACATGTGCTTTATAACATCTTTATCATCATTTTATTCACAACAAGACAATTTTTGCATAACCAATTCACCAAAATCATTGTAAGCATCACAAAACGGAAGCCATTCAAATGTATCCCCAATAGAAATTGAGCTCACATAAGCATATTTTGTAGATTGACTGCCATCCATAGTATCTTTGAATATAGGTCTATGTGCAAACTCTTTTCTTGCAATGTTCATTACAAAGCCCTTGGTGCATACGACATTTCTCTCTCACCCTCTTTGAAACACTAAACACCGTCGGCTTGGTGTATTTCTACACACACACATGACACCATGGATTGCACAAGAGAGGTCAAGAAACAAAGGGGATGAAGGGGAAATGACAAAAAACACGACAACGATGGATTTCCTTTATCAAAAAACCAGTTACAAAGACAGTGTGTCCATCACCATAGCCTTCTTCCTTTTCTCACGGCTCCACCAAACTCATGTTTGCCAAAGACAACTTCTTGGCCTTGCTTCTTCTCTCTCATAGGGCTTCCAAAGGAAAAAATTCCAAAAAGGCCCCAGCAAAATGCCTTTTTTTATTCCTTTTAGAGAGCCTCCGTCACATTTGGAAGTTTGCACTTGATTGGGCCACTTTGGCACCCACACTTGAAAATTTTAGGAGGTGGTGTCCCCGTCTTTCCCAACACACATGAGTTTCATCTTACCCATGGGGGCCAACGACGGCGCTGTCGTTGCTCCCTTGAGCACTAAATTGCCTTCAATAAAAGATCGGGGGGGGGGGGTAAGCTCTCTGTGTGAACACGCCCTCCGGGTCACACTACCACATCATCATCCTGCTCGTGCCTGGCCATTGCCAAAAACTGTGGGACTCCCACCCCTATGCACCCAAAGCTACCCCACGCACCACCAAGGGAGCGCCCCTTGCGGGCCACCATAGATCCATGCACAAAGAGCTCCAAGCTCTCCTCTCTCACTTGGTACCCATAGGATTTCACTGTTTTGGCCCTTTTACACTACCTCTTTTTCTCAAGACATTGTATGTGGGGCAAAACTCCCACCATGTGGCACTTCCTGAAGCATTGGCTCCCTCCAATGGCCTCCAAGGTCACCAAAAATGCACAAACAAACCTAAAACAAACTCCTCTCTTCTTCACAATCCAAGACCTGCAACTTGGTGCTCACAAATCCTGTGATTGGGCCGTCAAGCCTCGCCAAAAGTCCACTTTTTTACTACAAGTCGCTCAGCCCTTGTGGATTTTCAGGATTCTTGGGCCCTTCAATTGAGGCCACCAAAATGGCAAATAATCACTTGACACCTTATTCTCTACACTGGTTTCCATCTTTGATCTCCTCTATCTCGTTGTCCAAGAGTCTGATTGATGAGCCTTCACTTCGTCTTGGCTTCTCATATTGAAAAATATATTTGCAAACACTGGCAAGGACTAGTTGCAATCTTTCCAATGCAACCCAGTTGGCTCATAATTGGCCCCCGAAAAACATTCAACTAACCATATCTTACACATTTGGGACCCAGTTTTCAATCCAAAAGGACCAACATGCTCCACAGATCAAGCACTTCACACTTATCCACATATATCATCTCTGGCCACATGTCCCCAATTGCCCTATCCATGGGAGATTTGCAAGACCTTCTAGCTGTGAATTGCCATAATTTTTTATCTTTAGCACTAGGAGCTGTCTGGATTGGTTCATAGAGAATCTTGAACACTACATTCCGAGGCACAATCTCACCACTCTTGACACCGAACTACCATCCCAATTGGCCCACATTTGAGCCCTTTTGGTCTAAATGTCCATATTAGACATACATACCTCCTATCACTTGCCTACCCAAGTCTTTCACAATTGCTTTAGCACCTTGTCCTCTGCACTCACATGTACCCATAGCACTCCTTGGCACTACCTTGAGGCCCAACCAACTTTGGTTGCACCATCGTTTCTAAACCCCCTTGTTGAACATTCATGTTCAACCACACACATGCTTATTGAACCCAAAAACTGCCACACCACACCAACACTCTATAAACATACAAAACCACTAACATATGTACAAAATTTGACACCTACTACCTACCACCTTTGTTGACATGGGTTTCCCAATGCGCAAATTTATGTGCCATCATTCACCTACATTAAACACATGTCATTAAGCACACCCATCCACCTGTAATATTTTTTGGTAGTGCTTCACCCTAGCACAATGCCAATCATGCATACAAGCTGCCCATGGTATACCTTCATTACTTCAAACACCCATTGGCATACTACCCTCTTAAAACAAATTATCACCGAGCATATCACTAGGCTCCCAATACATACCATCGCTCTCACTAGACATCCTTGACTTTCCCACCCAACCATATAAAGTTGATGACTCCTCCACAAACTCCTGTAATAACAGTCTGATGGCAAACTGCACAGCTGCATTCATAAGCATACCCTTCAACCATATACCTGGTCCTTGGGGGTCATCAAACCTGATTTTTTTGGGTCGATCACAATTGTTTCTTTGCCTAGATTCCATGACATATTCCGGGCAATGGGAGCTACTTGTTCTTGTTCTACCCCTCTTTTTTCATTGTACTAGTTCTTTGTCTCCATGCAAAATTGGTTGCACATACATTGGAGTCCCTACAACAGCCTCGTGTAATAGATGGTTTACATTCATTGAAGTTGGAGTTTGTTGAGACTCAACTCGAGAGAGCAAGGTCTCCATTGTAGGACATGTTCCTATATAATGCCTAGTAGTATATCCCAAACGCTTTGTACATTAAATATATGAGTTTATAACATCTGTTACACAGGCATCATACAAGGATTTTTTGCTCTTTCCACCTTCACCTGCTAACCAACTAGCATGGACACTTTCTGATAAATTAACATTGGGAATTTGTGCCTGCTCCCATAGACTTAGACCAACCTATGAAATTCAAACAAACATGAATTGAAATTTATAAATTTCATGTATGCAAAGTTTATAAATTTTGCTAAAAATATAAACTGTCATAAAGGTACTTACATCTATTCCAATTCCTCCCTAGTGTGAAATTTGTTGCTCCCACCATTTAAACCACCTGCTCATTCTTGTGATGCTCTCTGTAGTAGATGCTATCTCCACCATTTTTGAATTGAAAGCACCTTTTGAGATGCAAGCACAATGGTCTTACAAGCTCTCCATTCCTCGCACATATCAATGTGTTGATTTGTTAGATGTTGAGATATCCACTTTTTAGCATATTTGTGCAGACTCTGCTCCCAATGAGATAGGCATGACCGTTTACGTCCCTCCATGATATTATATGGCCTACCATTGAAAAATATTTGAATAACATTACAATATGCACCAGCCTCATAAGACAAAACCTGCAAAGTCAGCTTCACCATGTCCATACTTTTCCATTGTTGAATTAAGGTTCTCCCAGAAAATAACTTGAGTCTTTGCATCCTCCTCTTTAGCTTCACATATAGCAATTATCTGAAGTGATCGTATGCTGCAAGATATTCAACAGAAATATTTTCACACATATCTTCTCTTATTTACTGATGAAAAAATACAACATATTTAAATACTTAAAGATTACCTTGGATCATAAACTGAGCATGACATTGTTGCCCATCCATCTATTATATGGGTAAAATCAAAATGCACCCACGCATTTCTTAAGTCCCCAGTTCCAGCTCTTTTCATTCGATTTACTAGATCAATGCCAGAACCTGGTCCCTTAGTGGACATTTTAAATAGGAAGCACTTGTCATCCTCTTTACCCTATCTAAGAAATCTACTCCCATCGAAAAAAGGAAACATGCACGTTTTTTGAAGCAATAAAATACTATCATTTCCATCCCCAATAACAACACCTTGACTCTTCCTCTCCTTTGAAACAATTGAAGAAAACCTACATGATGCATCTCAAGAAAGTTAAATCCATAATAGTTAAAAAATTAAAAAATTCAAGGAACAAAATTGAGTTTCTCTTGCCCTTTGGTTTGAACAAGTGGCATCATTTCTTCCAAAAAATCATTGAATTGTCCATCGAATGTAACTTCAACTTCCTCACCAATCAAGGAGTTGAGCACAAGTTGTTGCGCCACCAACATTTGAATTTTTCTTGGGCCACCCTTTTCAACTTTTAGTACTATACCTACCAGTTTCCATACTCTTGAAATAGCAGCCATGGAGGTTCCTACCTTAACATTATGACAATGTTTACCAATATGTATTGCCAGTCGCGACATTGTACCATCTCTAGGCAAAACATAATAGATTTTGGAGGGACAAGCAGCAACACAAGTAACAACATTCTAACAATAATGACAAGTTATTGTTGTTTTCTCTTCCATTGCAAGGTAGTCCTTCTTGACCTGTCTGTCCAAATATCCATGAAAATCTCTACTATTAAATTCTTGTTCTTTAATATAATGAGGACATGTTGAATAATTGCATTGCATGCATACCAAACAATGTCTTAGACAAACTGTACATGCTATCACCATGGTTGTAACAGATGGGCGAGTTCACAAGTGACCATCAAAGCGTTGTTCCATCCTTGACATTTGTTTTGTTTTATCATGAGTCGCAGGCAACTCAAAGCACAAATTTCCATCATAATGTTGTTGAAGTTTAGCAACTTGCAAAGGAGCTCCACATAATGTTAATAGATCATTTAGCTTTTTTCCCCTGGATTTTGTTGAATCCAAATGATGATTGACTGAGTTTTGAGTTGTTCTGTATTGTCACCGCTACTTTCAAGATGCACAATGCTTAAAACATCTTCACATATCTCTTTATCATTTTCCTTCTCACTGCCAGATACTTGTA